>NW_006207268.1:691160-710512 GCF_000334495.1 Tupaia belangeri chinensis
CACTTGCTGGAGAGACAGAGAAAGATAGAGAGACAGAAAGTGAGAAATCACCCCGCAAGGGCCACACCACAATCCCTTCTCCTTCATTCTCCTCTCAGGATTTTGGGCATGCATGGACACATGCCCAGCTGACTTTAAGCCTCTGAGTCCAGGACTCAAATCACGGTTGACTATGTGTGAGTCCAGAAACATAACCATTACACCATCTGCTGGTTCCAAGAAATGATATTTTAATCAATGACATACTCCATTCAGCTTTTCTTCATATCATTAAGAAAAAGTAGAGCTGCAAGTTATATAGGTAGAGCAAGTGTGAAAAGAAATATCAAGGGTTTATCCCAAAAGGAGTTAAAATTCAGTCAGCTAATGCACAGATGACCACACTGTTTGGTGTTCTAGTAGCCTGGTGCTCCTAACCTAAGAATCACTGGACCTCCAATAAAATTTATTCTCTTTGGCCCTGCTATATAATAGGAGGGTAGTCATTAAGCTAACGGGGGAGTATAGTTTAGAACATAAAACACTTGATTCTTTGCTCAAATATGTACTATGTGCTATATTTATATTCTTACATATCTTAGAAAACAAAATGTGATTATTGCTAGCAAATAACTTTAATGAATTAGAGAATTACTTAGAAAAACAAGGTAAATGGGGAAACATTCAGGTTAGTAAACAAAGGAAGGAAAAATAGACACATTATCAATAGAATAGAATAAATGATTGATTAGCGTTAGGTGAGAATGGCAGAAAAAGATGGGTCATCATGAACTACAAATTAAATGGGATTCAACAATGTAAAAAAACAATTGTGATAGTGGCCTATCTAAATATAAACATTGCATATAAGAACAAGCAGTGATTCACCTTCCTAGAAAGTCAGATTCGAATTGAATACTATGTCTGTTAAAGCTCATTGGTTCTCATCAAGAGAAATAGACTCTAGATATTATTTAAAATAATTTCACTTATAAGTAATAGAAAATCCAAATAAAAATAGTTTTACCAATAAAGAGAATCAACTATCTCATACAACTAAACGTTCATGCTTTAGTTCTCTTACAATATCTCCAAGAATGTGTGTGTGTGTTTTTCTTTCCACTATAGTTTTCAAATTGTTGGCCTCATCTACACTGTATCCTCTCGTGATAGTCAGATGCTGATACAACTAGGATTTCTTGCTTCACATCCAATGTAAAAGTATGTGTGTGTATGTGTGTGTGTATGTGTATAATTTTTTTTAAAGAGGTTTTTGTTTGTTTTGTTTTGTTTGGCCTTAGGGTGTGTGCACTCACTCACTCAGAGAAAGAGAAAACCAGAGACAGTGGGAAGGTGAGAAATCATCCCTCGTGGGGAATGGCCATGCCACAATCCCTTCTCTTCCATTCTTTTCCCAGAACCTAGGGCACACATGCACATGTGCCTGGCATGATTTTCAAGCCACCATGTCTGAGACTCAAACCATGGTTGGCCATGTGGGAGTCCAGCAACATAACTGTTACTCTATCTGCTGGACCCAAGAGAGCATATTTTTAATGATCCCCATAGAAGATAGAGGTAACCTCTTTCCTAAAATTTCAACACACATGTTTTACATTAGATTGGCCCAAATTCAGTTATATGTCCACTTCTAAACTATTTTCTATGGCCAATGGAGAGATGACAGTTTGAGTTGATCAAGAGCTATCCTAGAGAGAGGGAGGTAAAGTCAGTTCCCTGTTAGTCACATGACTGGATGTCTAGATTCTTTTTGGGAAGAGAGCAAGGAGAGTCTACAGCTGGGAGAGTCTACAGCTAATGCCTCACACACTCTTTTAAGCAGGAAGTGAGTTTTGGGAGCCCTAGAGCAAGTTCTGCCTGATGCCTTGACTTCCTGAAGAAAAGGCTAGAGACTCCATCACAGAAATAGAACAGGAACTATGTCAAGTTCTGGGGTAACAGGAACCAAGTGAAGTCTTTGCAGATGATATTGCCAACCAACCCCATCAGTTTTTCATTCTTTCATTCTGCATGAGGGGCAGAGTCACAGAAGAGAGGGTTGGCCATTGTGGGTTCATGTACCTACAACTCACCCAGGAGAGGTCAGGGAACCTCGACTCATGGTCCCACCAAAATTATTTACAATGGAGGGAGAGATTAATGCTGCCAAAGACACTAGGGTAGGGTTTGTTTTTTTTTTTTCTTTTTTTTTGAGAGAGATTTTTCACTATAGGGCACATACACTCACCAAAGACACAAAGAGAGAGAGAGAGAAAGTGAGAATTCACCTCCCATGGGAATAGCCACACCACAATCCCTTCTCTTCTATTCTCCTCTTGGAATTGTGGGCATGCATGCACATATGCCCTGTGTGAGTTTGTAGCTACTGGGTCTAGGACTCGAACTGTTCTTGACTATGTGGAAATCCAGAGCCTTAAGCACTATACCACCTGCTGCCCTCTAGGTTAGTTTCCTAAACAAGGTGAAGGAGTTTGGTTTGATAAGCATGATTGTCCAGTACAAGTATTATTAAATTTCAAATATAAAAGGTATAACAAACTTAAGTAACACAATTCAGTAAAGAAGATAATTACAGGACAAATACTTTTTTAAAAAATAATTATTTATTTTATTT
Source organism: Tupaia belangeri chinensis (assembly GCF_000334495.1). Taxonomy (NCBI): domain Eukaryota; kingdom Metazoa; phylum Chordata; class Mammalia; order Scandentia; family Tupaiidae; genus Tupaia; species Tupaia belangeri. The sequence continues at coordinate 693,775 of NW_006207268.1, forward strand.
TATTTATTCATTCATTTATTTTTATTTTATTTATTTATTTATTTATTTTGAGAGGTTTTTGCTATAGGGTGCGTGCACTCACCAGACAGACAGAGAGAGATAGATAGAAAGCAAGAAATCATCCTCCAGGGGGGATGGCCATGCCGCAATCCCTTTATCAATCCCGCATCAAAACCCATTATTAAGACACTAACCATCCAGTCAAACAAGACTTATCAGTTAGAGGAAACAAGAGACCTTGCTTCAGCAAATGGTCTTTGGGTAGAACGGTGGGGCCAGCGAAGACCGTTCTTGCTGCTCTTTCTCTGAGGAATAATAAAATAAAAATAAAACAAAATAACTACTTATCTGCTCAGAATGATTTTTATACAATGATGTCCCATCACAGAAGAGAGTGAGTGGTGTTTGGTCAGGGGTAGGTCTTTAACTCCTAAAGGTTCCTTCTGTTCCTAAAATTCTGCAGCTTCAGGCTCCTTATTGTATAGTTCGTCAAGACTCTTTTTTCATGTGCTCCTTTTAATCTGTTTGCTACTGTAGTACATTTAAACATCAGCAGATGGGGCCCTTGGTTCCTTTGAAGAATGCCAGGGCTTGAATTTTGTTAATGTCTGTGGTCCACATGAATTTTTCTTGTTGCTTTTACAGCATGTTAAATTTGCACTCTTCATAGTTCACAAACCTTTATTTAATCAAGAAAAATAAAACTCACTAATAACAAGATTTTCCTTTTTTTGTCTTCCACTGTTCTATAGAGATAAGTTAGATCTGTTTACAAATAGAAAAGTGGGCATAACAACACTCAGATGAGTAAGAGAAGTCAATGTCAAAATCAATCCTTGTCCTTAACTTGGGAAGTTGTCAGGGAGGATCGTGCTCCATGGGACCACAGGTGACTGGTTGCATCCAAGGTTACTCTGGTTCTGCATTATTTTCTTCCTTCTCTCCTGAATTTCATTATATGAAGACATTGTGTGAATTGGCTGCTTTTTAGCACTCACCAATGATTATTATTTTTAAAGTGATGTTTGTCGATAGTCCATAAAGGAAACAACCAGTCATTCGGCCCTTGCGCCTGTTCAAGTGGGTAAGTTTCAGCTTCTTAAAGGTGAGATCCTTTCCCACCAGAAATGTAACAGCCCTTTGAGGAAGGAGAATAGTTTGCTGGGCAGAAGAGATGAAAGCTCTCGGTCCTCATGGCATCCTTTTTGATTTTCTTCCTGGCTTTTTAATGTGACCTTGCTCTTCAGAATTAATCACAGTTTCTCTTCTGTCCCCTGAAATGGAGTGACCCAGTCTTTTATTTTTGTTGAAATGCTATGAGATAACCAGAGCAAAAATGTTTCCTATGTGCAAAGCTTGATTATGTAAATACTTATTTCAACTGCTTATTGCATCTCTGATCAGTTTAACTGATAGATTGAAACCATCTTTCTTAGTTTAATTAATATTTGTGTTGTAGATAAGCTCTTATGGTTGGACAGATCTTAATAGCAGATTCAAAATACGGTAAGGGGACTAAGGGTCTATCACTGACTAGAGAGATAAAATTGGGCCACCTTTTTTTGTCATTATTCAGAGTGTAAGCAAATAAATCGATGTCCAGCATCAGTGCCACTTAAGAACTGATATATTAGCTTGAAAGACCTCCTATATATTTAAAGGTACAGTACAGATCACACTCATTTACGAAGTCAGATCTTAAATTGCTGATAAGTCTGTAAGAATAAAGAATCTTCATTAATAATCTCTATATTTTTATAAATTGCAAACTAATATGGCAAATTGGGATGCACTTTGCAGATTTAGGATTTAGAGAGTTTACACTGATGAAAGCAATGTATTACTCCTGGGTAGAGAAGATGTTTGCCTGTGGTTAGCCTGAAGCAAATTTTAGGGAGGAATTGTTCATTTCTTCCCTCCTTTTGTGCTGACATGCTAAGTGATATATTCGAAATTGTGTGCACTACTTGTGCCTTAGTCTGAAGAACGGCTTGTGGGCAAATTTCATTAGTACTTGATTAGTACTTGTGCTAATTAAGCCAGGCACAATTTTGCCTCCGGTCGTAGTATGATGAGTTAAGGCTGGACTGAAAATGTGGCCCTAAATGCATATGTTGGAAGCCCATAAAGCCCATACAATCCCATAGAGAGTTCTCACTTGACTCCCCCATTAAGGGTCTAAAAAAGTGGAACAGAGCACTCCGTTTCCAGTGCAATTTGAGTTCACTCAGATATGTGATATGCTAATGTTTAGATTAAGCAGATGGCAAGGAAGACAGCCGTGAGTTGAGGACTGTTTTTCTCTTTCTGCATATTATTTTCAAACAAACAGTTTTAAGAAGTAAGTTATTCTACCTCCTCCCTTTTCTTCTCCCTAAATTAAAAAAAAAAAAAAAGAGAAAAGTTAGAAATCCATGATTGTATTATTATCATCCCAATTGCCCAAATGTACCCATCCTATATGTTATAGAATAGAGTGGTTCCACTTTTGGTGAGAAAGCTTTGCTATTTTTATGTTTTCAAAGGAAAGGGAGATAGGTCCTAGCTGAGGCAAGGAAAGGAGAGGTGGTGAAATTTGGAAACAAAAGCTGCTTGGAACAGAACAGATGTTATGCCTCCTTCTGCATCTCCAATTTCTCCTCAGTCCTTGGCAGGACTGGTCTGGATTCTCCTACTTTTTTGTGGTCCTCCTCCTGCCTTCTCCAAAACCTCCTTTTCCCCCATGCCACTTCCCTTGCAGATTTGGAGTTTTTGTTCTTCATTTTTTGGTTTCATTTTGCTTTAAACGTGATGTGTGATATACCATCTTGGTAATTTTATACAAAAATAACAAGCCTTGGTTACCTTCAGAATTCCTCCAAACTTGTCAACCTCTTGCAAATGAAAAGGTAAAGTTTTAAATATCAGGTCCTATCATTTATGGAATCATAAAATTTTAGAGCTCGCACTAGACATGATTTCATCTCACTCTATTTTTGAGTAAGGGAATTCTTGGAAATTTGGAGCAGTGAGAAAAGATAGCTGTGGGAGCAGGGGAATGAGAGAGAGAAGGGGAGAGAGGAAGAAGTAGAAGTTAGAAGTTTTGTTTTTGTGTGTTTTTTAATGTAATTCCTGTTAAGGAGTTCTCTAGAGAGTGCAAAAAAATAATTAATTGCTTTTCAATTATGTTTAGATAATAGAATGTCACTTTTTTCAATACAACTCCTAGCTAGGGTAGGCTCCAGGGCAGCTTGACTCAATTGGGTTAAGGAAACAAATATGCAAACCTACTGTCACTTGCACCTCTCTTCTTCCTTGTCTTAGTTTTCTCTTATTTGGAGAAAAATCCTTGCTTTCAATCAAGGCCTGTCCTGTCCCTGGTCTTTGGATCTTGCTCTCTGAGAACATCCTTTACTGCCCTTCCCCACTTTGTTACTTAGTTCATTTTCCTTCTCCATTAGATTATTCCTCCTAGCCTACAAATATGCAGTACATCGAATGCCCAGACCATGGATATTCCTTTGGGTGGTACCCCCATTTCTTTACTCTCCATTTTAAATGCAGTAATTTTCCAGAGTGTTGTCTGCACCGTAGATCCTCTTTGTCTCTATTTTCTTACCCTCCTCCCATTTTCTCTTTTTAAAAAGAAGTGTATTTCTTCCATGAGTCAGTGAGAAAGAGAGAGGGAGAAGGAAAAAGAGAGAGAGTACTAGCACCACTGTCCAACACCAGCCTTTAGCCAGCATCAGATCATGGTCACCTGTGACCTCCTCGAGGAGGTCTCCAGAGTGCATTGCGTTTTACCATTACACAATCTTCTGCCTCCTACTCTGTTACCCTTGCCATTCTGGCCTTCTGATCCCTCTAATTCTCTGAAACTATTCTTGATATGGCAAAAAGGAATCTTGGTAATGATGGACCCAGCACTTATTTTTCTGTTTTCCTCTTCTCTGTCTTCTCCGCATCACTTGACATAGTCAAGACATGACCCTGTTCCTATATAAAAACTGTCTCTTGTCTCTTTTCCAAGTCTGCATGATGGGACATTTTCCTGGTTTGCTCCAACCTCTCTGGCTTTTTTTTTTTTTTTTTTTTTTTAAATCTTATTTTCCCTTTTGGTCAGAAACCAATTCCTATTTTGTTCATTACTTTCTGTATAATGTCTAGTACCGAAGGTGGTATACGGTAAGTTCTCAGAAATATTGATTGAGTAAATAAATAGTTTCAATTGAATGAACATTATGTGTTTCCCCCTAGAGATGAGCTGTGCAATATGGTAGCCACTAGCCATATGTGGTTATTTAAATTTAAATGAATTAAATTTGAATAAAGTTCAAAATTCAGTTTCTTATTACACTAGCCACATTTCAAGTGCTCACTGGCGACATGTGATGGGTGGCTACCATACTTGAACACTTCCTTCATTGCTGAAACCTCTTGACTAATGCTGTCCCAGACAATTTAAATTCAAGTGCAATTGCTAGAATCTGGGCCATGGAAGTCATAAAATCATGCAGAAATGTTGGCAGATAATTGGATCTCTGTATGTACAAAGACATACAGAACAATTTGTCAACTATGACAGAAAGATACTTTAACCATTATAAAGCAAGAAAATGTAGTAGTCTAGTACATGCATACGCTTGGTGAACAGACCTGTGTGCTAGTCCTGCTACACTATTTGACAACTACATGTCAAGAGCAAGGATTTCATCCATTTTGCCTCTTTGTAACTCAGTTTCCTTAACTGAATAAAAGGGGGTTATTAATGGGATCTTTCTCATATGGTTGTTGCAGAAATTAAAGAGATTGATACATTAAATATTTAGAATTGTCCTTGGTTCAAGGTGAGTGTTCAGTAAATGACAACTCTACAGGGACCAGCAGTTAGTGTAATGGCTATGTCGCTGGACTCCCATGTAGTCAACCACAGTTCGAGTCCCGGACCCAGTGGCTTAAACTCACGCCGGGCGTGTGTGTGTGCGTGTCCAAGATCCTGAGAGGAGAATGGAGGAGAAGGGATTGCGGTATGGCCATCCCCCCTGGGGGGTGATTTCTCACTTTCTGTCTCTCTGTCTCTCTCTCTCTTTCTGGCAAGCACACACGCCCTATAGGAAAAAAACCTCTACAAAACAATAAAAAAAATGACAGCTTTTACGATTGTTACTGTTATTTTGTATAGCTTGTGGATGGAAGCATATACCCAAGCATTTCTCCTCTCATTCCATCAGTACTCTCTAGCCCTGGTACATTTTTTTCCAGGTAGTACCAACAGTGAGTAAAAGGCCACATGGTTCCTGGGAGATAGGCCAGAAAAATAGAATTGGAATGAGTCTTCAAGACCAGGATTTGTCCAGAAAGGTTGGCTACAGTATGGATGAAATCCTGTAGGACCATGCATTTTCCATCCTGAATCTCCGCATCCACCATGACCAGAACTTAGAAGGTAGGCTTGAGCAACTTCCACCAAGAGCGCATTTGCTCCCCAAGCGCTACAGTGTCAAATGTATTTTCTCTTTAGGCTGACAGCTGTTGACTTTGCCGAGGTGGAAGAGTATCGAACTAAAAGGTAGACATCATAGATTTGCCAGTGTTCCTCTACTGGATCATTTTAGCATTTTTGTAAAGGTACAATCTATGCAATTCCCTGAGACAGGGCTACAATCCCCCACAATATTCAGTTACAGTCAAAGAACACTGGAACACTGTCTTTGCAGTGACGGATGGGAGTCTGAAGAATTTCTGCAAATACTTGTCACTTTCAGTTGGACATTTCTGACTTACTGTGCCCATAAGCACAAATTTGGAAATTCCTTTAGGAAGAATTTACAGGTCACCAAATTTTAAAATAGGTCTGATTATCATTTGTATTCTTAGATTCAGATTTTCTTTCTTATTAGAGGTTTATTGAGCCCAGGTCAGCAGCATTTTCTATGAAAGAAATTGCTTTGCCAGGTTTAAACATAGAAAGTGGCTCAGACACACCTGTTTAGGGATTTACTGATTTCACAAGTGTAGTAATTTGAGCAAATCATGTGTGAAATACTTTTTTTTAAAAAAAACATCCATTAGTGGCAAGACTCCTGATTGCCTCTATTCCTGCTCTCTGTAGCACTGGACCCAGTAACTGTTAGTAGATTCCACAATGAGCTGCTTCATTTTTAAAAGTTCTTATGCTCAACTTTCTATAAATTACAGTGTTTTAATTCAATTTGACATCAATAGAAACAGGTTGATTCAATTTTGCATTGTCTTTTGTTTTGTTTAGATGTGATTGCAAATGACTAAATTTCTCTGTTTCTAACCTTTCCATCTTCTTCCTGATCTCTGTGCCTGCCTAGTTCGATTGGTGAAGACTTGAAATGGGTTAGGTCCTCCATCGCATGGTCCCATAAAGCCCCCTTGACCTTGCTTGATGGCACTGTCACAGCAAGGACAGCGAGACATCTATATAGATCATGGCACGCCATTCTGGAAAACAGCTCCAGAGCTTGCCCTTCGCAGGGTGGTTGTATGCCTTGTCTTCCTTTGTAAACAGCTGCATATTCTTTAGGCTGTTGTGTAACTGCACAAAATCAGTTTTACAATTGAATAACAGGTAGAACTTTTTCTTTTGCCAGAGGGCATATGTGCTGGTTGATAGAGAGACAGAGACAGAGGTAGCACCCCCTACCCCCAGTGGGGAGTGGTACTGGGCAATACCTTCTTCTCCATCTCTCCTTCCTTTTGGGATTTTGGGCATGCACACACATGTGCCTTGTGTGTTTTTTCAAGCCGCCGGATTGGGGACTTGAACTATGCTACTGGCCATGTGGGATCCAGCCTCCTTAACCACTATGCCACCATCTGGCCCTAGATTTTTTTTTAGAGGTTTTTGCCTTAGGGCATGTGCACACATGTGGGAGAGAGAGAGGAAAAAAAATGGGAGAGAGAGAGGTAAAGAGAGAGAGAAAAACAGAGACAGTGAGAGGGAAAGTGAGAAATCGGTCCCCTAGGGTAGATGGCCACATGGCAATCCCTTCTCCTCCATTCTTCTTATCAGATCTTGGGCATGCATGCACACATGCTCTGCGTGATTTTAAAGCTAATGGGTCTGGGACTCAAACCGTGGTTAGCCATGTGGCGGTCCATCAACGTAACCGCTACACCATCTACTGGTCCCGGCTCTGGAATTTTTAATGGAGTACTACAAAAAATGTTTTTCTAAGTCAGTGAAGAAAGAAAACAACTCAAAAAGCCTTAGCTCTCTCTTGAAATAATATTTCAATCAATATTCACCTTAAAAATAGGTGGTAATTTTATAATTTTAAGCATATGGAATGTTCTTTACATAGACCTAAGTGATTAAAATGATGAAATGTTTTCCTCTCTATTGCTGAACTAGCCAAAGAAAGAGGAGGCAGACGATAGACAGCAGTCTGCTTCCCATTGGGAATATATTAAATACCCTGGATAATGAGAATGTTAGATCCAGGGACAAAGAGTTAGTTCATTTAAATGATTATTACTTTGTCTCACTTGCATTTTTTTTTTCTTTTTGCTTCTACAGTTATTTATTTATTTTTTGTATTTTTCTTTGAGCCACTGTTTCCGTCCTTCCCAAGTATTTACAATTTCTTTCAAGTAAGATCAAATGGGATTGCACTTCCTGTTCCATGGGGGTTGGCTCTACCATTGAAAATTATGGGTGCCAAGCAGAAAGAATCGGGTAACTAAAGGGAGATTTCTCCCTTCAGAAGGGAAAGCTGCATTTTAGTTGAAAAGGAAAGACAATGCAGCTGTTTTGAGTAGCTTACATCTTTAGAAATGCTAATGAATGTGATTGAATTTCACTGAAAGTGGGGCTGAACAGTGCAAGTCAGAGAGAAAAAGGAGTTTTGAGGAACGAGTCTCATTTAGAGACAAAGATCTTATTTACAGTAACTTTATCCTAAGATCTCCATTTACAGGGCTCCTAATTTAAAAATATAGAGCTAAAGGAAAAATGTTCACCTAAGCTTTTGGCTTTTCTCTGTTTTTTGGAAATGCCTTTTTTGAGAGAATCTCAAATAATAATCAGTTGAGGAAATGTGTCAGATTTTGCTAGCCCATCCTTGTTTAACTGAATAGGGTGTGTGAAATGAAGAAACAATGCAGGCTGGCTAAAGGAGGCCCTTGCCTCCTCTGAAGGACCATGGTGATAATGCTAACACAAGGTTTGAAAGCCATGGGGTTGTGTAATTACCTGGGATTATAGTTGTTATTCTTCATTATACATGGATTTTTAAGGGTAGCAACTGATCCATCTAGCCTGCCAGGTCTCAATTTTTTTTTTCAGGGATTTGCAGGGAAGTCTTAGATTATTTATGAATGGCAAAGTTGGCCTGTTTTGGATTTTTGGGCTTTCTGTAGAGAAGATGCTCAGGGCTAGATAGTAATGAAGCATCCATAATAAAAGGTAAGGAAGGAAGAGGCTCCTGTAGGGGAAAATAAAATATCTTCTTATTCATGCTAGGTTCATGGCTGAGGCTCCTGTAATAAAACATGACTTATCAAGAGAAAAGCAAACACATTTACATAGTAAGTCTTGTACACAAGAGCCTTCAGAAGTTGTTATTGGACTAACTACAGACTGGGCCTTATACTCTTCTCTTAGTAAACCAATTCTTGAGATAATGAGTTTGCTTAGAGGATGGCTTAATTGCGGGTGGATGGCTTAATTGCGGGAGATATCAATTGAGAGAACAGTAGAGTCCAAGACTCTCAAAGTGCCATCCATCTCTATGGATTGAGGGTCAAGCAGAGCTTTTAAACGTCAGGAATGTGGTAACATAAGGATCTAAGGGTGTTATCGGTAGACAGTTATGAGCAGGGAGTCCTAACGTGCCTATAAAGGGGACATCTGACACAAAAATCACCGTTACCAGAGATTGCAGCTAGACCCCTGGTGCCAAGAGAGGAGAGGTTACCTATTTTTATTGTTTAAACTGGCATCAAAGGGCCTAGAGAATGTTACTGTTTCTCTTCTGCTGTTCCGCATATCCGCGCAAGAATTCTCCAGGAGGCTTGGTTGACATCCCACTTCCCACTCAGGGCAACAAACTGATATGGGCAAAATCATCCCTATGTGGATGCTCATACCTTCAAAGCCCACACTGGGCAGGCAGAGTGCCTCCCCCAACCAGGTAATAAAGTTCCCTTAACTAACAAGAAGTACACAGGCTTTTGTTTGGAATCAAGCAAAAGATCCAGCTACAAAGACAAACTTCTCCTGCTAAATATTCACAAGATTCCATGATGAAAATAACACCTAACTCTCTTCCTTTCACAGTTGTCCTCAGACAGTTGCCTGGCCTAATTGCCTTTTGGCATGTATTTTTTTTTTTCCTGTTAAAACCTTCAGTTTTCTATTAAAAAATTCTCTTTTCCTACTTTACTCATGTTTGTAGCATCTATCTGTATCTCAGGATAGGACTCTAATCTTAGAGGTTTGAACCCAAAGAATGTAGTATTCCACACAACACCCCCAGCTTCTTTCATCTGGTAACAGGGGTGGGAATGCAGTAGCTATATCCAGAACAGTGTCTGTGATGTCATCTTGACAGATGGTGCCATTTTCTTGGTCCTGGGCAGTCTTGAAGAAAGTCCAGAGCAAGATGTTATCATCAAATCTGTAAAGAACTCAAGACAAAGAACGCTTAGCACTCCTGGATCTCTTCCATCTTCATATTCTACTTGTGACTACATCTTGCAAAAGATCAAGAGTTAAGGTTATCACAATGTCCGTACATGACAGTAATCACAGTGTGTGGAAAGTATCCATTAGTCAAGAGGGAAAGATGGAAAGTATCCATTAGTCAAGAGGGGAAGAGAGTGCATCTTATTGTGTAAATAAGTTACTGGGACTCTAGGCATATTTCTTTCCCTTTACCTGGTAAATATTATACGTAAAACTAAACAAAGAAAACATGTTTTTTTACTTCTCAGTAGCCTAGTATCTAAGTGAATATTTGAAGAAACAAGGAAAACCGTGCATTTTATGCTTAGGTTTGAAGAAGAAATAGATAGTTGTGGAGAAGTATGATTTTCCAACGGGGAGCGGGGTATGATCTAATGGCAAAGCCTGGGGTGTACTTAGCAAGGCGTGTTTGATTCTCTGTATTCTTGTGTATTGGAAGAGCAGGACTAGCCCTCTAGGTCTAGGGCTAGCACTTTTAAATGAAAATCTCATGACCTGCTTTAGAGGGGAAGGAAGGGAGAGGGTCAGAGAGTGACCTTCCTAGGTTTTATGACCTGATTCATCCTGGGAAGGTGAGAAGGAAGGGGGAATGCCTTCCTGCTTATGGTGTTTTCCCAAATGCCAAGGTGCCATAATTTTAGGGTAGCATGTTTCAAACTCAGTCACTCTGAAGATATCTTGATTTTACATAATTCAGCCCTGTCTTCCTAACTTTCTTTCCTGCCTTAATCATTCTTTCTTTGTCCTTTTTCCCATTGCCTGGATCAGTTCAGAGCTAATCAAATGAAATGTTGAAATAAAAAAGCATAAGGGATTGCTCGCATTTATTTGCCTCTGCCTCCATGGTGGTAGGGATTTTTGTCTGTTATTTTTTTTTGACACTACTAGAATCTTGACATGTATGAAAGTGTCTGGCCCACAGTAATATTTGAAAAGAAATGTTGTTGTAACTTGCTGGCTCACCTTCATCTTGCCATTGAAGTCTAGCTAGAGTGCTGTAGCTGGAAACATTTGGCTTTGAGCAGAACAACATGGAAGCCATGTGTCCTGTACATGAAAAGACTCAGTGGGACCAGCAGTTAGCGTAATGGCTATGTTGCTGGACTTCCATGTAGTCGACCACGGTTCACGTCCCCTACATGGTGGCTTAAAACTCACGCCGGGCGCATGTGTGTGCATGCCCAGGATCCCGAGAGGAGAACGGAGAAGGGATTGCGATGTGGTCATCCCCCTGGGGGGTGATTTCTCGCTTTCTGTCTCCCTGTCTCTCTCTGTCTGGTGAGTGCACGCGCCCTATAGTGAAAACCTCTCTCAAAAAAAAAAAAAAAAAAAAAAAGACTCAGTAAATATTGAAGAAGGGAAAAGGGGGATGGAAGGTTACATTTAGCTTTATATAAGATAACACAAAGCTATCCGTTAGGGTGATAACCTTAGAAAAATAACTGAGATACCAAGGATGAATATGTTATTACATCTCAATATTAAAAACAAGAAATACTCTACATGTTTTGACAAACACATTTCTTTTTTTAATTGTCTTTTACATTTTTACTTTATTTTATAATTTCTCATTTACAATTAATTCTTACACATTTATTTTTGGGCACAACATGGATTTTCAAAGAATGCAGGTAGTTTGTGACAATCAAGTCAATGAGAATACCATATTCATTGTATTCAACAAAGAACACCACATTTGAGGTATATAGAAGATTGTCGATGTCTGTTTATTCACAGAGCTGTGGTTTGCTATTCCATAACACATTTTCCCCATCTATTTGTGTTCCTCTGTCTGTTAAATGCTTTTCTTCCCAATCCTCTCCTATCTTACCCTCTGTGCAATCTGTCAGTCCTCTCAGTTGTCCTCTCTACTTCTCTGTTTTCAAATCTTTGAATTTCTGTCTTAGAGTGCAAACATTCAGTCTATATTGAATGAGGACATAGAGTGTTTGTTCTTCATAATCTGGCTTATTTTATATATCATTACATCTTCTACATTTGACCACTTTGTATTAAACAACAGGATCTCATTTTTTTGTGGCTAAGTAGTATTCCAGTGTTTATGTATGTTACATTTTTTAATTTAGTCATCAATTGTTGGACTCTTAGGCTGATTCTACATCTTAGGTTTTGTGAATAATGTGCAATAAACATGGATGTGCAAGTGTCTTTCCAAATGGGTGATTTCCTGTCCTCTAGGTAAATACAGGAATGGGGCTACTGGGTCAGATAGTGGTTTTATTTGTAAATTTTTGAGGAACCTCCATATTGGACAAGTCCATTTCTTAAAAAATAAGCACAATTTTACCTTATCTGCTTTGAATGTTAGGTCTATAATTGCTTCTTTGAATATAATGGGTCGCTGGAAAAATCATGACACATTTTTGCACAGGAAAACATAGAAAAATATGTCATGGGAACCAGCAGATGGAGTAATGGTTATATCACTGGACTCCCACATAGTTGACTACAGTTTGAGTCCTAGCTGGATGCGTGTGTATGCGTGCCCAAAATCGTAAGAGGAGAATAGAGAAGAAGAGATTGCATCATGGCCATCCTCCCTGGGGGGCGATCTCTCTCTTTCTGTCTCTCTGTCTCTCTATTTCCAGCCAGCACATGTGCTCTACAGCAAAAGTCTCTCTCAAAAAAAAAAAAGAAAAAGAAAAAGAAAAGGCTATGTCATGACTTTCCTGACAACCTAATATTAGCATTTCAATCTTGGTAGCACTGGAGATAAAGATGTTTTGAAAGATGACAATGTTGAAGAATATCTTTAGAAAAATTACTTAGGGCAGGTAGATACTGAAATAGAAATATTTAGTGTAGTATTCGGAAGCAATCTGTATACATATTTTAAGGTTTATTTATTACTTACTTCTCTTGAAAAAGAGAGAGAGAGAGAGAGAGAGAGAGAGAGAGAAGCACCTCCAAAATGTTTTTATGCTGTGATCCCCCCTGCCTTCCCAGCCAGGATCACGGGCATGCGCACACATCCCAGTAAACCTAGGTCAGCACCAGAACAGAACCCTGATTTTCCATATACCCTTCAGCATTTCAGAGTGTTGCACTACTGCTATGCCACTGTGATGAGGCCAATCTGAATAAATTTAAACTTAAATCTACATACATGAGGTTTGGGAAGGTAGGCTCCCACCCAACACACGATTCTTTTCACTAGGCAGATCATGTGTTAATGTATTTGTTCACACATTTATCACTGAACAAAATAAGAAGTCATTATAAAATACAGTGTGAGGGGCCACAGAGTAGCATGGTGGTGAAATGCATGCTTTGTGAGGCTGGCCCACAAGGGGAAAGTTCCAGGTTTGCGTCCAGAGACCTTGTTGAGTGTGCTGGGCATTTACCTGCTCATGATCCAGGGCTGGGTGGAATGGGGGATGGAGAAATGGGTCATGGCATTGTACTCTGTTACAAGTGCTTTTTCTTGCTCTCTCTCACTTATAGAAATACACACACACACACACACACACACACACACACACACACACAGATTATTGCCCCCCCCTTTGGAAAACCCTGATTAATAGAAGGCCCTTCCCCTTACTAAATCAATTATTTATATGACATTTGTTTTTCCCACAAACTTTTATTTTCTTCACACCTGGTATTGTGTCTGTCTTGTTTAATGCTATACTTCAGCTTGACTTGACACTAAACATGTATTCAATTCTACACACATATTCTGTGATAGGCAGGAGAGAAGAAATGCACCCAGAATGCTTTTCATTGTCTTTCAGAAACAGCATTTTACACTCCATCTTAAAAATCCCTGAAGATAAGATTCTATGTTGTTTTCGGGTCTCCTTACTTTCAATAACTGATGGTGGAATTGAGCATATGTGCACTAGGGAGTCATGTGTAGCCAAGTTGAGTGAGCTTGCAGACCATTTGGAGAAAAGATTTAGAGTTCCATGTGGCTCTGACAAAATAAAGACATGGATGAAATGAATTAACCAAAAAGCAGTGGGAAAATTAAGGTGCTTAAAGAACAAGTAGGTCTAGGCACTGGTCGCCTGTGTCTGTGTGAGAATCTAGCAGGAAAGATCTACAGAGAAAGGCACATGAGCATCTGGATGTTGGTGGGCAATTCAATGACCATGTCATGGGGACAGAGACTGGAAAAAAAAAAAAGAGGCATCTCAGAATAATTTTGACAGAGTGGCAAGGCATCTGTGAACAGGAAGGCACTGGTTAGAGTCCAGGATGAGGTTTCTCTCTTTTAGGGCAAGCTCAATAGAATAAATTATGGAGAATGTAGAGCAGCAGTTCTTATCTAGTATAGGAAAACAAAATATCAAACAGACAAGAACTTCTGATACATTGCAAAAATAGATATATTGAATAATTTTTGACTTTCACCCCTGTTAATAGTAATTTATTCATGTTTGTTTTTTGTTCAGATGGGGAGGTAAAGAGAGTCAAGAAGAGGGCAAGCATGTTATATGGACTAAAAGAATTTTGGAGAGAAGACCCTGGCTGCAGAAATAGATGTAATTTAAGCAGAAGGAAAAGCATGTTGAATTTAGGCATGAAAAAATAGCTAAGTTTTCTTTGCCTCTAGTGATGATAGAAGGGGCCATTGTGCTATATAAGGTAAAACATTCAGCAGAGTTAATGTTGGGTTAGAGATCCCTGCAGGGACGGCATCCACTCAAGCCAGCGTTAAGAGCACAACTCTTACCTTAAATGTTGTTTTACCTGAGATACCTGATGTCATGTCAGCATTCTTTATAACTCTGTGATTTTTGTGTATTGATCTTGCTGGAAAGGGACATCAGAAACCAGAGCTAACTGAACCTGAGAGACAATACAGGAAAAAGCAAGGCCAAGAGCCAGGACAGAACTGGACAGCAGAGCAAGTGTCTGCTGGATGCACCTGCTAGGGCTACTTGCTGCACAGGCAGACTGACCTACATGAGCCTCTGGCACCATCAACAGCCTACTAGGCTGAAAGCAAATTAGTGTGCTGTGACAGCTACATCTAGATTTGATCTTCATGCCCAGGACAGTCAAGGGAGTGCACCAGCTTTTGTTTCCATCATTGGTTATAGTCAGGCCCTGCCTAACCTCTGTAAGCCAAACCTAAGAGGTCACTCACTCTAGCTTTGTGGTGTTCAGCACTCTTCAGAAAACTACCTTCCTGTTTGTAGCAGTTGCCGACCTTTTTCAATACAAATTAAAAATCACGAGGCTTTGCCACTTCTCCCCATGTGTGAAAGAGTTGCAAAAAGCCATTCTAAGTTCACTTTCCTAAAAGAGTCCTTTTTATTCTTCACATCGAAGCTGTCAATTCCAAAAGGGCTTGTTATAAATGGATTAATTTATGGCAAGATTGTTGATTGACAGGAAAAAGTTTGTTATGTATGGATTTGACATCACAACCATGCATAGCCAATTTTCCCACTAACAGCTTCTTTATGGAAGAATTCTTCCAGCCACATTGCATAAACAGCTGTTGGAAACACCTTTGCATCGATCATTTGTAATAGTTTATTAAAGTGGTACCTGGCAACATGTCTATATAGTTAAAGGCTTGCTCATTACCAAACCCCATTTTTCAGGAGTTTATTACTCAAGCTTTTCAAATCGTATCAAACTCAAGCCTCACACGTGAGTACTCACTCTAGGCATTGTTTCCTTTGTTAGAGAGGGTTCTGAAGCAGGGCTTGATTTCTTAGAATGGCATGGACTGTGATTGATTACCCATCAGGTATTTGAAAAAGTTTCTCCTGTTTGTAATCATTTTTCTCTCTG
Organism: Tupaia belangeri chinensis; assembly: GCF_000334495.1. Taxonomy (NCBI): domain Eukaryota; kingdom Metazoa; phylum Chordata; class Mammalia; order Scandentia; family Tupaiidae; genus Tupaia; species Tupaia belangeri. Next base: position 709,247 of record NW_006207268.1, read on the forward strand.
AAAATGAGTTTTTGAGTACTCATAGCTTTTTTCTCCAGAGATAAATATTTAAAGTAGTCAATAAGTAAATACTTAAAAATCCTAAGGGCATCGTATGATAATTAGGGCATCTCTTAATTTTCATACTGATACCCTTGTGATTTTTTTTTAAATTTATTCTTCTATGTTCCTATACCATACTTAGAACACTTTTGTGATAATTTGGATGCTTGCTATTTTTCTTTCTTTATTCTTTCTTGTTCCCCCTTCCTCACAATACTTAACACTCCTTGTTTTTCTCTTTGTTTCTGAATTGAGTGGCGACTTTTCTTCCTTAAAGTCTGCATTGTATCATTCGTAAGAAGATGGACTTGCTGAGAATGGAGTTGGAATGCTAGCTCTTTCACGTACTATGTGATTTTAGGCAAGTTGTTTGGCCTAAGCCCCTGCTTCCATTTCCTCACTTAAAAAATAGGGGCAATAATAGTACTAATTTCTTAGGCTTGTTTTGATTTTTTTTTCTTTTTGAGAGTTTGTTTGATTTTGTCTTTTTGCTGTAGGGCACATGCACTCACCAGAAAGAGAGAGACAGAGAGACAGAAAGTGAGAAATCACCCCCAGGGGGATGGCCACACCTCAATCCTTTCTCCTCCATTCTCCTCCTGAGATCTCGGGCACGCACGCACAAGCGCCCAGCCTGAGTTTAAGCCTCCGGGTCCAGGACTCGAACCATGGTCGAATATGTGAGACTCCAGCGACATAACCATTATGCCAACTTGTGGTCCCAGCTTGTTTTGACATCTAAGTAAGCTAATGTATGTACAGGGCTTGGCACAGGGCTTGGCAGATAGCAAGAGCTTAGAGAGAGCTACCTTACTAATAGAGGGCAAGGTGGAATTAGTAGATGATACTTGTTCTCCTGCATGCTCAAGTTCTCTTCTAGCCTTCTTCTGGGGTCAAGGCATATTTTCTTCCAAATATTGATGCCCCTTAGTTCCTGCATGGGATTCTGACAGCTCTTTTTGGCAGCTTCAGTAGCAATGAAGCCTCCTGCCCCAAACCTGGTTTTCACTGGAGCTTCCTTGCAGGGGGTAGAAGAAGAAGGTGCATAATGAACTGTGCTACTCCATTAGCCTGGATAAGCCCCAGAGCATATGAAGAGCTAAAGGAGCCAGCTGGCTCCCCTGTAAGCCCTAGTTCTGCCAAGACCCACTGATTGCTGACAAGGAAGCAAAGAGGAAAGGCTGGTGCTGGGAAGAGTGAGGAGGGCATTCCCCGCCCCCCCCC
>NW_006207268.1:711213-727006 GCF_000334495.1 Tupaia belangeri chinensis
GGGTTCCCCCCCCCCCCCCCCCCCCCCCAAGATTAGAAAGTGGTTGGCTCAGGCAAATCTTGTGGATTGAATGAGCTCCTGAAAGCTTTGAAGTCCATTGAGAAAGATTCTATTAAAATCCATTGTATTAGTTTGTCATTTCTAATCTCTGGGTCAGTGGGTTTGTGCCCACAATGGGAACAAACTTCCTTGTTGATGAGTTGCAGAATCCTTGAACTAACTTCCAGATCATACCCACACACTGCATGCAAAGTGTTGTGTTAGACTTCCTCTTCCAAAATGATCAGATTTCCACAGCTGGATTCTGTATATAAAAAATAAGAAAAAAAAATTAAGAAAAGCTGATTCCACAAATGCTGCTGGTGAAGAAAAGAAAGAAAGTTTATTACTTTTCTTTCCTTTTCAAAAAAGTTTATTAAGAATAAAAAGTCCTAAGCAGTTTGTTATTTTTCCACAATTATTAGCAAAGTAAGGTACTTTCCAGCAAGACTGGCATATTGTTTTCTTCTGTCCTCACAAAAATGTTGCAATGTGTGCATCACCCTCCTTCAAAAAGTGTTCCTTTTGTGGCTGGTAAAAATAAAAAGTTTCCTCCTACTGTGCATGCAAATTCTCACAGAAATATGCTTTTTTCTCTCGAAAGATATCAGAAAGTAGAAATTGAAAATGCAGTGACATGTTTTCAAAACTACCCAAAAATGCTCATGTGAAGCAGTAGGCAGTTTTGCAGGTCCTATGAAAACTGTATACCGTATGCAGTGTCCACAGTTACCACTTTGGACACTATTGCTTTAGTACATCACCGGAGAACATTCTTTTCTTATTTTATTTTCATGAGAATCTAACGTCAAACAAATAGAGCTAATCAAACCAGACAGTTCTCATCCAGTGCTTCAGTACAGGCAGTAATAACAGCTGAGGGATCTTATTTAAATGTACTGGTAATTCATGAGCTCCGCTATCTTGATATTATTTGGTGATCTGCTCTCTTGTGATGTTATTTCCCATAGTGACAAAAGAAAGAAAAATCAATGTGCTTTGATATTATTCCAAAAAGGACTTAGAAAATAGTAAATTTTTTGAGATGAATTAAGTGGAGAAGATTGGCATTTTCCAAAGACAGATGTATACCCTTATGATTCTGGCAACACCACCATCTTTGAATTCCATTTGGACATGTTGGAAGGAAACATCATGGCTAAACAGAATCCTCATCAATTTCATTCCCTTCAGATTGGAGGATGGTCCAATGTTTAAGCAATTGCTGATGGAATCCCCCAGTAAGAGGTCATCTCAAAATCTTCTACTGAATGAAATCATTGCATTTGTGCTTTGGGGGCACATTCTATTTTCATGACTATTTGAGGATATCCCAATGGCAGCACTGGGAGGTATTTGGACCAAGAATGATTGACAGTGTCTGTAAGTACTTATTATGTCAAGGTTTCAGCTCGTCGATTGATGGGAAATGATGTATAATAAATTAGAATGATCACACATCATTTCCCATCGATTGAAATGCCAAATCCTTGACGGAGTAATGAGTTATGGCCAATACCACTCACTGTCTTAGGGGGAGATTGATTGCATATCCTTTCATCGATGTGATCAAACAACTAAGAAATCCTAAGTACACATCTTGCGCCCAAATTTTACCATCGTTCCAGGGAAGAGCATAAAGTCAGTGTTGCCTCAGTGAGCATTGTGCTGTGCCATGCGGGTATTGGAGCAAAGACATTCTTCATCATCTGATGCAGCGAGAGCCTCACTCCCTGCAGAAATAGGGATGCATCCTAAGTGCACAGAGACTCAATGAAGCTCCATTAGCCACCCTAGCTAGAACAACGTTCGTTTCTGTTACAGAATAAAAAAGGAAGTCTCCCAGGTCTCATCACAAAAGCAAAGGGATGAAGTTGACAGTAAGCTCCATGTAACAAATGTTTAGTAGACTCATGTAGCCAGTGGGTGGACTTTTTTTTCCTATTTCTCCTGTGTAACCTAGTATCACATGCTTTCTAAATCATTCCGGTGGGTGAGACCAGATCATGTTCCTCTCTGGTAAGAAAATCAGTTCCTTCTCATCTCATAATTAAATACCAAAAATCACCAGCTGTAAACTTTTTTTTTTTAAAATTTAGGTAGCCAAATTGTGTGTTTCTTCCAGCAGAAGCAAGAGAGCTGGCACGGTGTATGGAATTTACATTGTCTGCACCTTAGTCAACATTCAGTGACGATGTGTAAAGCCTTGTTGGACTTGTTATGTTTCTATAGGCATTTTTATTTTATTTTATAATTTTTTCATTTACATATAATTGTTTCACATCTGTGTGAGGTATTACATGGATTTTCAAAGCATACGTGCTGTGTGCAATAATCAAATAAAGAATAATACTGTATTCATCATTTTAAACAAAGAACACCACATTATAATGTGTACCATTAGATTTTGCAGTTTCTTTTTCTTTCTTTTTTGAGATACACACACACAATTGGCAATGTCTGTTTTTAGAGCTAAAATGAGTAAAGTCTCTTAAAATTTCATTCATTCAATAAATGTTTTTTTGAGTAGTCACTATGGCAGAACACTGATAACCTGAAAATATGATTTGGGAGTGACCAGCAGGTGGTATAATGGTTACATTGCTGGACTTCCACATAGTTGACCATGGTTTGAGTCCTGGACCTGGCTTAAAACTCATACTGGATGCGTGTGCGTGTGTACCCAATATCCTGAGAGAAGAATGGAATAGAAAGGATTTCAATGTGGCCATCCCCTGAGGGATGATTTCTTGCTTTCTGTCTCTTTATCTCTCTGTCTCTCTGGAGAGCACACGTGCCCTATAGTAAAAATCTCTGTAGCTATATGTATATAACTTTGGGTAACAAACCAACATGAGAAGGCTACCTCAATTAAGAAGTGATTTAAAAAAAAACAACTTTTATAATTAGAAAATGTAGACTGTTCCCCAACTTTCTATATAATCAGCAAAATTGGATTTCTTTATAAATTGAAGGCAAGTAGACTGTTATGAGGGTAAGGAATAGTGTTTGTCTTGTTAATTGGTAGTATAACCAATGCCTAGAAAAGTGCCTAGCGCATGTGATATTCAGTGAATATTCTTGAATGAATAAATGAGGTATTTGGAATAATAAACCCTTTCAGATTCAGGTGACTTAATCAGTGTTTTTATAAATCTCCACTTCCCTCAAGTAGAAGTATAGTGGCTATTAGGATTATCTCAAAATGGTTACATCAAATTTAGCTATTGCAGAAGGATGGGACAGGAGACGGAAAGCAGGCGATGGAATGACATTTAGTGATTTCCACCTCCAGAGCATTTTACGTATATTATCTTACAACAACCTTGTAAAATACGTATCATCTCTATTTTATAGATGTGAGGTCCGAGGTACCCAGAGATGAACTTTCTCCAATTCACACAGATAATAAATAGATTCGCTGAAAATCCAAGCCAAAGTCAAGTTTGTTATTGACCTATTCTTGGAGAACTGGGTTTCCATATGCCTCTGAGATAAACTCCCAGAGCACCAGAGTAGAAATCTGCATTGAGGATTCCAGTAAGAAACTCAAGATACCACTGTTCCAAATAAGGTAGCAGATGTGGATAATGCAGGGTCGTGGTCTCCTGTCCCTGCAATAGATGCACAGAAATCACAAGTACTTCTCAAGTGGGTCACTGACTGAAAGAACAGGCTAGATTAATGAATGCCCTAGGAGACTTCTTAAACTGTCTCACAGGGAGCTAAAACATCACAAGCACAATGCTGGACTCTCAATACCACTTACTCATGTAGTCAGAAAACAATGATTGCACCTTTACTTGATTCACAGTTTATTCTATAGTTACTATAGATGTGTAATATATTCCCTGCTCTTAGCAAACAGCCTGTAAACAAGTATTTATAAGGTGGTAATGTAAGGACTAATGGAAGTAAGTGCAAAATGATATGGGAGAGCAAGAGATGGAGTAGGTACAGTTGTACTTGGGTTGGAAGGGGAGTGGAGGATACAGGGAGACCGTGTAGATTAGACTGTGTTTGAACACACTCTAAGGGAAGGAAAGTTTCTTTGAGATGCAAGGAGGAAAGGGTTCTAGGCAGAGGAAACCGAACTTTCAGAGAATGGCATATTTAGTGATATATGGTATAATTTGGAAATGGCAAAATATACATTAAAAAACAGAATTAGGGGACCAGCAGTTAGTGTAATGGCTGTGTCACCGGACTCCCACGTAGCCGACCGTGGTTCGCATCCTGGACCCGGTGGCTTAAACTCACGCCGGGCGCGTGTGCATGCGTGCCCAAGATCCCAGGAGGAGAATGGAGGAGAAGGGATTACGGCGTGGCCATCCCCCCTGGGGGGTGATTTCTCGCTTTCTATCTCTCCGTCTCTCTCTGCCTGTCTGGCGAGCGCACGCGCCCTATAGCAAAAACCTTTCCAAAAAAAAAAAAAACAAAAACAAAAAAACAGAATTAGGCTGGATCCATAGGTCTAAAATAAGCAGATGCTAATATGTTAATGACATAATAACGGTACTCACAGTGTTTCTGCACGTCTCCACATGACTGGTTTAGTCACATTTATTAATTGGCCTAGATAGAAACAACTGAGATGATTATATTACCTGGATCATAGTCATTTATTTCTTACTAATTTTAAAAAGTAACTCTTTTAGTAATATTTACATCAGGTTGTAAAAATCACTGAGCTTTACGAGTAGAGGCATGGACCAGCCTGTAGAGTGGTGGTTAAGGTGGCTGGATCCCACATGGCCTACTGCACAGTTCAAGTCCAAGACCTGGCAGTTTAAGAAATACTCTAGACACATGTGCATGCGTGGCCAAAATCCCAGAAGGAGGGAGAAATGAAGGAGAAGGGTTTGTGGGATGACTAGTCTTTTGGGAGGTGTTTCTCACTTTTTTTCTCTCTCTCTGTCTCATTTTCTTTCTTAAGCACATGTGCCCTATGGGAAATTAAGAAAAATAAAAAGTAGAATCATTGGCAATGAAGATTAAAAAATGTCAATTTCACTGGCCTCCTCCTCTTATTCAAATAAGGGGAATATTGTATCAAAACACTATCCAATGAAATAAGCACAGTGTATGATAACAGGACAATACCAAAATGAAGATAATATGCGAACTGAGATTATTTCCGTCGTACTAGGTTTCTCCATGCAGCATCCTGGGGCTTCAGTTCACATTACAAATTCACTAGCAGGCAGTTGCCTGATTCTGTCCTTAGGAAAGCTGATCCTGGTAGGATTTGCAATAAAATTTATATTTAATTGATTATACAAGCAATCCTTGACTTTGAGTGGAGTCAAACTCTGATTGTTTATTTAAACTTAGTTGTTTGTATTCCAAATGTATTTTCCTGTAGAAAGAATGTCATGTGTGATGGTTGGATTCAGAAGCTGTCTATAAAGCCTTATTTAAATCATTGTGCACACATTTGGAGACCAGAAGAACTAACAGTTCAAGTCAATCATCATTCAACTACACTGATCACATCTAACATTGTTTCCACAAGAATATGTAGCTGAGCTCCACTTTGGAATACCAGGAACCACTCTCCTCAGCAGCACTCTCTTTCCTAATCAGGATCCTTCCATATCATCATGCTCTCGTAATTTGCAAACTCTCTTCTACGTCTGCATAAACACAGAAGCTCATGAGGTCATTGGCTTGGCACACACTTTCTGTTAAGGGAAAAGGTCAGTAACCTTTTTGGGTAGTAGGAGCTTATTGTTCCTTCACAGTTAATGTAAATATGTTGGTTGGAAATCTTGAAAAGCATGTGCTGTTATGATGTCAGTACACAAGGTCACAATGGTGGGGTCTACCACTTCTACCCCTGGATTAATTTGCTCAGTGTATCCATTCAGTTTACTCTTTTTTAAAAAATATTTATTTATTTTCAGTTTGACCAATGAGAGATAGGGTGCAGGAATGAGAAAGCAAGCTCCAGGTCCAAGACTCGAACCACGGTTAGCCATGTGGGAGTCCAGCACCTTAACCACCATGCCACTTGCTGGCCCCTCAATTTATTCTTCAAGGAAAAAATATAATTGATACTGGTGTAAGATTTGAAATTTACAAAGTATTTTCATAATATTGTTCTACTTAGTGTTAACAGGAGGCCTTTGAGTTAGGGGTTTTGTTGCTTGAAAGGAACTGCAATTGTGATGTGAAGTAATATACCCAAAGACCCACCACTATTAAATGGCAGAGTTGTCATTGTAAACCAGATTTCTGATCCTTAAGTCTAGTGCTCTTCAATGTTAGTCTGGCATGGGAAAATTTATATTGTCAAAAGACTAAAGGTTGAACACTCAAATCAAGTTAGAGTGTTTATACCAGTCTTTCTTTTAGAAAATGGGGAATCCTTCTCAGCATTAACTTGGGGTTTCTTTAAGTCCACCATTACTGAAACAATTGGATTTTCTGCCAAGAATCATTTAGGCTGATTTGACGAGAATGACGAGGCACTTTAAGAGTTGATTGACTGTTAGTACAAAGCTTTCAGAGCTTGCTAAAATTGCATCAACTATAAGTGAAAGAAATGGAAGTATCTACAAAGTTTCAAAGGAAAGTCTGTGACAAAAAGCATAAATGGTAGAATGGTCAAATATGGATACACTTGTCCACAATTCTGATTCCTGTAATATACAAGTTCACTTGGTTCTTCTATTGAACAACTTTCTGTGGTTCTTGTACTAAGGTCTAATTTGATCAATGAGAAGAAATTTTCTTGAGTGTATTGAAGGACTTTCAGAAGACCTATTTAACTGAGACTCTCATTGAGATATGTCTGCAACTCTGGGTTGGAACTTCCAGTGTGAAATAAACATGTCCTCTCATCACCTTTGAATAGTGTGTGACAACACCAGAAGCCAATGGAAAAAAAAAATTTTGAATATGACAGAATATCTGCTGAAATCGTCAATATAACTAGTAACAATTTCCATTATGAAATATATTTCTTGACAATCCAATGTGACAAGAATTGTTTAAAATTTGTTGTAATTTTAAAGAAAAAAAAGATATAGCTGAGTTTTCTCTCCATCTCTTTTTCAAAGAACATATCAAACTACTAGTGTGGGTTAGTATAACAGATTTTTCTCTATTCTCCAGTTACAGAAAGGAAAACAAACAAATGAGCAAACATAATCTTTTATATATGGATTTCTTTAATCTCATAAAACTGTAGCTTTTAAAAATAATTTTTAAAAGAAGGCTCTTAACTGTGGATTTCCCCTAATCTTTATATTTAATTAATAATAATTTATATTAAGTTCTTCTCTACTCCTTTTAGGAATGAAATTCCAACATGAATATGTTATCATCTAATCCTATTACTGCAGTAACATACTTGTCCATCGACAAGCTTAGGTTAGGAAAAATAACTAAGAAATAAGCAGGTTCAGAGTTAGAGAAAATAACTAAGTAAATGGTCAACTATTGGAATAGATTCTGACCTACAGATAAGCCTTCACTAATTTGTTCTTTCTTTCTTTCTTTTTTTAAGCAAGATTTTTGCTATAGGGTGTGTGTGCTCACCAGAGAGAGATGAAGAGAGAGAAAGAGGGGAATCACCTCCCAGGGGTGATGGCCACACTGCAATCCCTTCCCCGTTTTTCTCTCGGGATCTTAGGCACACATGCACATGTGCTCTGCTTGAGTTTTAAACTGCCAGGTCCAGGACTCAAACTGCAGTTGACTACATGAGTCCAGTGATGTAATCATTATGCCATCTGCTGATCCCAGCCTTCACTGATTTCTAAGCTGTGTCATCTTTATGATTCTATCATGTTTGATGGTGTGAAACCAACCATTTTTACCTGCTCTTACTGAGATAAGAAAAGAAAATAAGGATGATGCTGAAGGTATAGATGACTTTTTAAAATGAGTAAGCTCCCATAAATTAAACAGTTATGATAGTTGAAATCAGTGTGATGTTCTAGACTTTTCTAAATTTTTCATATTTTAGAAGATGAATTTCATTCTCCATTACCTGATCAAATCTAGAATCTAACTATATATGTTCAAGCTTTAATAGCATAAAAAACCTGTTTAGAGTTCTGATATGCCAGTTATTCAAAATCTCTTTCATATAATATGGTGCAATTAGAGCAAGATATCTCAAAGATGTACTTATTGACATTTTTTGACCAGATGATTGTTTGTTGGGTGGGGGGGTGTCCTACATATTTAAGATGTTTAGCAGCATTTCTGGCTTCTATTTATATGTCAGTAGCTCCTTTCCCCAATCATGTCAACCGAACTCTAGATGTTGCCCAATTTTCCATAGTTAGGGCAAGTGTGTATACACAAAAATCACACTGGATAAAAACTATTGGGTTAGAAGCATAAACTTTTAGGATTCCACTCCTTTTCACATTTTTTAAAGAGAGTTTTGCTTTAGCGCACATGCACTTACCAGAGAGACAGAGAGACAGAAAGCAAGAAATCATCCCCTCTGGGAGATGTCCATGCCACAATCCCTTCACCTCTATTCTCCTCTAGGAATTTTGGGCATGCACACAATGTGCCCAACATGATTTTCAAGGCTCTAGGTCTGGGACTCAAACTGTGGTTGACTACCTGAGAGTCTAGCGACATAACTGCTATGTCGTCTGTTGGTCTTCCCTTTTACCTTTTGTAGATATTGAACATGAAGGTGAGTGGCTTAAAGATCATACACCTGATTAGAAGCAGCGATGGAACCCAAACCCAAATCTTGTTATTCCTATGGTATTTTTCACATTGCAGCATATTGTCTTTGCATGCTGTTTGTGGAAGGAATAGTCCACTAAACCACAAGCACAGAAATTATTCTTCAAAACATTAAGGAGCAATGAAATGATGGCCATCAGAGTTGAGTCATAACAAATACAATATTTAGTTGAATAACATGGAAATATGCAAAAGCCTATTTGTTGTTCTAGTTCAATCTTGCAGGTATTTTGGGTGATGATAACCAAATAACATCTAACTGATGACAAAGATTCTTGCATTGACCAAGGACTGCTCAGGGTTTCCTGAACTTCTTTTCAACTAGGCCTGATTTTTTGGACTTCTGTTACTAGGCCTGATTGTTTGGGCTTCTGTGTGGTCTCTTTAATGTCCAATTTTAGTAAGAATATTACTAAATCAGTTTAACTGGAAACCCTCCCTCCCTATCAATATTTGGTCACCCTTGTTATTTAAACAGTTCTCACCTAATCTCCCAGGTAGTGTCTGGTTATCCTGGCCTGTCTTCTGCAAGAATCGTGTTGGGTCAGTGTGGGCACTCTACTTGTCCATACTGTATTCAGAGCAGAGCTGAACTTCTGTCCATCATTGCCGATCCCACCGCAGTGGTTCCTATGCCTATCACAATAGCCACACACTTGAATAAAGTTGGTCCTTACTATGTTGAAAAAGTGTTATGAATAATTTTTTTTTTTTTCTGAAACACTACCCACATAGTATATATGTGCAAATCTCTTGCCTCCTACCACCTCATTTGAGACAGGAATTTTTTGCTAGTGTCCTGACACTTCAACATTTTATAGCTAAAGATAGAAAAAACTGTCTGGCAAGAACAATAAACTAACGACTGAAGTAACAGTCCAGGACGACTCATTGTGCCAGGAAACACGTGCTTCCGCTATGGCAGAGGTTGTCTTTTACTGGCTGCATGCGACATCTCAGGTCCAACAACAAGGCAATACGGGAAGCCATCCTCCTTCTCTAATGAAGATATTGCCAAGAACGTACACTGCTGCGCAACCAGCTGTTTGAGAAACTGAAGAGGATGAAAAGAGAGTGAAAACAGATGGGATATATTTTGCATTTTCTACTTAGATATAAATATGTACATATGATATATTAGGGCAACTCTCTCACACATGTCCTTCTCTCCTTCGCACATTATGCTAACCATTTGTCACTTTCATATATCAACTTTACATAAAAGTTTTCTATGTCCTTTGTTTCTTAGACTTACCCACTTTACGTCATTTTTACTGAGCTATCCAGTTAAAAATTTGTTGATTTTTTCATAAGACATTTTATAACCAATGCTGTTGTGTGTAACAGTGTAAAGCTGTATTTTGAAAGAAAAGTATATAGTGTATGATTTGCTAATGATACTACTAGGGTATAGTTTGGAGGGGGGTTCCACATAGCTCAAGATATGTAGATGTGGAAAAGATACCTTTATGGCTCCTGAAAACCAGTGAGTTCAGGGAATAAAGAAATGAAGATTTTTCCTACTGATAATTCAGCCTCCAGTCCACAAATCCAGTGGTAGGAGTTCCCTCAAGCCTTCTCTCTGCCTCTGCCTGTCTCTCTCCACCTCTGTCTCTGTCTTCTTATTTTTTGTAATTTTTCCTTTTTAAAATTTTTTAAGGTAAAGCATTTTCTGGGCTTTCAGCCCCTCCTTTCCCTTTATCTTGTTAATAATCCCCTCTCCTCCCAACCCAGGAGAGGCAAGGGAGCAGGCCTCAGAAGACACCTTCATGGCTCCTGAGAACTAGTGAAGGGTGCCACACAGTTTTCTAATTTTTTCTAACTTTTGCCTTTTTGTTTTTTAAATAATAATTTGTTTTAGTTTCTTTTTTAAATTTTTTTCTCTGTTTCTTGGTTGTTTTTGTTGCTGTTGTCATTCTCTTTCTGTCCCCTTTTCTGCATGCTCCTGGACACTCAGATTGAACTTCAAGTTTGGGAAGAAACACACTTTCCATCAGATGACTAGAAATCACTGCAGGAACACAAGAAATATGGGAAAGCAAGAAAATACCTCTCCTCTAAGGGAAAGGAATAACTTCTCTTCATCTGCAGACAGTTCAATGGAAATCATGGAAATGTCTGATACAGAATTTAGAATATTCATAATGGCAAAGCTAACAGAGATGGAAGAGAAGAGAGACAATGAGAAAGGAGAAAGAAGCTGACGAGTTCCAGGAGGTGAGGAAATTCTTGCAAGATCTAAAAGTGGAATTACACACTTTACAAAAGAATGACATGGAACTGTTAGAGATGAAGGTTATAATACAGGAAGTCAAAATCTCTCTTGAAAGTATTAAAAGTAGACTAAATCATACAGAAAATAGAATCTCAGACATAGAGAAAACTGCTGGCTTAGAAAAATCCACCACGAATATTGAGAAAATTGCCCAAGAATTGGAGAATAATATATGAGAAATACTAGATACCATCAAATGTCCGAACATCTGGATAATTGATATCCCAGAAGGCAAAGAGACTCATAAGGGCATTGATAATCTATTCCATGAAATCCTGGAAGAAAACTTTCCAAACCTAGAGAGGCACTCAAAGACCCAGTCCCAAGAAATACAAAGGACTCCAAATAGAATCAACCCAAGAAGATCTTCTCCAAGATACATTATAGCCAGACTGACCAAAACCACAGACAAAGACAAGATACTAAAGTAGGCAAGAGAAAAACAGCAATTTACCTACAAAGGCTATCCCATCAGAATAACAGCAGACCTCTCATCAGAAACTATGCAATCAAGGAAAGAATGGGAAAATATATTCAAAGTGTTAAGGGAAAAGCAATTTCAACCGAGAATACTGTATCTGGCAAGATTATTCTTCATATGGGAAGAAAAGACAAGAACATTATCAGATAAACAGAACCTGAAAGAATTTACCAGCACCAGACCATATCTTTGAGAAGTTCTCAAGGGAGTGCTATGTCAGGAAAATTAAATGTAGTCACACAGAAATAGGAGTTCAAAAACTAAGAAAATGGCCAACTTAATCATAGGGACAAGTCTGGAGTTGAGTATTATATCCTAGAATTCAATCAGGAAGATCAAAACACAACAGAAGATAAATTAAGTACATGAGACTGAACTGGTGAAATAGCATTCTGTGACTTTTGACTAAAATATTGCTGCTTTTCTTCTAGGCTTTGTTGTATGGTTTTAAGAGTTTTTGTCCTGTTGTAAGCTGTCAATAGGTTCATGTACCTACTATTTGAACAGAATACTAACCTGTTTCCAGGTTAAGTCTTAAGAAAATTTCCTTACCAAGTCAAAAGTGCTTTTTGTGAAATTACCAGGTGAACTTGTTATTGAAAGTAGTTCAATTATGTAAGAAATTGTGGGATCAATAAAATGTGGGGAGAAAAGGAATCGAAGACAACTGCAGACACCAGAGATAGTGTGAGAAGATGGTGGGAAAGGGCAGAAGGTCAGACATAGGGGTAAATATATATAAATAAAAATATATATGTGTGAAACTGGAAATGGAAAATTATTGATGATAACATACATGATTTAACAAAAAAAAAATGTAGGTGCAAGCATTTACAATAAATAACTTCAAAAATCTGGTGAGCGGGACCAGCAGTTAGCATAATGGTTATGTCGCTGAACTCCATGTAGCCAACTGCAGTTCGAGTTCGGACCCGGTAGCTTAAACTCATGCTGGGCGTGTGTGCGTGTGTGACCAGGATCCTGACAGGAGAATGGAGGAGAAGGGATTGCGGGGTGGCCATCCCCCCTGGGGGGTGATTTCTCGCTTTCTATCTCTCTGTCTCTCTCTGTCTTTCTGGTGAGCGCATGCACTCTATAGCGAAAACCTCTCCCCTCCCCCCAAAAATCTGGTAAGAATGTATATCTATACTTAGGTATCTATATATAGCTATATATATTAGTTATGTTGGGAAATACAGAAAATATATAAAGAAGAAAATCATAATTAGGTGTAATCTCATCACCTGGAAATTATACTGCCAATTTTTCCCTGTCTCTCATATAAAAATGCTTTCATGTATATGTGCATGTATGGCATACACATGTGTATAGCACATAAATATGTATTTTTATATGTGTGTAAATATTTGAAATGCCATTTTTCTCACTTTTTAAACATTTCCATATTGTAAATGCCATTTATAGTAAATGTCATTTTTGCCTCTTTTTAAACATCACTATGATAAATTTTTCATGTCTTGGATGATTCAATAATATATTTTAATCATATGTAGATGTTCTTAGTTATTTAAGTATTCTTGATTTTTTGTTATTTAACTTTTATTTTCAATTTTATTTGGCTATTATAGAATAATAAAACAAAGCATGATATATTACACTAATAAATTAATGATCTAATTGATTTTGTACCTTTATTTTTTCTAGTATATTATTTCCTAGAAATCTAATACTGGGCCAAAGGCCATTCATTTGTAGAACTCTTGAAACAGAATTTCACCGTTTATTAAGCAACTGTTATGTGCTACCTCTGTTAAATCTAGTTTGGAAAATAAGGAAGGTGTATAATTAACTGTACTACAATGTCACAAATACTAAAGAAACTGAGAGGCAAAATGCAAAGAAAAATATGGTGGTGGAATATTGACTGTTTTTCTGGAGAATGGAGCCAGGAGAAACTAAAGAAGAGGTAATTTCTAATGGATGGCTAGTAATTTTTCAGGAGATAAAGAAAATAGTTGCTGAAAAAGAACAACATTAGATACAAGAATATGAAAGTATACAGATTGTTAATAAAACAGTGGTCATGAGTTATGGCTGGCACAGAGAAAGCTGTGTGTTAATGTAAAATTTCAATGCCATGTAAAAACGTTTTGACTTATTTTGCAGTCAAAGAGGAACCATTGAAGACTTTTGAGAAGGGGCACAATTCTTTCTGTATTTGCATTCAAGTTGGAAGAGACTGGAGACTGTATTATTGGCTATTCATGTTGTCCAAGGGAGATGACAGAAAGCTTGAACCATATCAGTAGTGGAAATACTACACATGAAGAGACAGGAAAATGTAAATCCCATCAACAAATCAATCAACAATCAAAGAACATAGCACTAGTGTACGAGAAATTAGGGGAAGAACAAATTCTTTCATATGGAACTTTAAAGAGAATTGGGCAATAAACAAATACCAAAAAAGCAACTGGTAATGATGAACGCTAAGGAGGAAATGATCAAGGTACTATGAAAGAGAGTTAGGAAAGGGAGAGATCTCAGTAGGATGATATCCAAGTTGCCAAGAATGAGAGCCAGAAGCCAAGTGAGATGACCTGTAGTGAGGAACTTTTAGAGGTAGAATGGATAACAAATTAGAAGGGCTGGATAGTGGAGAGAGTAATCATATCTCCTTTAGAATCAGACATCCTGACTACAAATCCAGGCCCTGCTGCTTTACCCTTCTAAGCCTCAGCTTCTTCTGTAAAAGGCGAATAATAATGCACACATTACAAGATTAGAGATTACAATGTATGTGATATACATATGCAATGTATATAAAACTTAGCTCGATGATTCCATATTGTAAAAAGTCAATGTAAAGTAGCTGCCATCATCATCACCATCATTATCACTGTAAAAAAAAAAATAAGGGGAAATGAGGCACTTGAAGTTCCTGTTTTAGGTGACTGGGAAGCTAGATAGGCAGCCCAGAACAGGAACAAGTTGGAATGTTCAGAGTGAATTCTCTTTGAGGGACCAATGGTAAATCCAGCCGAAATTTGGTTTTAGAGGTCAGGAGAGAGATCAGCATATAAGACATGTGAGGATCATTGGCCTTACTCAAAAAAGTATGGAAAAAAAAAGGGTAATAAACTGGAACTCAGCACTTCATGAGGATAATTATCATTTTTTTTTTTTATATAAAGTTCAGATTGTTTAGAGACCAGCAGTTGGCGTAATGGCTATGTTGCTGGACTCCCATATATAGTTGACTGCAGTTCGAGTCCCAGACCTGGTGGCTTAAACTCATGCAGGACGTGTGTGCATGCATGCCCAAGATCCCAAGAGAAGAATGGAGGAGAGGGGATTGCGGTGTGGCCATCCCCCCGGGTGATGATTTCTCGCTTTCTGTTTCTCTGTCTCTCTCTGTTTTTACAGAGAGCGCATGCACCCTATAGCAAAAACCTCTCAAAAAAAAAAAAAAAGTTCAGTTTGTTTAAAAATTATTTTGTTTTAATCATTTAAAATTAATTTATATTTTATATTCACTGGCCATGGGGAAGTTTTCTGGAAATATGCAGAATAAGAATAATCAATATCTGGGGCCAGCAGATGGTGTAGTGGTTACATTGCTGGACTTCTTCAGGTCTTGGACCTGGTGGCTTAAAACTCATGCTAGGCAGGTGGGTTTGTGTGCGCAATATCCCAGGAGGAGAATGGAGGGGAAAGGATTGCAGTGTGGCCATTCCCTCTGGGATGGGGGCTGATTTCTCACTTTTCCTCTCACTGTCTCTGTCTCTCTGTCTCTCTATCTCTCTCCCTTGTGAGTCCATGTGTCCTAAGGCAAAAATCTCTCAAGAACAACAACAACAACACCTTCCAACAAAGAAAAGCCCTGGCCCTGATGGGTTCACCTCTGAATTCTACAAAACTTTCAAAGAAGAGTTAACCCCCATTCTGTTCAAGTTATTTCTAAATATCCAAAAGGGTGAATCTCTCCCTAATTCATTCTATGAAGCCTCTATCACTCTTATCCTTAAAACAGATAAGAACAGGACAAGGAAGAAAAACTATAGACCAATATCCCTGATGAATATAAATGCAAAGATTCAACAAGATACTAGCAAATCGTATACAACAACTTATAAAAAAGATTATACATCATAATCAGGTGGGTTTTATCCCAGGAATGCAAGGTTGGTTCTACATATGCAAAACCATACATGTAATACACCATATTAATAGGAAGAAAGATAAAAACCATATGGTCATATCAATTGATGCAGAAAAAGCATTGGATAAGATACAACATCCCTTCATGATCAAGA
>NW_006207268.1:728482-732797 GCF_000334495.1 Tupaia belangeri chinensis
AACAATTTGGAGATTCCTCAAAAATCTACAAATAGAACTACCATATGATCCAGCAATCCCACTCCTTGGTATCTACCCGAAGGACAGAAGAATACTTAATTGGAAAAGTGCTTGCACATCGATGTTTATTGTGTTACTTTTCACAATTGCTAAGTCATGGAAACAACCCAAATGCCCATGAACTGATGAATGGTTCGAACAACTGTGGCACATATACTCAATGGAATACTATTCATCCATCAAAAACAACAAAACCCTGGCTTTTGAAAAGAAGTGGATGAATAGGGAAGACTTACTGCTGAGTGAAGCAAGCCATGCTATGAAGGAGAGGCATTGTATGTCCCCACTTAATATATACCGAGTGTCTGCACTCTATGACTGAAACTAATTGTCTAAAGGATATAGAAATGCAGTATATAGATGTAAATATCAGATATAGTGTGTGTGAAAGAGGAGGGTCTGAGGAAGGACATTTGGGGGAGGGACAGGAAGGCAAAGCATTAATGGCACAAAAGTGTGGTATTATCTGCTGAAGATATTTCATAGTTTTATCAACAGTACTAGGGAGAAATGTTCACCTGTTTAAATATCCATTTTGTAAGACAAATAATAATGTGATTGAATGTATGGAAGAAAATGAAATGAAAAAGATAAAAGAAAAAAATTAACAACAACAACAACAACAAAGAATAATCAACATCCAAATTAGAGCCTTTTAAATATTTGTGAAAAAGATTTGTTTGACTCCCCCATCCTCATCTGGTTAAAAAGGCCACAGATATAGTCTTTTTCATACATAGAGACCTATGTGCCCTCTCATCTTCTAATTGTTTTTTGGATGCAATTTAATTTGTTCTTGCCCAGAACCAAACCCAATATTCCAAATGAGATTTGATCACCTTGTTAGTTTCAAACTACCATTTTCATCTGTCAGTTCCTTTATAATTTTGATTCCATCATTTAGCATGTTGGTGATTTCTGCCAACTTGGTGTCATATAACAATTTGATAAGTATGATTTCTGAAGCTTTAAATCATTGTGATAAAGATATTAAAAAGACTAATCCAATTTAAATTAGACTGTTTCTGTTGCTGACTAGTAGTGAACATTAAAGTACTTGACTTCATTTGAGAAGGTTTACATTATGCTGATAGTTTAGGCTTGAATAGGTTGAGTGAGAGTCAGTGTAAAGCAAAAAAACTAAACAGAGGAGATGGCATCAAAGTTATTTGAAAGATGGTGGGAGCTACAAAAATCTAGGGATCTAGCTAAGGCGTCTGTGTGTGGACTACTCTCCAGTCTGGGAGAAGGGTCAGAACAACAAAGACAGGAGTAGGAGCTTCCTCTGCCTCTCTCTCCATAATTGGGATGGAGGTTCTGTTAGGGTCCCTGTCAGAAGTAATAACTTGTTAAGAACTAGGGGAAAGGGCTAGCAGATGGCATGGTCATTAAGGCACTGGACTCCCACATGGCCAACCTCAGTTTGGGTCTAGGACTTGGTGGCTTGCTTTCTCACTTTCCTTCTCTCTCTCCCTCTCTCTCTCTCTCTCCGTGTGTGTGTTCAAATAAAAAAATAACAATAGTAAAGAAAATGAAATAAATAATTCTTAAACAAAAACAAAAGACCTAGGGAAAAGAGGTGAATGTAGATGCTGAATCCTAAGGAATAAACCAAAGGGGAAAGAAAGCAGTACAGCCACAGTTGCAAGGTGACCTTGTGTGTAGAGTCCTTATGAACGAGACAGCATGAACCATAGATTCCTTTAATATTTTCCTGTGTACAATGAATACGTACTAAATTAATGTTTGTGATATAAGTATAAAGGATTTATTTTGAGGTCCTCACAGTATTTCTAATTTTTACCTTATAATTTCTTCTTGATGATAGTGATGAAGATGATGATAATCATGATGGTGGTGATGGCAATAATAATAATAATAATGTGTTCTTTTGGCACTCATGTCAGACACTGATAAGTGTTAAAACTCTCATTCTTATTACTTTCACCACCCCCTTTCAGATGAGGACATAGAGCACTGGAATAATATGCCCACACAAGTGGAAAATGAATACATCTAGAATTTGAACTCAGGCAATATAATAACAATTCCAAAGATACTATATTAACTATATTATATTGCTCCTTTATTTTGTGACTAATGATTAATTATTAGTCTATGCCACTTTCAACACCAGCTACCTTCTTTTTGAGGGATTATGGTATTACTGGATACATAAATGTGATTAGAAAACAAAGCTAAGATGATCAGACCTTGTAACCTAGTGGTTAAGGGAGCCTGATTTCACATAACTGACTGCAGTTTGAATCCTTGCCCTGGTGGTTTGAAAAACACACCAGGCATGTGTGTGCATGTCCCAAACCCTGACAGGATGGAGAACTGGAGGAGAGAAGGAATTGTGGCATGACTTTGTCTCACTCGGGGAGTGCTCCCTCCCTAGTCTCTCTGTGTCTGGTGAGCACATATGTCCTATGGTAATTACAAAGGAAAGAAAACAAAGCTAAGAGAATGGAGGATTCTGAACAACTGCCTAGGCTCACTCATTAGCTAATTATTCTTCCTACATGCCATTTTCAGAATGGACCTGAGCAAAAATTTAAAAACAACTACTTCATGAGCTTTCAGAATAAGCCTTGAATAGTCAAAAATCAACCCGTCAAAATCAAGGAATTAATGTCTCCATTTTGGAGGAAAAGAAAGAAATTTAATTTGCTAAGTCTTTTGCCTTTTAAAGTGTTCCTTAGTCCTCACGTGCCTATCAAGGCTTGGACTGCTGAGGCAAAAGCACCAGTGCCTTCCATGGCCATCAAACTTAGACAGGGAATAGAGCCAGCTAACAAATATTCTATCTGATTATATTAATAGAGCCCGAGAAACATCAATATATACCCGAAGATTCAGCGTTCAAATGGATCTATTGACTGGTTTAAATGAGTTAACTCACAAAAAAATAGAAGCAATTTTTGTAGAGATAAATTCGAGAAAACCAGAAACTTTTATGAATACAGGTAATTCCATTTTGCTACATAAATAATTAAATGTATACATACCTTATAAATGTCAGTACTTAAATTAGAGAGAATTTTCTAAGATCTTTTCAGATGGATATCATATTTAGGTGAACAAAAAGAGAAGCATGGGATGATCCAGTGCTTTTTTTCAGAAACTCTGGTGAACTGAAGAGAATATAGCATTGAAACTGCACATCTAAAAGCTTCTAGGTGGAATTTAAATAACTTCATTATTTTTACCTTTTTCTTCATACCACCCCAAATATTCTGACTATACATGGACCAGTCACTTGACCAATTTTTTTTTTTTATATAATCAAAATCATGTGCTTTCAAAACTATGTGTGGGGAGAATTCTTCTGAAACTCCTAGCTTTATCTTTTTATACTTGTGTAACTTAAAAATGACCAGGCAGAAGATTTTTTTTTCTTTTCTTTAAATTGCTTTGCCAAGTTTCAGCTTTGAGCACATTTTTATGACTGATTTATTAAACCTGGAAAGTAGAAGTTTATAATGGAAATGCTCATAAAGCCTTAACTCTAGCATTGCTAGCAGGTACTCTGAGGAATGAGAACACTGAGGGGCCCTCAGCTGCGGCGTTTCTAGAACACAACCTGAGGATTGGTCACATGTTCATTTATTTATTTTTAGGTGAATAATCTTCAGCCATTCTGGCAGCAATTCCTGTTCCGTGGACAAAAAGGAAACGTGCTGTGTTTGGCTATGAATCACACCTTCTGTTGTCATGATTAATTTTAAGGACGCATTCAAAGAAGTTTCCTCCATAACATTGCACTCCGGGAAAAGAGAAAAAAATGTGCTCACCCTTTAGGCTGACTGAGGAAACTTATTGCAAATAAAATGATTTCAAATTGACTAGGGAGATTTATTGGAAATGAAATTATTAGAAATCCCTGTTCCTTTTTAAGATATTTAGAAATTATACCTAAGTGGAACATTTTTGCTTTAGTTTCAGAAATACAAACTTCTGGCATTGCTCATCACTAGAATTTTTCCCCATAGGCTTTGGCTTTATTAGCAGCTTAAGAGTATATTTAGCACTGTCATATGTGAAATCTCTTCACTCTGTTAAACTAATATGGGATAAAATGTCTTTTTTTACAGTGTTACTCATTCATTATATAAAAATGAAAGCAACTACTTCAGTGTGGATCCAGAGCCACTAACTATTTTTATGACAAAAGAGAGGTGACAATACATATCCCGTAGGCACATGAGAGTATTATATAAGAGTCATTAGTATAATTGGTATCCATAGAAAG
>NW_006207268.1:732976-744834 GCF_000334495.1 Tupaia belangeri chinensis
AAGAGTGTTTTATCCAACATGATTAAAATGTGCAATACATGATGTAGGTTCCAGTGTTCCAGCTGCTGTGTTGTAATCTTTCTTTTGATAGATATCTAGTGAAAAATAAAATTATCCTCGTTAAAAGGATAATCTTCTACTACTTAAGGCTGAGAGAATGTGAAACAGTTGCATGCTCTGTGCTTCAGCCATTTACATGTGATTTTCCCCTGTGCATTGTGTTTTGTGGGTTCTTCAACCACAGAAAGACAAGTAGAAAAGGCCTCTTTAAGAGGAGACTTCCTGGTGGACTGGGGAAATCCCGAATTATATTTCTACTTCTATGTCTTAAATTCTCTTTGTGGAGTCTAGCTTTAAATACCTAAGTACTACAGCCAACAGGAAAATCAAATTCTAGAGTCTACCATTTTAAATTGGCTTCAAGTTGAAAGTAACTCCTTAAAGACAAATGACTGAAATATTATTATTCTTAAAGGATGTTTCTGCACACAATACATGCATTCATTGATTGATTCACTCATTTTACAAGTATTTATTGATTACCTACTATGTACTAGTGTTTAGTCAGGTGCTGGGGATCCATAGCACCACAAGTCCAAGGATTTCATTTTTATGTAGTGAAGTAAGTCTAGAAAAGCATGAGGGTGTGGAACAAATCTTTTTCCTGTTTAGTCCTCAGAAGCATGCATTATTGAACCATTTAACTAGAACACGAGAGAACAGTCTACACAATGTTCATCTCAAAGAAGTAAAAGCAGGGCATACATGCTACTATCCCAATACCTATAATAGTGTCTTTGAGTTACTGTCCCCCCCCACCCTTTTTTTTCTTTTGCATATATTCGTGATAATAGCAATGCGAAAAGCTGAGAAAAAGGTCACTTGCTGGGTATAATGCAACATATGCAGAAGAGTAAAGTCAATGGCAAAAGAAACCCTATGTCCAATTCTTAATTAAGTGCCATAAGTGTCAGGGCAAAGAGGTCTTTGGAAGCTTCCTCAGCAATCAGGAGTTCTATTTTCTTTTCTTTCTTTCTAACTGACCTACAGTGTTGTCGAGAGGCTCAGATGAAATAATAGATGTGAAATGGCTTTGTAAACGACCATAAAGTGCTTCAAAGATTTGTGACATCGTTTTTATGTTTGTCGACTACCTTCTGTAATCTGCAGCCTTATCTATTAATAGAGGACAGCTCTTTCGCTGCCCATGTGTGTTACAAATACACCTTAAATGAAATTCCAGTCACTTTTAAATATCTTGGATACCAGATTTACTGAAATGATTAATATCCAAAACTTAAGTAAAAGAGTTGCTCAGCCATTCCATGGTCTTGTCTTGTCTGTCTTTGGTACATGAGAATAGATAATAAGCCATTGATGAATGAGAAAGTGAGTTGCCTGTTAGAACAGTGAAAATAAGAGGGAATATTAGATTAACCACATGCCTGCATACTAACTTCACAGGATGAAGTAATGATGGACCAAAATGCATACTAGGGAGACTGATTTATCTTCAGCCACTCCTCATTCATGTGTATGTGAGCAAGTCCTATCATTTGTGAATAATCAACTAGTCTCATGGTATATGGTCTTTCTTTTGCTTCCTGCCATGGTCAGATTCCAGTAGATAGGTAGTAAACATTGCTGCCTCCAGAGCCCTTCCTCCTGATGGTCAGGTGTATTTCTCTTTTTCACAGTGCTAGAGTACTTTGCTGGTTCATAGCCCAGCCACACCTCAGTGTGATCTCTTCTCAGTTTTTCCTTTTCACTCATTCTATGTCATTTGCAGTCCTGGAATAGAGTAACTCATCTTCCCTTCCCAGTATGCTAAGCAGTCATTTTATCCTACCTATTATTTTTTCATCATTTTCTGCAGTAATTTTATGTTACTACCATAAGGTACTGGTCCACATGATGTCTTCTTGCATGTTGAGGGGGTGAGATTTCCTGGGAGAAGTTCTCAGAATTTTCTGGTACTGCCTACTGATCACAAAACTTCAGATAGGTCTGTGGTCTTACAGAAGTTACAGTAATGAGATTTTGATTCTGGTATTGTGTAAACATTGTTATTATTAGCTAGAGTAATAATGATAGATGAGGATAATAATTTAGACTTGGCATTGCCTTTGCCTCTGAGTTCCCAGTGTTTCCAGTGACACAATTGGCGATATCGTTTAGTATACTAAGAGGATACGTGATCGTTCCGGAGCCATTATCAGCCTCTGTGAGAGCCTTTTCAAATCTAGTGCTTATTGTGTATGTTATGAATAAGGGAGCACAAAAATTATGCACGTGGGGCCAAATTCTCATCTTGCTCTGGACCCCCATGGACCTCTCTTTGAAGTCAATAGGAACACAGCAGGGGGTGGAACAAGATGAGAATTTGGAAAAGAAGCACGAAGAAAAAGGGGTAATTTTTTTCTGACCATATCATCATTTGGTGTGCGTTAAATGCTCACCAGTGTCTAACCCCAATTCCTTTTTACTTCAGTCTCAATAAAATTGCACGATAGATTTTTTTTTTTTTTGTCTCTGTGTGCATATACAGTAGGTCATTTTCAATGGGAAGAGAATTGGATAACTTCAATTACTCTCCTGTAAGCTGTTATTATTGAACTAAGCCTGAAGTGCTTTATTTTCAATAAAGAAATATATAGTACAACTTTCATGCAAATTCAGGTGCTGTAGGTTTTCAAAGATTTTCAAAAAAAAAAAAAAAAAAACGCAAACATTTTTCACTGGCCCAAATAATTAACTGCTCATCTTTGTGCCCTCATTCAACTAATTTTTGAAATTATTTTGTCCACTGTGGGATGGCTTCACAAACATTTGCTCTCCCAGGAAAACACTGTTTGACATCAACAATGCAGTTTTTGTTTCTGCATTCTAATATCCACCCCCCTCTTAGGAGTTGAATTGTTTTGTACACACAATGCTCAGTGAATGTCCAGAGGGGAGCTTTGAAAAATAAACGGCCTATGAGCTTGAGGCCACACCTTCCATATTCAAGGAGATGCCCACCCTTTAGCAAATTGGTGCACACCTTCTGAATGGGGCCTGCCCTTAGAAACTTGGTTTTCAAGGTAAAGCTCTTTTAGATCACTGTTTTCCTTCTCAAAGAAGCCAAACTCCATCAGAATTTCACACCTGGCTGTGTGTTGATGAAATATCCTGTAACTTAAGACCATTAATATTCATGGAACATCTAACATAATTCATGATGGGCTATGATATATGATAGTAAACAGTATCATTTACACTGAACCTTAAAAATATTGACAAAGACAAGTTCCTAAACACTGATGAAACCTTGTATTTTGTGTTATGATTTCTTGGTTTTATACTTGGTGCAGTTTTTCAATTAACTGCTCTGTATTCATAGCAATTATTCATTTATTATAGTCAGCTTAGATACGGTAAAGATTAGAGGAGTAAAACAAATCATTTTAGTGACATTGGCTAGTGATACATTGTTATTATTCCGATTTTTATTTATTTATTTATTTATTTGGCTCTTACATGGCAGGATTTATAGCACCTACTTTTGAATGCTAAGTCTTATTCCTTCCTAGTCTCTATTTTTATGGTTCTAAATAAGCAAAAACAGCCATAAGATTTGAACTGGAGTTATCTATATGATTTATCAAACGATAGACACATGTAGAAATACTAATTTATACACACAAAAACATTTTTTAAATTATTTTTTGGTCAGTGACAAGATTTTCTCAGTTATATGAAATAAGTATCTGGTCTTTTTAAAGTGTGAAGATTCTCAGAAGTGTTGAAGACAGAGCTGAATTTATGTAGTACATAAAGTAGGCATCAATATATGAAGACTCTCATAAGAAATAGCATGCAATTTTGAATGCAAGTAAACCAAGGTAACTACACATATTAGATATTTAGAAGTTAATGACATGGAGCACAATGCTTCCTGTCAGCCTTGCAGTGTGGTTTTCCCAGTGTATTGCAACTGCATACCCTGTAATGTGTCATTTTGCTTCTAAGGGGGTTTTACATGCTTTTAAAAGTGCCTCAGATTTTGGCAAAGTTTATTTTATGCATTATGCATAAAAGTTGTCATCAGGATTTAACAAAGCATTTTGCACAGAAAGATTAGAAATAAAATCTCTGCACACCAAAATGACTTGGATGGTTTTTGCTAAGATGGTGTGAACTTGGAAAAAAATGAGCATGTATCTTAGCCCTTTCTCAAATTTTTAAAAGATGAAAAAGGCCCCACAGTGAAGAGAAGTATACTACACAGTACTACGGCAGAAGTCCACCAATGGTATTCTGTTTTCCGCTCAGCCAGTATTCTCTTGTTTACTGGTTATAACATTAATGATCAGGAGTCCGAGTGAACTACAACATGAGGCAGGGCATTGTCCTTCGATGGTATATGTGTATTTCCTGTCAGAGACCTGTGGCCATGGAAAGAACCACCCCATTTCGTATGTTTAGACTTTAAGTCTAGAACCTTCAGTGAATAGAACAGAAAAAAAAACATGGATGAAAAGAAGAAATCGGTGGGGAAACGTGATAGCACGTTAGGTATAAAATGACCACTTTGCAACCATTTTTGAATTTTAACATTTTTTAAGGCTACATGCCTGCTAGTGCCTTCTAGATTCGAAAGGAGCTGCCTATGTAACTCCTCTGAGGGCAATCCTGAATATTTTTATTTTAAAGGCTTATGGAAATACAAGAATTTTTTTAATAGAAAATGAACTAATTGTGTATTGAAATCTGAGCCATGAAATATCTCTCCTTCAGTTAAATTAGTTTTTCCGACTTTGAGTCTTGACTTCCTACATCCCCAGGGTCCAGCTGTGGGTTTTCCCTTCTGTGTGCGTCTCTGTCTGAGTGGCCATTCTGCTTATGGCATTACTGAGCTAGTTCTGATAGCTGCTGGTACATCGATCTTGCTGGTCGTCTGGTAGCTTCACATGAGTAGATTGAAGTCCCTGCTTTCTTCTGCTACTTTTGGAGGTGTTATTATTGGTGAATTCAAGGAGCGACTCTTGGAAACTCACTTTTGTTGGCTCCTACACAACAGCACTTCTTGCAGTATCCCTGCAGCTAGTGACTGAATGAGTAAACTGTGAGCAGTATTCATTGAAACTCGGAGACCACAGACATCTTGCTTTCCCAGTCATTGGTATGTTTGATTGTTGTTTCAGTAGCAGTTAGCATTTTGTTAATAATGCCATTAATTGCACATTGTTATTATTATTATCATACAGACTTGGGTGACTTTTCAACTCTGAGAAAATTTAAAACATACATACATAAGTTGCTCTTTTATTTTTGGTTTCTCACTTCCTGCAAAGTTAATTGGAACTGATTGCTTTTATTTGCTGATTTACCAGGTACATCAAAGCTGGGGACGAATGAAGGAACATTAGCTTTTCCCTATCGGCATCAGTTTTTTAAATCTGTCCATTTTTTTTTTTTAAAGGACACCAGTGTCTGGGTAAGAGAAGAAAATTGAATTGAAGGATCATAATCATAATAATAATGCTTTACACTTGTGAAGGTCTTTAAAATTTCTTCAAGTATATTCATTTCTACTATAATTGGATTCTCCTAACAGCCCTTTAAAATAGGAAAGAAGGAAAAGAACATTTATCAAATACCTTCTGTATGAAATGATTGTACCACATTATCTCATTTAATCCTTGCTACTGCAATGCTGAGGTGAGAATTATTTCCCTCCATTTCAGGATGAAATACAGGATCAAACATTTTGTCTGGCTTTTAAAGGTCAGAGTTTGAACTCTGCTCTGGGTACCCAAATTAGTTCTATTCACTTTGAAGGTAGGGACAGGGGAAGTCAGATTATCATGGCTATTTTTCAGTTGTCAGAATTCGAGATGCAGGTAAGTTATATGCTAATAGTTATTCAGCTATGTTAAATGCCACTGACCAAATTTGAACATGCATGTAGCTGTGGGGCTTTTACTTGTTTCCTTCAACTACATGTTTTCTGTTCCTTCCACCTGGGCTGACAATGTGGTGAGAGGTTGATGCTTTCCTGAGTGGGTCAATTCCTCAGTCTATGGAGCATCTTGCCCCCTACCCCCTCATCACATACCACTTAACAGAGGGCCCCTTAACAGACTATTATGGAGAGAGTAAAAGAGAGACAGAAACATCAAGGGAAGAGGTGAGAATCAGCCCAGATTATACTTGTCTTTGCCTCTGTGGGTTTACGGATTGCATTGTTTCAGGGTGGGCTTTATGTTCAATACCTATTTGAGTCAATGCTCCATTGTAGTACAGCATAACTAATATTTTTTTGTGAGTGCTGCCTCTAAAAATCAGATCAATACAATTAAACTTTAAGTCAGTGATTTTAATGTGAATATCTTACTACTTGGTGCCAGAGTTGATACTTTAAGTCTGATATATTGGAAAGAATAAATATCTTAAGGGAGCACTAATCGGAAAAGATTTGAAATCAGGTAAACCTGATTTGGAAAATAATCAGCTGGTCAATTAGTCTATACCACAGAGACTAGGTGTGTAAGACTATATAGTGTCTATGTCATGTGCCTTAGAAACATTATTGGCCATTGTGTTAAAATAACACCGAGTATTCAGAGCACTGTCGCACACATTATTTCATGCTTAAAGCTCAAGGATGGCAGATCATTTGACTCCTGGTATGTTTTTCTTGTTTAGCTTTACTGTACGTGGAGGGAACTGAGTTCTAGTACAGTTAAACTTCTCTAATCTGAAAATCCAAAATTCTCCAAAATTCAAAACTGTTTGGCCTCACATGAAGTTCTTCACATGACAGTTAACAGTCAAAATGATGAAACACAAAAATATTGCCTGCAATTAAAATCAGGCTAGGTATATAAGGTATATAAGGTCTATGTGAAAGGTAAATGAATTTTGTGTTTAGACTTGGAGACAATCCCCAAGGCATCTCATTATATGTATGTAAATATTCCAAAACGTAGTGAATTTCAACAGTTGAACACTTTCTGGTAAAAGTTCCTTACTTACTGGTATTGATAACAACTGAAAAAAAAAAATTCGAAGAGTCCCATTTAATGGAGAGAGATCTTTTTTCTATTCCAGTCATTCTGAAAAACTTGCAGAGATCCTTACCTTAAAGGGCACAGGACTTAAAGGAGCTTCTAAGTGGGGAAGGAAGTGGGATGATGTTTCAGGCAAATAAATATTTCCCCATTTTTTTCTGTATATTTGGTATGCCACATGCCACCATTTTGCACCCCTCACTGTACATCGTTCAGAACCTTCATGTTTCCTTGGTCATACTCAGATCTCTTTTTTTCCACACTCAATACCTGCTAACTTAGTTTTACTTTTTACTTGGAGTACTGCAGCAGACTCCTGACTGGTCCTTCTCACCCAATTTTTTCATGAGAATGACGATCATTTCTTTCCTTTAATTAATTAATTAATTAATTTTATTATTATTTTAGAAAGAGAGATTTTTGCTATAGGGCGTGTGTGCTCGCCAGGGAGACAGAGAAAAAGAAAGTGAGATATCATCCCCAGGGGCATGGCCATGCTGTAATCCCTATTTCCCCATTTTCCTCCAGGGATTTTGAGTATGCATGCACACACACCTGGTGTGAGTTTCAGGCCCCTGGGTCTTGGACTCAAACTGCGGTTGACCATGTGGGAGTTCAGTGATGTAAACATTACACCACCTGCTGGTCCCTGGTGAGGGTATTCTGGCTGCCTCACAAGATGTCAGAGGACAGGAGTGCAAGTGTTTGTATCCATGTGTCTTTCTGGTCTCATTCTCTCTCCTTGTAAACTCACTAATATTCATTGGTTAGGCCCCCCACACTCATTACTACTCCCAGAGTCTCCGCCTCTTAATTTCATAGTCAGGTAAAGTTACCTCTTAATACTATCACAGTACAACCACAATCCAACACATGAATTTTGGGGACACATTCAAACTATAGCATTCTTCTCCTGGCCCCACAAATGCATGTACTTCTCACATACATAATCATTCAATTGGTCCCAAAAGTCTTTTATTTTTTTAAAGAATTTTTTTATTTATTTAACTTTATTCATCACTTATTTTAATTTGACCAGAGAGGAACAGAGTGAGAGAGAAAGAGAGAGAGAGAAGAGAGAGAGAGAAAGAGAGAGAGAGAGAGAGAGCAAGCTGCCAGGTCCGGAACTCAAACTCCGGTCGACCATATGGGAATCCAGCACCCCTAACCTCTATGCCACTTGCCAGTCCCAGGTCCCAAAAGTCTTAACTCATTGCAGCACCAATTCAAAATCCCAAATCCCAAATCCCAAATCCGAAGTCCTATCTGAGACTCAAGGCAAACTTCTTCCAGCTGTGAGCCTGTAAAAATCAAAACAAATTACATACTTCCTTAACACAATGGTAGGTAGAGAGTAGAAATTCCCATTCCACAAGAAGAACGGATTAGCAGACTCCAAGCAAGTTCAAAAACCGAAGAAGGAAGAACATTAGAGTTTTATCTAGAATAATCCTTCACTCTATGTACCATATGTTGGATGCACTAGTGCAGGGATTGAGCCCTCAAAGCACTGGGCAGCCTTGCCCCTGTAACTTTGCTGGGCTCAGTCTCCTCTTTAACTCTCCCAGTTTGGAGTCTTATGCCTGTAGTTCTTTCAGGCTGGTGTTGCATGCTGATAGCTCTACAGTTCTGGGGTCCTCAGTGCAGTTTCACTCCTGTGGCACCACTGGGCATTGCCCTGGTTGGGGAGGTGGCTCCCTGTGGTGGTTTTAGCCCCATACTTTTGTGCTTGGCATTCCTCTGGTGGAAGCTGTCTGTGGTCATTGTGTGACAAGTCTCTGCCTAGAATCTCAGATTGTCTGAGGCATCATTTGAAATCTAGATGGAGGCTTTCATATTTCCATAGCTCTTGAATTATGCAAGTCTGCAGAATTAAGTCTTCATGCATGCCACTGCTGTCTGCCACTTCCAAGTTTTGAAGCAGCAGGTGGTGTAGCAATCTTAACAGCAGGTCACATTACACCCAGGGTTGCTTGACTCTTTGCAGGGGCCAAGGAGTGTTGCACAGGAATGCAGACAGCAAACTGCCTCAGGCCCATTCCCTGAAACCATTCTGCCTTCCTAGGTCTCTGAGCCTGTGATTTGAGAGATAGTCTTAGAAACCTCTAAAATGCCCTTGGGACTTTTCTCATTGTCTTGCTGATTAACACTTGGATAGCATCTATCAACACTAATGGGCCTACTACCAATTGGTTAGCCACAGTCTTAGCCTTCTCTGCCAAATACATTTTTTCACTCTTTGTATGACCAGTCTGTGTTTCACTCTGATTTCCTTTTAACTAATTAATTATTAGCTCTATCATGAAGTCATCCTTTGTTCTGTAAGGTGTTAAAAGCAAACCACACAACTGCTTAGAAACTTTATTTGCCAAATCTTTACCTCTCTTAAATTTAGCATTCCACAAAGTCTTAGGGCATAGGCACAATGTGGCCAGATTTCTTGCAATGGTGTAAGAAAGATGACTTCTTCATTTTCCAGTAAAATAGTTCTCATTTTCACCTGCGCCTGTATCAGAATGTCTTTTACTGTTTATATTTCTATCATCCTCCTGGTTATGAACATTTAACCAGTCTAAGAAGTTCCAAACTTTCTTTAGTCTTCTCATCTTTTGACCCTTTACCAAAATCTAAGTTTTCCTAGGATGCTCCTCCAAATTTTTCTGACCTCTACCCGTTACTCATTTCTAGTGCCCATTACTCAGTTCCAGGGCTGCTTGCCCATTTTCAGGGAACGAATACCTGAAACAAACAGCCCCATTTCTTGTTATTAGTCTTTTGTTCTAGTCTGTTCTGTTGCTATAACAGAAATGCCTGAGTCTGAGTAATTTAAGAGAATAAGGTTTACTTAGCTCATGGTTTTGGAGGCTGAGAAGTCTAGCAGCATGGTGCTAACATCTGATGAAGGTCTTCCGGCTGCATCACAACCTGAAGGAGGACCTGACTGTGTGCGTCTGTGTCTGTGTGCCTCTGCTCTAGTCTCACTCCCTCTCCTTGTAAACACACCAGTATTCAGGTTGCCCCCCCCCCACTGCCTGATAACCTTCCAAAGATCACCTATTAATCTCATAGTCAAATTAAGTCTCCACCCTCTCAAAACTGTTATAATGGCTCCACAAATCTTAACACAAGAATTTTGGGAAGATATATTCAAACCACAGCACTTGCTTCACGAAATATTAGATAGAATTGCTTCCCACCAAATAATCCAAAATACATTCTGCTATGTACTTTAGATTAGATTTAGATTTTTGCCTAGAGAATGATGTACAGATTTCTTGGTAAGAGCATTCAACGTGTCCAGGGTCAGCAGCATCATTAAAAAGTAGTAGGGAAGCATTATCAAGAACGCAGGTCCAGGTGGCTGAAGAGTTTTCCAACTTGTAAAAGAAATTGTTAAAGGGCATATGCACTTGCTGGAAAGAGAGAAAGAGAGAGAATGTGAGGAAGCACCCTCCATAGGGGATGGTCATGCAACAATACACTTCTTCATTTCTCTCTTGGGATTTTGGGCACACATGCACAATGCCTAGGATGTATTTCAAGTCACCAGGTCTGCTACTTGAACCATGCAGTCACCCATGTGGGAGTCCAGTACCTTAAACACACCACCTGCTGACCCTGGCTGGCTTGAGTTTTAAATTTAATAGATGTGTAATATATTGAGCATGTTACTTCTAACCTCTCTAAGTTTCAGATTTCTTACCTGGGAGTAAAGTGAGAAGGTATGTGTGCACTGAGCCTAGCATTGGCTCCTTCCATTAATGTTATTTTCCTACACTCTAGTCATAGCTACTTACCACCATACAGCACATTTGGGTATTCAATACATGTTAGGTATTGTGGCAAATTGTTCTAGCTCACTTAATTTTCAAAATAATAAGTGATTACATTATGCCCATTATATACATAAAGAAACTTGGGTTCAGAGAGGTTGAGTAGCTTGTCTAAAGTCACTGAACTGTTGGTTCACTGAGAAAGTGTTGATGCATTTTTGCATAGAAAAATATGTCATGACTTTCCCTATGACCTAATAGTTAGTGCCAGAATCAGATTAGAACCCAGATATCCTTGACTCCAGTCTCTAATCCCTAAACTGGAGCACATTTTTATCCATGCTTCTCTGCCTTTTCCCACGCAAAGCCTAGAATGTCTTTGCCCTATTTTTTTTTTTTTTTTTTTTGTGTATGAACATTTTCTTTCGTATGCTTCAAGGCCCAGGCCAAATGAGACTTGAAAAAAGGGAGAACCAACTCAGAGATAGAGAAAAGAAGCAATAACAGAAGTAAACATGGTTGTCAGAGAGTGGACCAGAAGTGGCAAAGCATAACTATTTATGTTATCTTAATAGTATATAGTTAAAGTTACTGCATAGATATCTGTGTTCTTTGAAAATTGTCAACTCTCTGAGGCCCTTGGTTCCTAAGATATTGCTCTATAGTTTGTGGTACCC
This sequence comes from Tupaia belangeri chinensis, assembly GCF_000334495.1. Taxonomy (NCBI): domain Eukaryota; kingdom Metazoa; phylum Chordata; class Mammalia; order Scandentia; family Tupaiidae; genus Tupaia; species Tupaia belangeri. The sequence continues at coordinate 744,482 of NW_006207268.1, forward strand.
TGTCTGCTTTCCCAGGGACAAACAACTCAATAGGTAGAATGTCAAGGTGTAGGTGAATGTTGAGAGGTGATTGTTCTTGGGACCAGCAGTTAGCATAATGGCTATGTCGGTGGACTCCCACATAGTCGACCGTGGTTCGGGTCCCGGACCCGGTGGCTTAAACTCACGCCAGGCGCGTGTGTGTGCGTGCTCAAGATCCCAAGAGGAGAACGAGGGAGAAGGGATTGCAGCGTGGCCATCCCCCTGGGGGGTGATTTCTCACTTTCTGTCTCTCTGTCTCTCTGTCTCTTTCTGTCTTTCTGGTGAGCACATGAGCCCTATAGCAAAAACCTCTCAAAAAAAAAAAAAAAAAG
>NW_006207268.1:744909-799743 GCF_000334495.1 Tupaia belangeri chinensis
ATAGCAAAAACCTCTAAAAAAAAAAAAAAAAAAGAGAGAGAGGTGATTGTTCTTTTGAGTGAAGCTAAGATTGATACTATAGGAGATTCTAGGTAGCTGTGGAAAAGGTCCTGCCTAGGATAACCAGAGTTGGAAGACTAGAGTTGGGGTGTGGAGGAAGGAGTATGGATAGGGGGAGGCATGGCAGGCAGAGCAGACTTGATTGGGTGAGAGAGAGGATTACAAAGTTAGAGGGTAAGTGAGCTTGGCAATAAATTTAATACAACTTCACTCATTTTGGGTGCCCATGAATTTTTAGATATTTGAAAAGTATTCTGATGTGAAAGATTTGGAACTGCTGATAGTGAAAATAACACTAGATTCTAGTCTCAGGTAGAATATCATTAATTTATCAATAAAAGTTACTAATTTCCACCTCCCATATCAGTCTAATGTGAATATTAAAAGATCAGCATGGCCTATCTTTCAGGATTAACATAAAATACAGAAAGGAATATGTAAATGGTTTGAAATTTCTAAAGCAATTTTGTAGTTTTCCAAAGTGTTATTTTATAAGTGCGAGGAATTAGTGTTCCTATTAATAAAGAATAGGGCAATATCCTGCCTTTGAGTAGATTTTTGTTGAGTTGTAGAGATGTGGTATCCATCCACTTTAGAAGGTAACCAATGACATAAAGCATGATCTTTCAAATGAATCTAGTTGAGACCATAGGACTATTACAGAAATTCAGAGGTTAGAGCATGATTATTCCTATTGAGTCGTATCGTTTATTGTCAGAGAACCTTCAACATGGAAGTTGAGATTGGAACTAGATAAATGAATTGCAGCTATAACGTATAGAAGGGAGTATTGATGAGCCCAAGATGCAAGGAATGTGGACAGGACAAGTACTGACTAGGCTGTTTGAAGTAAAGGGTTTTTATCAGACTGTGGGAATAGGAGACTGGGGATGCCTTGGTTATTGAGTGTTCAAGTCTGTGATAAAGCACTGATCTACGAGGGGCTCATTTTCTCTTCTATAAGCATAGCCTAAAGGCCTTAGTGTGGGTCCCCAAAGAAGTTTAATTTATTATCTTCTTTTTTACATTCTCCTGGAAATTTTGTCAGTAGAAAAATTAGTACTATATATTTTCTAAAGCTTAAGTTCTATCACCATAGTGCTTTATGCCAAGAAAACGATGGTATGAATATTTGATATGGAACCAAAAGCAGGTCTTACAGATTAAATATCATGGAGAGCTGAAAGTCTGAAAACTAAGTTTTGAAGGTCTTATTAAATTGTGATAAGTCCTTATTGTTCTTATTCTGTTCTAAGTCTTGAGCTCCAATATGGAAAAGTGTTGGGCAGAGGAATTACACAAAGAGTAATCATTGGCTCAAATTTTTAATGGTAAAAAAGATGACGTGATTCTCTGAAAAAGTGAACAGGCAACATTTTCTCATTGCTGTTAATTATAATTTAAAACAGACTCAATTTTGTATTAGTCACAGATGTTTCATTTCTCAGTTCATATATAATGTGGAGCATGGAATATCTCCAAAGAGATTTTAGAAGTGTTTGCAGTCTTGTCCATCTCTTTACCACTTGGTGTGGTCTTTTCCAAAAATCATGACATTTGGAAAGAAACTTAAAGTTTTGAAGGCATTTTCAAGACATTTTGCTTTCTATAGTCTCTAAAAATATTCCTATTGAAAGTGAAAATTGGGAACATGCTCTGAAAACAAAATCAAAATGTATATTGTGTCTTTAGAAAGCCTGGTTTAGGGAGTGGTTGGGCTATGTTCCAGTTGTGGGGGAAGGGGCACAAATGCGTGATTTCTGAATTGAAGTTAGTCATAGAAACCTTTAAGAAGCTCCAGTGCTCTTATTGCTATTAGGCAAAAATGTATTTTAAATAATTAGACCAAGAAGCTAGTTCCTAAATTACTCCACTGTGGATTGTTCTAATCAGGGAGAACTTATCAGTAGGGACAGATCACTCGTGAAATTGTGATAGGCTTGGGAATGTTCCAAGACATGGTAGGTTTGGAAAGCAAACCTTTGATAAGGCTGAGAAACTTGGAGACTGTTAAGAATTAAGATATCTTCACTTAAATTCTTATTATATCAAGTAACACATCAGCCAAAAAAAATTTCTGAACTATAATAACACCTGCATTTTGTGTTTTGGTCAAATGGTACTATTTGGGAAATAAAATAGAATCACCATCAACACAATCTGAATAATTTTTCTTGTATTTTAATGATAAGAGTTGAAGTTTCATGCTGTATGTAAAATTTTCCCCCAAAAGAATGCCAGTTTGGAAGAATATTTAAAGTATCATCAAATGGTTTAATTTAAAAAAAAAGAATCATGTATGTTTAAGGTATTCATCATGATCTTATGGGGTGTAAAGAGAGAAAGAAAAAAAAACAAAAAAAAACATAGAATAAAGCAAATTAACATATCTGCTATCTAATATATTAGGTTGTCAGAAAAATCATGAAATATTTTTTCTATGTTTTTCTATCCAAAAATGTGTCATGACTTTTTTGACTACCCAATAGTTACTTCTTTTTATTTATTTTTTGTGATAAGAGCAGCTAAAATCCATTTATTTAGCCTGCATCCTGTATATGGTACATTTTTCTTGCCAATAGTTTTCATATTGTACATTAGATCTCTAGACTTATTCGTACTACATATCTGCTACTTTGTATCTCACCATTTATTTATTCATCTGTCAACAGACACTTAGGTTGTTTCCCTATCCAGGCTATTGAGAATAATGTTGCATGAATATAGGAGGGGACATATCTTTATGAGGTGGTGATTTCATTTGCTTTGGGTGTATGCCCAGATGAAGAATTGCTGGGTCATATGGTATTTCTATTTTTAATTGCTTTAGAAATCTTCATACTGTTTTCCGTAATGTCTGTACCAGTATCTACATTCCCATCAACAATGAATAAGAGTTCCCTTTTGTACACAGTCTTGCCAACATTTATCTATGGACTTTTTGTTATAGCCATCCTAATGGGTGTGAGGTGGTATCTTATAGTAGTTTTGATTTTCATTATAATTAATAATGTCAAGTACATTTTTATATACCTGTAGGCCTTTTTTTTCCCCTTAGTCTTCTTAGGAGAAATGTATAGTTAGGTCTTTTGTCCATTTAAAAAATTGGGGTATTTGTTTTGCACTATTGAGATACATGAATTCTTTGTAAATTTGAATATTAACCCCTTCTCAGATATAAGGTTTATAATTTCTTTTTTATAATTTTTTTCTCTACCTGTAGGCTGCCATTTCATTTTGCTATACAGAAGATTTTTAGTTTAATGTAATTTGTTTGTTTTTACTCTTGTGGTCTGAACTTTCATTGTAAAAGCCAAAAAAAATCATTGTCAAGGCTAATGTCTATAAGCTTTCTCCCTAGTTTTCTTCTAGTAGTTTTGCATTTTCTAGTGTTATATTTAGGTCTTACATTCATTTTGATATTTGTGTATGGTGTTTGTGCATGGTATAAGGGCCCAATTTCATTCTTTGGCATGTGAAGTTCCAGTTTGCCCAGACTCATTCATTTAGTAGACTGTCCTTTTCCTATCATGTTCTCTTGTTGTCTTTGTCAAATGCCTCGCTGGTGAGTATACCCGCCTTATAGCAAAAATCTCTCCAAAAACAAACAAAAACTAGTTAACTGTGTATCTTGGGAATCATATCTAGGCTCTCTTTTCTGTTACATTAGCCTATTTGTTTATATCAGTGCTATGCTGTGTTTATTACTTCAGATTTATAATATAATATAAATCAGGAAATGTGATGCTTCCAACTTAGTTTTTCTTTCTCAGAAGTGTTTTGCCTACTTAGGATCTTTTATGGTTTTATATGAATTTTAGGATTGTATTTTCTAATTGTGTGAAAAATGCCATTGGGATTTTGAAAGGAATTACATTGAATCTATATATTGCTTTGTATAGTATGGATATTTTAACAATATTAATTCTTTTGATACATGAGCACAAGATATCTTTCCATTAAGGAAAAAGTTCGTTTGTTTATCTCTTGAATGAGCAAGAGAAAGAAGCACCCTCAACATACTTTGTGGACACCACACTCTCCTGCACCAACTCCTCAAGTCCTTTTCAATCAGCCAGGACCATGGGCACCCAGTGTACAGATGGACCTAGGAACTGAACCCCCACCTTCCATGTGACTTTAAGCATTGTGAAATATTGCACTGCTACTGCACTGTTGTGGCTGAACAAATATCTTTACATTTATTTGTGTTTTCTTCAATTTCTTTAATCTATTTTTTGTGATTTTTAGTTTTGTTTGTTTACAAATCTTTTACATCCTTGGTTTGTCAATTCTATTTTTTTAAACAACCAACTATTATTTTAAAAGATTCATCTTCACATTCAAAAATACTTCTGCTTGTTCTAGTCAGCACTGAAGCTCTGAATTTTTTAAAAATATAATTTATTGAGTCCTTTAGCTCCAAGACTTCAGTTTGGTTCCTTATGGTGCGTATCTCTTTGTTGAATTTCTCATTACATCACGAATTGTTTTACTGTTTCATTCAATTTCTATCTATATTCTCTAGAAGAAAGACTGTAGCCAACTGTCTCTAAATGAGGTGATGTACACACTTTTCAGTCTCAAGAAAACTGTCAGAGAAGTTTTCTGGGGACCCTTTCATAGTTCATCTCAATTTTGGCCAGATTCAAAGCATGTATTCTTAACTAAAACATTATTGATTTAAAGATATAACTGCCCTCACTGATTCTGAACAATTAAGTTTCTTTCCATTCTTTCAAGCTTTCTTCCTGATTTTGCATTTGTGTCTGTTTGTTTAGGAGAAGGAAAAAAGGGAGTTGAATAATTTTTCAGAAGAAATGTTTGCTTTCTCACTAGGGTAAAATGGTATTTAAAGACCATTCTAAATTAATATTTTTCCTTAGAAGTTTCAAAATATGTTATTATGTAATTGCAAAAGATTATTTTATTTTATTAATTTTTAAAGAATTATTTTAATTTAATTTAATTTTTTTTTGGAGAGAATCTTTTTTTTTTTTTTTTTTTTTTCTTTTGGCATGTGCTCACCAGAGACGCACAGAGAGAGGGAGAGGAAAAGTGAGAACACATCCCTGATGGGGAATGACCATGCCTCAATCCCTTCCCCTCCATTCTTCTCTCGGGATCTTTGTGCACACACGCACAGAGCCCAGCATGACTTTAAGCCACTGGGTCCAGAACTCGAACCGTAGCTGACAAAACCAGAGTCCAGTGACAAAGCCATTATTCCAACTGCGAGTCCCTTATTATTTTTTTAAAATTTGCTATGGGACATGTGCATGAGAGAATGAAAGAGAGAAAGTGAGAAAGTAAGCCACCAGGTCCCGGACTTGAACCATGGTTAGCCATGCGGGAGTCAAGCACTGTAACTACCATGCCACCTGCTAGCTCTGCAAAAGAAAATTTTATACTGACAGGTTCCAAGACTTGGGCCATTGTGAACTCTATTTTCGGTCATTCCATCTATCTCAACTCTCTAATAATCAATACTTTAAGGTATCAGTTATCTATTGCAACAAAGATGCTGTGTACCAAACAACCTTTAAACCTAAATGACATAAAATAGTAAACATTTTTTTTCACTCATAAGACTGTGGTTCACTGATAGTTCTGCTATTGGAACAGGGATTGCTGGAGCTATCTTTGGCCAGCTAGGCAACTGCATTCCCTAACAGTCTGAGGTATTGTCTTGGAAAATTAAGTTGACTCAGCTCTGCTCCACACAGCTCATCCCCCCAAGAAGGCTAGTGTTGGAATGTTCACATGGTAAGAACAAAAGGGGGTGGGAAAAAAAAAAAGTACAAGTATTTTCTTAAGCCTTTGCTAATGTCAAATTTGTTCCTGTCCAGTCGGTCAAGGCAAGTTACACAGCTGAACCCAAAGTCAGAGTAATAAGAAACTACAAAATTACATGGCAAAAGGCATTGATACAAAGAAGTCATTAACTGGGACCACTAAAAAATTAACTTGCTGAGGACTAGCAGTTGAAGTAATGGCTATTCGCTGGATTCCCATGTAGTCGACTGCAGTTCAAGTCCTGGACCCTGGTGGCTTAAACTCACTCTGGGTGCGTGTGCGTGCATGCCCAAGATCCTGAGAGGAGAATAGAGAAGAAGGGATTGCAATGTGACCATTCCCCCCCAGGGGGTGATTTCTCACTTTCTGTCTCTCTGTCTTTCTCTGTCTTTCTGGTGAGTGCAAGCACCCTATAGCAAAAACCTCTCCTAAGTAAATAAATAAACAAACAAATAAATAAATAAATAAATAACTTTCCACTTCCATTTTTGTTATAATTTTAGCTTCATAAAGGTAACTTTGACATCTACTATGATCTGAAAGTATGTTTTCTTTCTTTTTTCTTTTAATTTGACAGAGGGTGCATGTACTTACTAGAGAGAGAGAGAGAGAGAGGCAGAGAGAGAATCGCCCATGGAGTATGGTCATGAGGCGATATTCTCTCTTACATTTCTCCCTCCTTGTGGGATCTTGGGCATGCACATGTGCATGTACACACCTCTGTGTTTCTCAGGTTGCTGGATCTGAACCTCGAACTGTGTAGTTGACTGTGTGGTATCCAGCCAGTTTAGCCACCATGCCAAAAGCTGGCCCTGAAAGTACATTTTCATTGAAAAAAAAAATTGGTAATGTTAATGTCACAAGCATTATTTTCTTCTTTTTAAATTGCTAACCCATTGATTGATATTATTTATTAATATTAGGACGTATTTGTGGTTAACCGCATATCATATTTCATAACCAAAGCATATAATAAGAATTTTTTGTATACTTGATAATGATAGGCTCATGGTTTGAGTAATTACATGAAATTGTAAGGTTTTTCCCTAATTTAATCTTAACAGCTTGAGAAAAATGACTTTTTAAACAAAAGAAGAATTGCATTTGTGAACACATTGGTTATTGGTGTATGATTAATGAATGAGATCTTAATTAGACAGTTACTCTAGGCACAAAGGCTACTATGATGGAATGAGGCCTTAGAAAAGGGGCCAAGGAGAGTATAGGGAGTGGGCAATAAAACTGAGAAATGAAAATTCAAGGTCAAGCCAGATGGACAAGGATACTACTTATGAAGCTGTGTGGAATATGCTCCCTTCTTCAGTTCACCTTTGTTTTGGGTCTTATAAACACAATCCAGTTGGCTTTGCAGACTGTTGGCAATAACGAGTTGCTGATGAGAGTGAATGCCATGTGAATAACTACTTATTCAAAGATCTCTTCAGGCCCTGGTAACTGCAAGCAGCACAGGAAGAGAAATCGATGGCCCATATTCAACTTTTGAACTGTAAAACTTGAAGAGCTTTTAGGTACTGAACAGCTTGAAGAAAGGCAAGATAATGGAACATAATTGTACTGATTATGCAGTTGAGGTGTGTGAAGGAACAATCTGCTAATCCTGCTAAACTGTAGCGTTTTGTGGCTCCTGTTATTATTTTTAGTAGAGGAGTAAGAGGTTAATTTATTGAGTCTTATTCAAAAAGATGATTTCTCATATTGGCTCTAGCACCTTGATGTTTAGCAGTTTAGGGCACTTCTCAAACATTACCTCACTAACCCTTCCAGCGTCCCTGCTGTGGATGTGGGTGTCAAACGTTTATGAATAGGAAGCCTTGGCAAGTAATAAGTGATTCGCCCAAGGTTATGCCTAAGTGAAGCATTAATTTCTCTTCTGTGCTTAGCCCATCTCAGATATTTTTTCTGTAGCCCACGTTTTCTCAGGAGGCTATAGAGCCTGCTGAGATAGAATGTTCACGACTAAAGTAAGGGAGAAAAAACAACGTAAGTGCTAAATCATTTCATCCAAGAAACTTTTCCAGATTAAGTCTTGTCCTCTGGTAAGTAGCAGATGTGGGAATGAAAAAAAATATTTTTGCTAAAGTAGAATATTGATTCAATTTCCCTTCTTTAAATGGTTAGGATACTGTTCCTTTACATTTTATTGGTTTTGTAATACCTATAATCTAGGAATATTCTATGTATAAGTGGATGGTGGAAAAAATTCTTCCTTTGATTTGCTGAATTACTTTGTCATTTATTAAGCCACTAAATCTTTCTATATAGGTTTTCCCTTATGATCTTCAGTGCTATTCATCAAGTGTATACAGTTTTATTTCTGGGCATATGGTAAGGGTGCATTTTTTCAGCCCTCTTAGAGTTAGGCATGGCCAAATGACTTGTTATGTGATATATGATACTTTTGGGTGGGTACTTTATGAGCCAGTGTATGATTCAGCATGTTTTCTCATTAAGTTAGGCAGGCAGTGAACAACTTTTGAGATAATAGTTGTTTCATCTGCTTGGGACTCTGGATAACAAAAAAAAAATCCTTAAAAATCTTTAATGGTATGGAACATGAACAGAAAATGTCCTTATCCCCCCCTCCCCCCTTTTTCCCTTCCTACGGAGATTTGCAGAGTATTTGTTATTGCAGCATAACCTAACTTACCCTGACTGATGTAAGAATTGATATGTATGAGTTTGGAAGCTGCTTGAACAAATAACCTAAATTATGTGAGTCTGGATACTATATATATATTTTTGCTTTGGGGAGTATTTGGCAAGGCACTGTAAGAAGCACTTTTATACTATTTATTTTCTAAAAGATGTGGTATACTTGTAAGTGGGAATGAAAAGGAATAGAGAGTCCAAAAACTGAGAGACTTGTGTGATTGCTTGCCAGTCTAAGCTACAAAAGGTAACCATAAGAAATTATAATAACTGTTGTGAGAACACTTATTGTTAAAACTTTTGGATGGATTAAGTTGACATTCAGCAGATATTTTGAATTGAACCAAAAGGCTAAGGGAAGAGACTGAAGTTGTGGCTCTACCAGAGAAACCTGATATTCCCAAGATGCCAGCAATGAAGACAAGAAGAGAAAGAGGGTGTGGTGACAATTAAACAAAGAAATATAGCAAATTTTGTCTTGAAAAGAGCTATAGGTATAATCTTTAGTACATGGAAATAACTGAAATAACATATATAAGAAGCTAAGTTTTTTATAGTCTTGCATCACTGAAGTAATCCCAAGCCTACAAAAATTCAAGACTTAAAATGACCTTTGGACTTAAAATTGTCTATGGGCAAAACCTAAGGGGAAAAATCTGCTCAGCTCCCAAAGAAGACATATGCCTTAATACACATTTTTTTTTTTGAGAGAGAGATTTTTTCTATAGTGCATGTGCATTTCCCAGAGAGACAGAGAGAGACAGAGAGACAGAAAGTGAGAAATCACCTCCAGGGGGGATGGCATGCGGCAATCCCTTCTTCTTTTTCCTCTTGGGCATGCATGCACATGCGTCCGGTGTAAGTTTAAAGTCACCGGGTCCGGAACTCAAACCATAGTTAGCCACATGGGAGGTCAGCCCCTTAACCACCACACCACCAGTTGGCCCTATTGATACTTATTTTATATATGACCAAAGAATATAATGGAAAAGAGATACTTTTTCCAGAAGACAAAGACAAGGACCACAGAAAATGGACAAGGCAGCAAGACCTAATCAAGGACTAGTCCTCACTTTTAGGATAGGGACCCTCAAAATATCTACGTGAGACTTGAGCCTTATCAAGGACCTATAACTCTGCTTTCCTCTTTCTGAATGTACATTATCTAAGATCATGGACTTTAATCCCAATGCTGTAATCTTGAACATCTTCAGTGGCTGGATAGGGATGAATATGTTTTCCGAGCAAGAAAGAATGAACCAAATGTTTACTAATCAGAAGGGGAAATTGTGACAGTTATCAGTTTTGTTTACTGAAGTTTTTTGGTTCACTTTTTGAACATGTAATTGCATTTTCTTGCTTCTTTTGGTCAAAGACATGAAACTATCTCTAGCAGAGAGCCAGGAAATGGTTAACTTAACTCTCTCTTTTTTTTCCTTTTCGTATGGCTTTCAACACTTTTCAAAAATCTCTCTACCAGTTCAAATCCTTGTGGACTATGATGATCCAAAGTCTCACTGACTTGTAATGAATCTAGTATGTTTGAGAAATAAACCGTTTTTGTTGTAAACCACGATTACCTTAGAAATCATTTGTTACTGCAGCATAACTTACCCTAGCCTGGAGATATAACCCTCAGTTAAAAACATGGACATAGGGCTGGCTCTGTGCCCTTGTGGTAAAGAGAGCAGGATCCCACATCGCTGACTGTGTGGTTTGAATCCTGGCCTTGGCAACCTGAAAAACACACTGGGTATGTGTGCATACATGGGTGGACAAGGGAGGAGAAGTAGGGATTGTGGCATAACAATACTTTTTTTAGGAATACTTTTTCCCTCTCCCTTTCTCTGTCTTTGGCAAGTGCACATGCTCCATGGTAATAAATACAGAAAAAGAAAAAATAGGGACATAAATAGATATTATAAAATATATTAATTAAAATTATTCTATTCTAAATTGATATATATCTTTTCAGAAAAAAACAATAATCAAGAAATTCTTAAAACACAGTTCCATTCTCTATAAAAATAGTGGCTCATTGCCTGTGATATTATAAAGTAATATCCAAGTAAATCTATATAGCTCAGAACTTGATCACAAGATAGCTATGGGCAAATTTTTGACACATTAGTATTTGTAAATATACAAACCAATTTAGGGAATTAATCAAATTTCATTATTTCTAATCCTGAAGCTTATTTCCTATTGGAATCAGGAAAAATTCTATCCGAAGCAAGTTACTAGAAATATATGTGTATGGTAAGGTGGGTGTGTGTTGAGCTCTGCTATATCACTGGGCATAGGCTATTCTTGGGGGCAGACAGGACACTGGTTTTAAAAGAATCGTGTTTCCATCTGATATAGACATGTTATGTTCCTCAATAATTATGTACAGGTGAATGCAAATTTCTGTGATATCAGCATGAGTTCAGATTCTACCCTATTCCTCAAAGGTTAGTAATAGCATGCAGTGCTCAGTGCTTGTATTTAGCAATATAATAGTATTATATTCTATACTTATACTTACAAAGCAATTTTGTAATGTCTCTTATTTACTTTATGGTATCCTGCAATGCCGAGGGAACAGTAACTTAGAGTCAGCCAAGCACAATAACAAGCGAGGCATGTTTTATTATTGCTCTAATACTAGACTTTTGATATACAATTACTCAATAGTTGCCTGGTGCTTGGGTTTGAGACTGCTTTGAAAAATCAGTCTCTGTATCCCTCATGTCCCTTGTACATGGTATAATCAGTAATCATTGGTAAATGCTAAATTCCACTCTAATAAAATTGACTTGATATCTCATTAGCCAATACCAAATTCATGTGAAGAACAAGTATGGTATTGTACAGTGGCTCTCAAAATTGACTGCAAATTGGTGTTGCATGTGGGATTTTAAGAGATGTTAACTGAATTGTACCTCTAGAAATTCATATGAATTCTTCTGGAGATTTTTGAAAATTCCCCAGATAAATTTAACTTGTAACAAAAAAGTAAGAATAACAAGTGTAGGGGTTATAAGCACAGGCTCTGGAGTCATACAAGTCTGGGTTTATGTTCCTGTGTCCTTCTTGATAGCTGTGTAACCTTGAGCAAGTTTTTAAATTAAGGCTTAGAGAAGCCTTAATTTCCTCATCTTTAAAGTTAGCATGAAACACTATTGTAAGTTTAAAACTGGTTAATACACACAGAGTTTTAAGAGTATCTGGCACATAGAAAGCACTCAATAAATGTTTTAACACTAGATTAATTATTAATTCAAGGTTGGTGATTCTTGAGAGTAGGATAGGAATTGACTTGCAGAACAAGGGTTAGACACTTCATAGAGAGGTGGTAGCAAGTGGAAGAATCTTCCATTGAGGAAGGCGTGATGGGTTTTGGGAGGGATGTGAAATTCACTGAGCCTAGAACATGGTGCTGCTTAGATAAATGAGAGAGATTAAGAGTGGAGACATTGCTGAAAGTAAGATTTTGAGAGTCATGTACTTTAGGACTGGATTTTTTTTTTAAAATCTTTAAAGAAATGGTGGTTTTTGATACTGAGTATTTGGACACACAGATGTCTATAATTGGTACTGAGTTATGTACTAGATAAGGTAAAACCTAGATTCACATTCATTCATGCTTTAATATTGCTTTCTTTCATTAGTGTTCTGGTATCTTTCATCGAGTAAGCGAGAATAGGGTGAAATGCAGAATGTATGTTTATAATTAATCATAATCTACCAACAACCTTATCTTAGGCCCGAGTCATATTTACTGATGGGACATTTTTAATCGTGGGGATTGAGAGCTAGTTCTGTGTTGTGAGATGTTATTTTTACTGCTGTATCAATTATATTTATTGATGAATAAACCTCTGCTTCAGTCCATGATGGAGCAACTGGTACTAGACTAACCTTCCTGCCATAAACAATGAGTAAACAACTAGAAAAGTGGACACATGTATGAAACAATCGTTTTCAGACATTAGACAACAAGCGGCACATGAGATCCATAAAAGGCATAAAACAAGACAAGCCCTATGATTCTTGCTTTGTCTCTGAAAACATTTATTAGACCCCAGCAATGGGAGTGAAAACCAAGCAGAGTTTATAAAAGTCGAGGCTGTCAGAATTTGTAGGTTACAGTACAGAGCAGGAGGGAGCATGCAGAGAAAGATCTTTAAAAATTCTGCTTGGGGTCCCCTTGAGTTTTTGATTGAATAGTAAATTGCATGTGCATGGGATAAGACTTGGCAAGACTTGGCAAAGTAGTAGAATACTAGGGAATCATAAACTGAACAACTAGCACTACTTATACGGGGCAGGAAGTCAACTGATATTCCACCAACCATTGTTGAGAGAATTCATGAATACCCAGGGTTTTGAATAAAGATCCCAGAGAGCCCAAGCCTTAGCAAGAAGACCAAATTAACACTTAAGGAAGGTCGACTCTAGATCTGCCCTCATAACAACAATAACAAAAGACTGCAAAAACTAAACTGATCTGCAAATACATTAGCTGCCTACCAGATTAAAGAGTAAGATATTAAAAAAACAAAACCAAAAGCAAAAAACCTGACAGCGAACATTCTAACATACACAATATCCAGCTTCCAGTAAAAATCATATGACATGTGAATGCAGGGTCTATTTCTCCTATAACAGTAGAAATAAATCCAGATGTTAGAGAAATAATGGAATGAACAGATAAGGAAATTAAAAAATATATTATAGATATGTTGAGAATTTAAATATAAACACAGTAAAGAATTTTTAAAAAAAATTTGCTATTTTGCTGTAGGGCACATGGACTCACGAGAGAGACAGAGACAGAGAGATAGTGAGAAGTCATCCCTTGGGGGGATGGACATGCTGCAATCCCTTTTCCTCCATTCTCTCAGGATTTTGAGCACACATGCACACACGCCTGCCATGAGTTTCAAGTCTCCGGGTCCAGGAATCTAGCCATACTTGACCTTGTGGGAGTCCAGTAATATAAACCATTAAGCCATCTGCGGGTCCCAAGATATTAAAACTTTCAATAAAAACAAATGGATCCTCTAAAGATGAAAAAAAAAAAACAAACCACAATATTTAACATAAAAAATTCACTTGATGGATTTAAAAGCAGAATATTTAAGAAGAAAATGTGAATTTGAAGATGAGATAATATAAACTATACAAACTGAAGCACAAAGGAATAAAAAACTGACCCCCAAAAAACTTAATAGAGACTCAAAGTCCTGTGGGCAATGTAAAAAATAATTTTGCATATATTTCACTGGAGTTCCAGGAAAGGAGAGTGGGTAGAAATAACATTTAAGGCAATAATGGCTGATTTTTTTCCAGATTTTAGTTAAAAGATAAACATACAGATTATGAAGCTTAATAAAATTTAAGAAAAAGAAGCATATGGAAAATTCTACCAAATCATATCGTAATAAAATTGGTGGAAATAAATGATAAAAAAGTAAATGTGTAACCAGCCAGGTGAAAATGAGAAAATAGTTAAAGATGAACAAAGATATGAATGACTAGAAGTAATGAGAACCAGAAGGCAAAGAAACGTCTTTAAAGTGTTGGGGAAAAACAACATAAAAAATAATTTGTTTTTTTTTAAATTGACATTTTAAAGGATCAGCAGATGACATAATGGTTGCGTCACTGGAATCCCATGTAGTCAGCCATGGTTTAAGACCTGGTGGCTTCAGACTCATGCTAGACATATGTGCAGGTGTGCCCAGGGTCCTAGGGAGAGAATGGATTGTGACATTGTCATCTCTTTTGGGGGATGATTTCTTGCTTTCTGTCTCTGCCTCTCTGGTGAATGCATGTGCCCTATAGAAAAAAAACCCCAAAATAAAAAATTTGTCATCTTAGAATTCTGTATGAAGTAAAAATAATTTTTAAAAATACAGAACAAATAAAGACATTTTGAGACAATCAAAAGTAGGAAATAGTTTCTTTTTAAAAATTTCTTATTTCTTCTTATTGTCATTTTTATTTTTATTATTATTATTTTTAATTTGACCAGAGAGACAGAGAGGGAAAGTGAAAAAGTAAGCTGCCAGGTTCAGGACTCAAACCATGGTCAACCATGTAGGAGTCCCCTTAACCAACACATCACCTGCTAGCCCCCTGAAATAATTTTTGCTAGAATATATCTTGATATAGGAAATATTAAAGGAAGCTATTTGGACTGAAGAAAAATGATACTGGTGAAAACTCAAACTTTCAGGAATGAAAAGTATTAGAAATAGTACATATATAGGTAAATATAAAGCCTTTTTTATCAAATTTTAAAAAATGTCAATATATTAGCTTGTCTGAAAATAGAAATAAAATATTTGACAATAAGAATGGTACAGAGAAAATGGAAAAATACAGTTGTATGGTTCTTATTTATTTTTTTGAGAGGATTTTTTTTTTTTTTTTTACTATAGGGCACGTGCGCTTGCCAGCCAGACAGAGAGAGACAGAGAGACAGAAAGCGAGAAATCACCCCCCAGAGGGGATGGCCATGCTGCAATCCCTTCTCCTCCATTCTCCTCTTGGGATCTTGGGCACACACGCACATGCACACGCACACGCACCCGGCGTGGGTTTTAAGCCACCGAGTCTGGGACGTGAACCGCGGTTGACTACGTGGGAGTCCAGCAACATAGCCATTACGCTAACTGCTGGTTCCCAGTTGTAGGGTCCTTAATTTATTCATAAAGTATGTAATATTATTTGAAGGTAGATTGTGATAAGTTAATATTGCCAACTTAGAGTAACAACTGAAAGAATAAAATGAAGAGGTATAGCTAATAAACTAAAAGAAGAGATAAAATGAAATACTAAAAGTCAATTTTTTTCTAAAAGAGAAAAAAGGAAGAAAAGAATAGTAGAATTAAATATAGCCATATAAAATATTACTATATACATAGAACAGACATATCTAATAAAAGGAAATGATTGAATAAAACCAAGCAATGGCTAAATATCATTTATGAGAACTATACATGAAGCTTAAAAGTAAAATAATGAAAATGTTATACCATGCAATTAACACAAAAAATTTGAACTGATTTTATTCACACAGGACAATTTTAGGGCAAGAGATACTGGTAGAGCTTTAGAGGAATATTTAAAAGATCAGTTCATTAAGAAGATCACAATCTTATATGTATATAAACTTAATGACAATTTCAAAATACACAGAACAACCCCGACAGGACTGAAAAGAAAAAAATAGAAAATGTACCAGAGTAATGTATAACTTCAACATTCATCTCTTAGCAATTGATAAAAACAAGTAGACCAATCATCCATGCATGAATCTTGAAAAATCATGTCAAGCAACTTGACTCCATTGGGATTTGTAAACTACTGTACCCAACCATAGTACCATAATTTTTTTTTTTTTTTTAGGTTTTTGCCATAGGGCGCATGTGCGCACTGAAGAGAGAGAGAGAGAGAGAGAGAGAGAGAGAGAGAGAGAGAGAGACTATGAGATAGAAAGTGAGATATCACCCCCGAGTCGGGATGACCACACCACAATCCCTTGTCTTCCATTCTCCTGGAATTTTAGGCATACATGCACACGCACTCAGCGTGAGTTTCAATCCACTAGGTCTGCTATTCAAACCGCAGTTTGCAGTGTGGAGTCCAGTGCCTCAACCATGATGGCAAGTGCAGGCCTTACTGTTCACGTTTTTAAAAAAGTGCTATTCTTGGGATCAGCAGTTAGTGTAATGGCTATGTCACTGGACTCCCATGTAGTCAGCTGTTGTTTGAGTCCTGGACCTGGTGGCTTAATCTCATGCTTGGGGTGTGTGCGTGCATGCCCAAGATCCTGAGAGGAGAATGGAGAAGGGATTGCGGCATGGTCATCCTCCCTGGAGGGGTGATTTCTCACTTTCTGTCTCTGTCTCTCTTTCTTTCTGGTGAGCGCACGTGCCCTATAGCAAAAACCTCCCCCCCCCAAAAAAAAATGCTATTCTTGATTATATTCTGTGATATCAATAAGTCTTCACATATTTAAAATGATTAAATTATGGTGTATATTTGCTAACCGTAATATATTTAAATTAGATGTTAATAACAAAATGATAGCTAGAAAATTTCCAAATACTTGGATATTAAACAATGCACTTACTGATCACCTATGGATTAAGTAACCAATTACAAAAGGAAATTAGACATTTTCTTGAACTAAATGTTTACAAAAATGAAACACATTAAATTTTCAGTTTGGTAAATCATTAGAAGGAAATTTATAGTAGCTAAAACAGTGCTTCAAGGGAAATTTATGTTCATAGAAGAAAAGAAAGGTTTAAAATTAAAGATCTAAAATTCGACCTTAGGAAGCTAGAATAAAAAAGGAAATTAAATCTGAATTAGGTAGAAGGAAAGAAATAATAATAAAATAACTTGAAACCGATTATAGACCTAAATTTAATAACTGAAACTGTGAAACTTCTAGAAGAAAATACAGGAGAAAATTGTCACCATTTTGAGATAAGCAAAGATTTCTTAGGGCACTAAAAGCATGAACTTAAAAAATTGATGAATTGGACTTTATCAAAACTAAAAACATCTTCTCTTCAAAAGACACCATGAAGAGAATGAAAAGGCAGGGCATTGAAGAATATATTTGCAATTCATACAGCTGTTAAAGAATTTATATATAGAATGCATGGAAAGCAAGCCTCTTCATACTCACTGTTAAGTTCATCCAATTAAGATGAGCAAAGCAGGATACTTCACACAAAGTAGATACACAAAACACCAGAAAACACCTTATATAATGTTCAAGTGTTGTAGTTATTAGGAAAACAAATTTAAATCGTAAGATGTACTACTGTGTACACATACGGATGGTAAGAATGTGGAGTAACTGTAATCATATATTGCTGATGGAAATGAAAAATGGTACAACTGCTTTGAAATATAGTTAAATGCATTCACTTAACAGCAATTCAACTCTTAGGTGTTTATCTAAGAGGAATAAAAACGTATGCCCACACCAATACTTATATAGAATGTTGACAGTAGTTTGCTACTATTATTATTATTAGCTCCTAACTAAAAATAGGCAAATACCCATTACTAGGTGAATGGTTAAACCAATTAACCATACTATTCAGAAGTAAAAAGGAAAAAATTACTTATGTTTGCAACAATATGGATTGTTACAAACTTCATCCAATATGGATGAAGTTCAAAAATATGCTGGACAAGATAATTCATACCCACACATGATTCTATTTACATGAAACTCTAGGATGAGCATATCTAATCTGGAGAGGCAAAAGCAGATTCTGCAAAATAGTGCAACAAAACTTTCTGGGTGACAGAAGAGTTCTGTGCCTTGATTGTGTTGGTATTATGTACATGTGTATATATTTGTCAAAATGCATCAAACTATACACTTCTAATTTGTATATGCTTAAAAAATATTTATTTATTTATGTAATTCCAAGTGTTACTATTATTTTTAAATTTGACCAGACAGAGAGAGAGGGAAAGCAAGAAAGCAAGCTACTAGGTCTGGAACTCAAACCATGGTCACCCATGTTGAAATACAGCTCCTTTAATCACCATGACTCCTGCCAGTCCCTAGTGTGTATATTTTAAATAAAGAGTTAATTATGTGAGTGCATCTACATGTACATTACAGATATAAGCAGGAGCAATGCTAAGAATTGTCTGTATTACTAATGATGAAATTATATGTGATCATGGCATAGACATGACATTTCATAAATACCAAGACATTTTATAAATTTTGGTTTTAACTTTGACAGGAAAGATAATTCTTAACTTTGGGCTACTATAATCTTTGAAATAGTGTTGACTTTGTGGCCCAGAGGTATCCATATGGAAGATCTCAGGTTCTGTTCCTGGGTCAACACCTGTAACTCTGGGCATATGCTCATGATTTTTGCTAAGAGTGATGGGAGTAGGAATTGCAGCATGAGACCCTGATGAAGGTGCTCATTTTTCTCTGTCTCTCATTCTCATGTAGCAAACTTAAAAACAAAATTTTTAAAATATTTAGCTACAATGGAAATATGTTTGGCATTACTATATAAAGCTTAACAAATGCTATCTCACTATTAGACCTTTTTCTTTCTTTCTTTCTTTATTTTTCTTTTTTTTTTGGTGCTGGTTTCTAAGTCTTCTAAGTCTGTTGACACCCAAGGAAATGTGTTCTGCCCTTGAATGGCATCTAAAATGCCTGGAAAAATGAAAGATTGAAAATTGTGTGAACATGTATACAATGTATAGATTTGTAGCTTGATCACGTCTGTTTTATCGAAAGAGAACCTCAAATGATAATATAGGCTTATGTAGGGATATACTGGTGTCAGAGATTTTTTTTTTTTTTTTTTTTTTTTTTTTGGTGCTGGTTTCTAAGTCTTCTAAGTCTGTTGACACCCAAGGAAATGTGTTCTGCCCTTGAATGGCATCTAAAATGCCTGGAAAAATGAAAGATTGAAAATTGTGTGAACATGTATACAATGTATAGATTTGTAGCTTGATCACGTCTGTTTTATCGAAAGAGAACCTCAAATGATAATATAGGCTTATGTAGGGATATACTGGTGTCAGAGAGACCAGTGTGGAGGCTATTGCAATAGTTCAGCAAGATATAATGAATGTTTGAAGTAAGACAGTGGAGTATAAATCAGAATGTGTTACAGATATTTGTTGTGGATTAGTTAGTCATAAATATAACGATCTCTTGGGTGTACCACTTCGCTAAAAATAAAATTCATCATTCTTCATGTGGTCTATGGAATCCTTCATGGTACAGTTCCTGTCTACTCCCCAACTTCATCTCCTAATACAGTTCTCTACTCTTCTTTCTACTGACTACCACTCAGTGACCTTCTCATATTAAACACTTGAACACATATTAATCCTTGCCTCCTCAGACTTTGTGCTTGCTCTTTTCTTAGCCTAAAATGCTCTTTAGTTGTGTCTTCTTATGGCTGGCTTCATCTCATCATTTAAGTTTCAGTTCAAACATAAACTTTTGGAAAGTTCTTTCCTAGCAATAATTCTGCCCAACCTCTCTATAACATTATCATGTTCTATTTAGCCTGTATCACAATCTAATGTTATTTCTTTGTTCATTTGTTGTCTGTCACTTGTCACTAAAGTGGCTCAAGAAAAGAGAGAGAGGGAAAGGGATTTCCAGACAGAACACCTTGAGCAAAGACAAGATGTTTGGAAGACGATGAAGTGTACATTCGAGAGTGGTCTGGTAGAAGCTGACATTGGAAAAATATGTTAAGATATGATGATGTACGGCCTTGAAAATCATGCCAGGAACTTAAGATTTTATCTAGGAATGTGACCAAGTTTGTGAGTTAAAATAAACTCTTGAAATAGGATAAAAGAGTAAGCCTAAAAACATGGAGATTAGTTGAAAGGTCATTAAAAAAATTTAGGCAAGAGATGAAAAAGGCTTGAATTAAGGCAGGGGTAATGGGAATGGGTAGATAAGAACTACTTTGGGTTTAGAATTGATGGGCCTTGGGACTCACATGTAAGTGAGAGAGAAAAAGAAAATAGAGCTGACTCTGAATTTCTGGTTGAAAGTCTTCTGGATGGAACTATAATTGATCCACTGTGACCTGCAATTGATTGGCCCTCCTGGTTCACCTCATTTCCTTCATTGACCTTTCTCCCCAACCTTAACTCCAGGACAGAGGTTTCCTTCTACTTTGGGCTCATTAATACCTCTTTTCATTCACCAGGTATAGAACTTCCTAGCTAATCAATCTGCAGAAGCAACCTTTCCTTTTCCTGCATGTCAGCTGTTGAGTATCTTACAGATTGATTCAATATGCTCTCAAGTCTGTCAAAACCCTTACAGGATACCTAGAGAGCTATTTCATTGCCTTGTAGGTTTGCTCATCCACTAACGACCTGCTGTAATGCTTTACCTCATTCAACTTTTAAAATAATCCCCTTGTATCCACTTATGTCAGTCCACAGATTATATTGACTCTATCTTCAGTGGTCTCTAAAGGTTTGTTCTTAGTTCTTACATGAAAAGTAGATTTTTGACTGTGGATTCAATACAGAGATGAGTACTGTGGGGAGACAAACAGTATATAGGTGATTTATTACTTTTCAGAGTTCACAACCTCAATAAAAATATGAGAATTTTCATCTCTTCCCTCTCTTGCTTTTCCTCTCTCCCTCTCTCCTTCTTTTTCTCTCTCCCTTCTTTCTATCTTTTTTATTTTTAAATTTTTAAATAGTTTTTAAAGAATTATTTTATTTAATTAATTACTTTATTTATTTGTTTATTTATTTATTTATTTAAATTTGACCAGAGAGGGACAGAGTGAGAGAGAGAGAGTGAGGGAAAGTCAGAAAGCAAGCTGCCAGGTCTGGGACTCAAACCATGGTTGGTCATGTGGGAATACAACACCTTTAACAACCATGCTACCTGCTGGCCCCAACATCTATCTTTTCTTCTTCAAATTAAATGAAGTACAGTGCTATGAAGAATCAAGAATGCAAAGATATATAAGATCACACAACAATCAATAATAAAGTGACAAATTGTATAGAGCTGTAGCCTGGATATAACAGATGAGGCCTTACAGAGCAGCTAGTACTAATTAAAAGAATAACTATTAATGGTAATAGGTCTAAGAACTCTGAAAAGCATAGGGCATCTTAAATTTAAGGGATAAATAGTTGCACACAAAAATTAAGACATTTTTTGGAAAGTTGAAAAATGTGGATCAGATGTTAGTATAGTTAGATGGATTCAAGGGTGGTTTTGAAATTATGAGTAAATTGGAACTGCATCAAAGTGGGTAAGATTTTCTATGAACAGTGGTAGGGCCCTGTCTTGTTCATCCATGACTGGATAAAATCCCACATAGCTGGCTTATGTAAGTTATAGTCAGTGAAACAGGGTTTTATTAGTGTGAGACATCAACATTAAACATGAATATGGAAGCATAGAAGTTTTGAGTCAAAACCAACAGAATAAAATTTACTTTAGATTTAGAAACTAAGGTGGGATCAAGACAACCTGCCTTGACAGCAGATCCATGGAAAAGTCTTGGACAGGTGTACTTGCCCCTGAGACTTGGGGTGATGTGGCCACTAAAGGACTAATCACATTATTATGTTCTGCATCACTGAAAAGAGATCATGATGTGGGGGGATGGGAAGGGGAGGTTACCAAGTCTTAAAACAGCATTGGCCAAACCAACAAAAAGTAGAATGGGATGTTTAGTTCTAGATGTCTTTTGTTTAAAGGGTCATATAGAAACTGGAGCATTCTCTGAGAATACCAGTCATGATGATGCAAAAACCATGTTGCAAAGGAGCTAGACAAGAGATGGCTATAAAAAAAATATGAGCAACTACTCCAAAACTTTGAAATATTATGAAAGAGTGAATGGATTGTTCTTTATTGTTCCAGAGGCAGAAACAGCATGAATAGGTACAAATTTTGGACTTGCATAAGAGAAAGAATTTTCAATTGATTATTCTATAAATAACTGGGTGGTTTCCATCAACTTCACAACAAAGGCACATTAACAAGTGTCCAAACAATGTCTAAATAGATAACTACTAGCCAGAGATATCATTAAATGAAATCCCGTATCGATGAAAAGTTAGGTGAAACAATACATATACTTTTTTCTTACGCTGAGTCCAAACCCAGTCTTATTTTTTTTGTATCTTTTAGTAAAGGAAGTTGCAAAATGTTGATTAAGAAAATACTAGAATTATGGGAAAGGGATTGGGAGAAGAATGTTAAATATTCTTAATGTATTATAAAAAATGTTTATTATCCTAAGAACATGAGGTAAATCTTGGGAGATATTTTGAAAGTTGTTTTGGACTGATTTTAGTGAAGTAAAAAGGGAACCAGTAACAACGTCCATGCATCCTTCTGAACTATTCATATTTTCTGGTGTGGAAAGGATGAAATATACCTAGGTGTTAGCATGCTTGTTAAGGTATTTTATTCCACATATACAATGCTTAGCATATACAGGCTGATTTATATTTGTCAAGTACTTTGTAAGAGTTACTAATGTATCTTTACGATCATCATGGGAAATCAATGATGTAATAGCTTTATTTTCGTAGATGAAACTTAAGGCCACACACATGCAGAGTCATCAAGTCTATCTTTTTTCAAAAGATTTGAAGTTTTCTTTTGATTGCCTCTATACTTTATTTTCAGAGAGTGAGTTTAACATTGCTCTAAACATCAAGCATTTTTCTGGGTCCACTCTGAGTTTAGCTGATAATTTCACAGTTATAATAATAGCACATTAAAAAATTTGTTACTTATTTTTGTAATCTATAAAGAAGCTTAAATTATTAAATTGAATTTGACAAAATTAAATGTGCTTTTGACTATTTGACATGCTACCAAACAGTTGTTTTTATAAATCCAAGGAAAAAATTCAAGCAGACACGTTCACCATTGACTGAATAGAGTTGAAGTTTAAATAACATAGTTCTTATAATCTATTACTTGACTTGGAGAATTATTTTAAATTACTGCATTAGCACTGACTCATCCAGAATAGCATTTGCTGGAAGACCACCAACAGAATCCCAGGGATTGGTTACAGTCATTACAATGACAGTAAACACCAAATTGGCAACCTCTGGGACAGTCAGGCATTTTTATTGCAGCACATTAAATTTTTCCAAAACTTCAACAGATTCTTCACTGGTAATCTCAATTAAAAAAAAAATTCTATACACCTTTATTGCTTACTTCGTATTACTGTTTATAAACCAGTGAGCACATCACATATCAAACAATTTTAAGTTGACTTTAGGTTGCTTAAGGAGAAAGTGGTGATTTTGTTATATGCATTATTACAAAATTAGAGTCGGTAATTACTAACTTTAATATGTTATTTAAAAAACAAGAATGATCATATTAGTTTTCTAGGACTGAAATAACAATATATCATAAATGAGGTAGCTTAACAACAGAAGTTTGGTGACTCAAAATTCTGAAGGCAGAAATCTAGGTATCTGCAGGCCCATGCTCCTGGGAAATCCGTAGGGTAAGGATCTGCACCAGGCTTCTCTCTGGTAGTCTCAGGTATTGTCTTGTAGGTGTTTTCTCCCTGTTTCTCCTTGCATGTCTTCATGCTGTGATTGTGTACAGATTTCTTCTTTGTGTAAGGACACCAGTTGTATTGGATTATGGCCTACTTTAATGACCTTGTTTCAACTTTTTTACTTCTGTAAATATGCTGTTTCCAAACAAGGTCACATTTTGAGGTATTGGGGGTTAGAATTTCAACATCTCTTTTTAGGAGGGGACAAAATTCAAGCCATAAAAAATGGTCTTACTTCCAGAAACTTAAATATAAAGCAATGAAGAAGATTATGCAATTATTTGGAAAGATTTAGCAACCAAGATAATGAAAAAAACACAAGATTCCCCTCTTTTTTTGACATTTCTTTAAATTTAATTACTGTTGGTTTACATTTCTTTTCCTTCTCATGTACCTTAAATATTTTATAATATAATATTTGATAAGCAAAAGAATATATATTTATGTATATTATAAACCATAATGACAAAATAAAGACTATGAACTTACCACCTTATATAAAATAGTTGAGTAATATAAAAATTCTCTACCTTCTTTTTCTTTTGGATAGGTTTTCGCTATAGGGTGCATGTGCTCGCCAGACAGAGAGAGACATAGAGACAGAAAGCGAGAAGTCACCCCACAGGGGAGGATGGTCACACCACAATCCCTTCTCCTCCATTCTCCTCTCGGAATCTTGGGCATGCATGCACACGTGCCCGGCTTGAGTTTTAAGCCTCCGGGTCCGGGACGCAAACCATGGTCGACTATGTGGGAGTCCAATGACATAGCCATTACGCTAACTGCTGGTTCCCAAAATTCTCTACCTTCTTTGAGTTGCATCTTTTTCCCCCCCTGGCTAGGGATAAATGCAATTCTGAATTTGGTGTTCATTGTCATCCTATATATTTTTTTTTATTCTTATGTACATATAAGAAATGCATTTCATGATTACCTGTTTTTTTTCTTTGTATTCTTATATACAAATACAATATATATATGAAATACATATGGGTTATATATGAAAAGTTTATCTATCTATCTATCGATCATCTGTCTATCCCATCTACCTAAATATGTGTTGTCTAGCTCTGTGGGTTGATAAACTTTACAAAAATAATAGAATACTCTTTGGCCTTTTGCAACTTACATTTTTATTTCCCTTTCAATGTCAGGATCCTAAAATTTACTGACATACTTGTGGGTTTATTTACTTGACTTCTTTGTAATGGTTTATTATGTAAACTCCCCTTCCTTTGGACCATTCTTAGCACTTTACTTATGTATGGCTTAGAATTAATGAGGTAAAGTTCTCAAATATTTGCTTTGGATTTTGGGTGGAATTTTCTTGTCTCTAAGATGAATTTTGAGGAGAACTGTTACCTTAATTATATTAAAGTACATGATATATTTCTCAACTTACTTAGGCAATTGAAAAAATACATATTTCAGTTCTAATTGGAATACATATTTCCTGCCTAAAAATATACCTCTTGTATAATCTTTAGCTCAGGCTTGAATTAATTTGTGTTGTTTGTACATTTTTAAAAAATTTTTGAGAAATTTTTGCTATAGGGCATGTGTGCTTGCCAGAGAGACAGAGAAAGACAAGGAGACAGAAAGTGAGAAATCACCCCCAGGGTGGATGGCCACAATCCCTTCTCCTCTCAGGATTTTGGGTATGCATGAACAGGCGCCCAGCATGAGTTTTAAACCACCAGGTCTGGGACTTGAACCATGGTTGATTACGTGAGAGTTCAGTGATGTAATCATAATTCCATCTGCTGGTCCCTGCAAAATGTCTTCTTTTAGGTTTTATTTTTTAGAACTAGTTTCTTTTGGTATAGAATTTTATCGCAGCAGTTCTTTCTTTTTTTTTCAGAATTTTGAAAAGTCATCCCACTGTCTTCTAACATTGACTTTCACTGTGGAGAAGTTAGCTGTCAGTACTATTGATGTCCTTTGAAAATAAATACCTTTTCTCTAGCTGATTATAGGACCTATGGTATTTTTATGTGTGTTATTTTAAAAGTTTACCTTTCTTGCAATTTGTAGTAAGTCTTGAAAAATGGCTAAATGTTCCCAAGAAAAACATCTTCAGTTACTATCAGCTCAAATTATACTTCTGTCTCCTTCTCATTTTCTTTATTTATACATAGAATAAAAATTTTAACTGTACTGACCAAGTTTCTTAAACTGTTTTCTGTTTTCATCCTGTTTTTCTCTGTGCTTTATCCTAGACATTTTCTATTGACATAATTTTGTCTATCAATTAATATTTATGTTAAAATATTGATATGTCTTCTAATATATCCAGGATGTCTATCTTCTAAATTATTGGAATATATATAATATTATAATATATGTTACATGGAGTTCTTAATTTCATTATTATGTTTATCAGCTGTAGATCTTACAGTCTTTATAGTGTAGCTCTCTGCTAAAATTGCCCACCTTTTTAAAAATTATGTTTTGAACATGTTAGTTCTAATTATGTTCAAAGTCTTAGCTATTAACCCCATTATTTGCATTCCCTGTGGATCTGTTTCTATGTTCTGTTATTTCTTAGAGAGTTGATTATATTATCTTGCTAGTTTATATGTCTGATTATTTTTTTGATTCTTAATCACTGTATATGAAATAATATAAAGATAAGTTGAGGGTTAGGGTGATGTTATCTTCCACCACCTCCTCGCCCCCAAAATTCATTTTTATTTCTGACAAGTGGTGAAGGGCCGTAGTTAGCAAGCTCTGCTCTCGTCCACATAGGGCTTTAGTTCATCTGAGGTGGATTTGTATTTGTTTACCCTTATTTCAAAGCCTGGCAGATTTGCCAGTCCCTCCTTGGAGTGATCTGAACTTGAATTTCTCTCCATCTAGTGTGATGAGTCTTTAAAAGCTCTGCCCAGCTTCCCAGCCTCTCAGCTTTTTATTTTGGAAACAAGAAAGACCCACAAGTGAAAGTAAATTGAAATGTATTGTTTAAAACATCTTGTCCACGTTAATTAGTTGTTTTAAGGATTGATCTGAAATAGTTCATCTGCCATTATAGAAAATAGAACTCTCTTCCACTGATGTTTAGGATTCTGTGTGTGTGTGTGTGTTTTCAAAATAATTTATTTATTTTGCAAATCTGATTGGTCATGTTTTATGGTCTTTTGTGCTTTGTTCATATACCGTTTTTCTTTCTCTCATTTCCTTCTAAGCATTTTATTCATAATTATTTTTTATTTTATAGCTAATATTTTTAGGACTCCGAAAGTTTAAAACTGGCTCTGCATTACAACAGAAAAGTGCTTCTCAAGAAAAGCTGGATCCCACATAGCAGCTCAGTCGGCCTGAAATGCTCCAGGCATGGGCACAAGTGCCTAAGATCTAGTGAACTAGAGGACAGAAGGGAGAGGATGGTGGCATAAACTATCTTTTTGTGGAAGGTGCTCATTTCTCCCCTGCACCCCACACATGCACACACAGTCTCTCTCTGTCTCTCATGTGCTTTGTCATGCAAAAAGGAAAAAAAAATAAAGCAAAAGATTAGAAGTTTAAACCTGTGTTTTGTTCCTACTTGCTCTCATATATGGTGATGTAGCTCTTCATGTGTATAGTCATTTTATTTTATTATAAGCATGTATACATTTTTTTGGACTTCTTCTGTAGGAATATTGAAGATCCAAACTTAAGGATACATTTTTCTAGAAAGAACTAGTACTTGCTCCTGGTGGATACTATTGGATACAAGTTGGCACCACTCTCACAACTCAGCTATGAGTTCTTTTGGTTGTGGGGATAATATACAGTGTATTCGAAATTGTGACCTGAATGCCAGCAGGTCTATAGGCCAATTCTCAGAAAAGGCTATAATTGTCTCCCGCCTGCACTCAGAACCCTGATGAAGACAGGTATTTTTCTGATTAACATCCAATGCTAATACACAGATGTTTTCAACACTTTTTATTAATACTATAACCCCTTTGAGGTCCAAACTAGTGAAGTCCATCTCTCATGGGTTCTTAACTGGGTTGTAGCTTTGCATACATGGGCTGGATGAATTGTGTGAAAAAAATATATCTAACACATTCAAGAATAGATACAATTGCTTATTAATCAATAATATGTAATCTTATTCCTTAAGCCAGGAATAATATAAGGGTCAGACAAGTAATGTAAAGGCTGACATTGCTAAAGATAAGATGATAACTGGTCAGCAGTTACAGAAGACTCACATTCACATGGAAAACAGAAACTAGCCTAGAAAACCTCTCCTGAAAGTACTTGGCCCGGAGACGGCCATTTTTTTTTTACCTTTTCCTAAACCAAATAAATAGTTTGATAATATGTTTTAAGTAGACTTCAGTATGTGCTAATATTTCCTGCGGTACCTTGATAACATTCAATTTCCACGTAAAGGGATCTAAAACCATTTGACTTGCTTAGGCTTCTGTATTTTAAGCCATATGCCTGGTATCTCCTTTGTTCTACTTTCTTTTTTTTTCAGATGCAGAAGCATCTTCAGCATACATTAAAAATAATGGTCATGGAGCAAGGATTTTCTAATTATAGTAAATTGAGGGAGTTTGGATAAAGGATCAGTTCTGTAAATTAGGGATTCCAGAGGCTAAAATTAGCAGTGCTCATGATTTAGAGAACAAACGTTACTATCAAAACCGTGCGCATAAAATGCTTCCACCACTAATCCATATTATATGATGATGAGAGAAATGAGGTGAAATAGAAGATTAATGAAAAAATCAATGGTAATTTCTGTCTTCTTACTAAATAAGAGTCGATTTGTATCATCACTATTAGCATCTAAGTATAAATGAGAATAAGATCAAGTCTAGAGGGAAAAGTTGTGTTGAATTTTATGGCTCAATGTAGGCAACGTGTAGTGCTTAATCCCACAGCTTCCCACTTACGGCGTGATCACACACTATTTTTTCCACATCTATACTAGATATTCAGCAAGCTCTTTCTATACATCAAGAAAAAAATGCGGCACAATATATTTCTTATTTAATTTCTACTATTCTTTTAAATGGCAGTTTGCAGAATGCATCTGGGTGTACAGCTAATGACCCATGAGCAATAAGCAACTGTTTAAGTAAAATGCACTATGAAAAAGCTTTTACCAAACAGCATTTTAATATTTTAAATAGATTTTCCATTGCAGGCTCTTTGTAACTGGATTAGTTCTCTGATGTGTTCTGACAGAGCTGTGGTTAGGGATACTCCATTAACTTTGTCTGTCATCTTATTTTCCCTAGTATCCTGCAGAACACCCTTATATTTCATAATTTGTATTGCTATCAGTGCTGATTTGTAAATGTGCAAATTATAATTAACAACGGCTACTACTTCTATTAAATATTAAATCATTCTTGCAGCTTATATTTTCCACAGCAGATGGAGCCCTGTAGTATGCAAATAGACTTTCCTTACATTGTCAGCAATTTTCAACCTATATTTTAGCTTAAAGAATACATTTTTGCCTATTTGCTTTATGTTTTCTATAGCATTTAGGATAATATTTATTTACTGCAGATTCCCTTTCTACCAATAAGAATTTCATGGACTATTACATCCCAGCACTGTGGTTTTGTTTCCCTTCATTAATAGCTCCTTAATCATCTAGCTTGCTTATACGTATGGGAGCTTGTTATTTGTACTGATGCTGCAGTATTGCAAAAGAAGCATTTAGTTATATTTTAATATGTACAGCAGAAGCAAAAGAGTTGGTACACCATCGTAGGTTTAATTTGAAATCCAATCTATGTGCACATTTTCCCCCCAGAATAAGCAAAAGCATTTAGGTTTTATATTGTATCTTAAACATTCTATTAAATGTCATCAGCCGATTCAGGAAAATGTATTGCAAAAATATTAGAGAAGTATAAAATGTGTAAATGTAATAGATGCTTGGGACATGGAGAGGAATGTAAAAGTCCAACATTTATCAGGTAACCATAAACCACTAAGAAACATTGATAGAAAGTAACATTCTTATGATATATAGTATCTTAAGCATGAACTCTTATTTCTGGTATTTATTGCAGTGGTGTTGCATTAAAAAACACTAATCTAGAATTATTGCAACCTTCCCTAACTGTGAATTCCTAGAGTATGAATATTTTTGGTTGAGGAGCGAGTTTTAACTTTCTTAACAATGAAAGAATATATACTCTATAAACCCGGCTGGAATCAGAAGGTTGTGTTTCCTTGACAGGTTTTTAATGGCAACTTAAGACTGCCGGGGAAACCATAGAACTCAAAGGCATTAACTGACAAATTAAGCAAAGAGTAATGAAAACTTCGATGTGTTTGAATCATCATTCATTGAACTGTAATTGCCTTAGCAGCACAAAATTAAATTGTAACAAGTAAGGGTCTTGACATTTCCCGTAATTTCTAAAAAAAGTTTGTACATGCCATAGAGGATAAACAGCAGTCACATGAAATACTGGATGTGAGTCTTTTTAATTAAATTTATTTATTTTTATATTTATTTATTTATTGGAATCAGCCATTCACTATGAAACACAAGGTTATCATAACCGTCATTTTTTTGATTCTCTAAAAGAAAAATTTTGCTCTGTATAGCTGATGATGCAATACATCATATGTGGGGTCACATTCAAGGTGTAGGGTCTGTTGGTTTATGGAAACAATTAGAAAGGACTTGCCAATTATGTGATCTCCTCTCCCACATCCTCGATCAGATATTCAGGAATAATTGGTTAGATTTTGTCTTTATGGGTGTCATTTGAGGATCCAGTTGAAAAAAATATGAGTTTATTTAAGATTTACCAAAGAAAGTAATCTCCAGGTAGCATATTCTTTTCCCTCTCAGAAAATCTTTTTTCTTTTTTAAAAAAATGGTAGCAAAGATAGGACTGGCAGGTGGAATGGTGGTTAAGGCTGAACTCTCACATGGCTGACCACAGTTTGAGTCCTGGACCTGGCAGCTGGCTTTCTCACTTTCCCTCCCTCCTTGCCTCTCTCTTTGTCTCTCTCTCTCTGGTCAAATTAAATAATAATACTAATAAATAAAATTAAACAAATCATTATTTTTAAAAAGTGAGACCAAAGAGAGCATAGGATACTCAGAAATAACAGTTTATCAGCTTTTCTGTAGTCCTGGACCTGGCAGCTGGCTTTCTCACTTTCCCTCCCTCCTTGCCTCTCTCTTTGTCTCTCTCTCTCTGGTCAAATTAAATAATAATACTAATAAATAAAATTAAACAAATCATTATTTTTAAAAAGTGAGACCAAAGAGAGCATAGGATACTCAGAAATAACAGTTTATCAGCTTTTCTGTAGATATCCTAAAAGAGTCAAAACAGGGAGAGTATACAAAGGCTTTATAACACAAAATTTTGGATTAATTGAAAGTTACAGTTATGGAACCCACAAGAACAGCATGACCAACCTTGCTGTGGGCTTTAGAGATTGTGAATTTCCCAGCAGATCACGTTTCAGCTTTGGGTGGGAAGCTGTGATGAACGTTTGAGTGAGAAAATATGTGTCTGAGTTAGAGCATCTGCTTTCATTACTGAGTTTTTGAGAGGACATTGCAAGTCAAGGAAATGAGTGGGTTTAATCTGGAAAGGATCCAGGAGAAACTAGATCTTAAGGAGACAAAGGAAGAGCAGATTTCTGTAGTTTTGAGAAGGGAGCCGTGGGCGAGACTGAACTGGGTGAGGATTCACCCTGTTGACTGGTGGTGAGAACTGCTCATGGGGGTCCTCACCCAGCACCTTGCAACTCACTCACACTTCAAGATTAACTCCTTAAAATCCTCCTGTTAATCTATTCCAAAATGAGATGCCCTTAGAGAATGCCTTTGCTCAGATAGCTGTGCTTCACAGGGCTGGAGATAAGGCGTTCATAGAACAGTTACAGAACCTTGTATAAGGATCAGAGTGGAAACAGAACCAAGAAGAAAGTGGATATTGGGTGTGGAATTTCAGATTTAAAGTCTAGAGAAGAGTCTCCAATAGGAAACCAAATCTCAAGTAAAGTAATTTCATCAACAATTCATAAACATTTTAAAAGGAGAGGAGAGGATTTGTATACTGTTTGACTGATCTACACGTCTTTGTAGCTTAAAGTTTTGGACCCAGTGTTGTATTGATGATTAGTGTCTATGATAATATACATATGAAAATCTGTTGCAGCTACCAGAGAAAATCAGATGAATTTCTATGGCCTGTTTATTCAGCAGCTAAACTTAAGGATGGAGGTGTGGGGTGAAGTGGAGAAAGAGGAGAAATGTGATACCACTAGATAAACCAGATTAAGGCTCCTTTTGTTTTGACTTTGAATACCTATGCCATGCTCTGAGGACCTTATGCTATCAGTGGCACTTAAATTTGCCTAAGTCAGTGTCCTAGCTGGACATTATTTCCTTCCCCATGTATTTTTGTGTCGTTAGCCAGTGACAGCTATATAACTAGATTTAGTTCTTCTTGCTTTCTGCATACTGTTTTCTATAAAAACTCTAATACTCAAGATCTGTCATTCCAGCTGGCCACCGTGAGGTTAAGCTATAAAGCAGACAAAGTGGAATTCAGTGTTCTTTTATCCCCATTTCACTGGACCCTCTTTCCTGATAGACCTGTCTTTTACCTCCATCTGGGAGACCAGTAACAGCTGTCCTCCCCTGACATAGCTCATCCACCAACTGCCCTTTTCTTCTTGGCCTCATCAAGATGTATTGGTTTGACAGCCTATTTTCTCAGTAGTTTGTTAGGTTTACTTCATCTTTCCTGGTAAATGAAATTAAATAAGATGCTACTGACTCATAAAGATAGTTGGATAACCATTTGTCTTTTTTTTTTGGAGCGGTTTTCTCTATAGGGCGCGTGCGCTTGCCAGACAGACAGAGAGAGACAGAGAGACAGAAAGCGAGAAATCACCCCCCAGGGGGGATGGTCACGCCGCAATCCCTTCTCCTCCATTCTCCTCTCGGGATCTTGGGCGTGCACGCACATGCGCCCGGCATGAGTTTTAAGCCACTGGGTCCGGGACGCGAACCATGGTCAACTACGTGGGAGTCCAGTGACATAGCCTTTACGCTAACTGCTGGTCCCACCATTTGTCTTTTGATAGTAGGTTTCATTTAAGTAGGCCAAAGGGAAATCCTTTACCCTGTGCTAAGACCAATGAGGCAAGAGCATTCTTTGCTTCCTGTTTTATCATTAGTTTAACTACTGTGCCACAAAGAGCTTTGGCCTT
Organism: Tupaia belangeri chinensis; assembly: GCF_000334495.1. Classification (NCBI taxonomy): domain Eukaryota; kingdom Metazoa; phylum Chordata; class Mammalia; order Scandentia; family Tupaiidae; genus Tupaia; species Tupaia belangeri. Next base: position 777,759 of record NW_006207268.1, read on the forward strand.
TAGTTAAAGTTCCCAAGAGTGTATAAGGCCCCCAACCAGTACCTTCCTTATAAAACAAAAACAATGGGCCAGCAGGTGGCATGGTGGTTAAGGCACTAGACACCACTCTCACATGGCTGACCATGGTTCAAGTCCCAGATCTGGTGGTTTGCTTTCTCACTTTCCCTCTGTCTCTCTGTGTCTCTCTCTCCCCTCTTTTTTGTTTCGCGCCGTTCAAAATAAAAAAAAAAAAAAAAAAAAAAAGAATGAATCAATAAACTTAAATCTTTTTAAAAACAAAAACAAATAATAATAATAATAACAATAAACCTAGAGAAATAAAAAAAAAAGTCTTTCAGCACATTCACTAAAATAGGACTTGCTCAAGGATCTGTAGGTTTATGCAAATTTCACTATTGGTCTTAATGGAAATTAAATAGTAATCTAGATAAAATTACTCCTGAAGGCACTTAGCATTAAAAACAAAAACAAAAAGATAACTTTGAACTTTTACTGACTTCTTCATGTTCCTGTTATTTTAATTTTTAATGGATTCTGCTTTCGAGGAGCCTTAGCATATTCCTTATAGGTAAACATTTTCTCTTGAAAACTTGAGAAGCCTCATTTAAGAATCTTTTGCAATGGTGAGGATTGAGGGTTAGGTCAGGTAGAAAGAATGCACAATCCAACAAGTTTTCAAATTGTTGCAGACACTAAATTTTGAAGATTTGCAATGTTCATTAATATATTAAAGGCTCTGAAAAGTCCTGCAGTAAAAAAAGACTGTTTAAATTAATTTAATTCAGCATTTCCTAGAAGTGCAGTTCTCTTTTTCACAACATTCTGGGGAACTTGTTTTCTAATTAACAGAACTGTGGAAAGTGGGGAGGGATTGGTGCCATGCTGCTGTAGACATCTGCTTGTACTCTAATTACTTTAGGAGATAAGAAAGAAGAAAATGTTGACTCCTCAGCCACTACAGACAGTACCAGCAAACACCTGATTTTTTTTTTTTTTAACTCACTCATTTTCTCATTAAGAATTTACTAAACATCAACCATGTAAACAAGACTGAATCAGGATGTGGAGAGATCACCAGAAGAACTCTTTGTCTTGAGGCATTTAGGAGTATGCTAGGAAATACTTATGTAATACAAGTATTATAGACTGAATGCATGTGACCAAAACAATGACGGATGGTGAGAAGAGGTCTTCCAGTGATTGAGTTTCGGCCTCTTAGCATTTGCAGGCAGTATACTGGATGCTGATGACTTACCACTGCTTGTCTCAGCCACATTCTATGCAGGTATCTAGACTCAGCAAAGAAACAACCAACCAAACAAACAAATAAAAAACCACATCAAAGAATGTTAATTCTCTTGGAACTTGAGTTAGAAGCAGTATTTCCTTTCTTTGATATTGAGGCAAGAGAATAGGGCTTGGAGCCAGAGTTTGCATAAGTTTTCATTCTGCTTCATATCCTTCATAGCTTTGTGTACGGATGTGTCTCCTGACATTGCCAACTTACAGACACTGAGGATATAGTTATTTCTGTTTTCCTGGAGCAAATCTGGGTGGATTCTGGGATGGTGTAATGAAAACAATTATATCTGTTATAAAGGGCCAAATTCTATACAAATTTGTTTAAATTAATTTAATTCAGCATTTCCTAGAAGTGCAGTTCTCTTTTTCACAACATTCTGGGGAACTTGTTTTCTAATTAACAGAACTGTGGAAAGTGGGGAGGGATTGGTGCCATGCTGCTGTAGACATCTGCTTGTACTCTAATTACTTTAGGAGATAAGAAAGAAGAAAATGTTGACTCCTCAGCCACTACAGACAGTACCAGCAAACACCTGATTTTTTTTTTTTTAACTCACTCATTTTCTCATTAAGAATTTACTAAACATCAACCATGTAAACAAGACTGAATCAGGATGTGGAGAGATCACCAGAAGAACTCTTTGTCTTGAGGCATTTAGGAGTATGCTAGGAAATACTTATGTAATACAAGTATTATAGACTGAATGCATGTGACCAAAACAATGACGGATGGTGAGAAGAGGTCTTCCAGTGATTGAGTTTCGGCCTCTTAGCATTTGCAGGCAGTATACTGGATGCTGATGACTTACCACTGCTTGTCTCAGCCACATTCTATGCAGGTATCTAGACTCAGCAAAGAAACAACCAACCAAACAAACAAATAAAAAACCACATCAAAGAATGTTAATTCTCTTGGAACTTGAGTTAGAAGCAGTATTTCCTTTCTTTGATATTGAGGCAAGAGAATAGGGCTTGGAGCCAGAGTTTGCATAAGTTTTCATTCTGCTTCATATCCTTCATAGCTTTGTGTACGGATGTGTCTCCTGACATTGCCAACTTACAGACACTGAGGATATAGTTATTTCTGTTTTCCTGGAGCAAATCTGGGTGGATTCTGGGATGGTGTAATGAAAACAATTATATCTGTTATAAAGGGCCAAATTCTATACAAATTTCAGGAATTGTTTTTACTATTCTTACTTTTCTTAGCCTAATCAAAATAAGGCATTGGTATACAAGGTGCTGTCTTTTTTTTTTTTTTTTTAGAGATTTTTGCTATAGGGTGCACACGCTCGCCAGACAGAGAGAGAGAGAGAGACAGAAAGCAAGAAATCACCCCCCCAGGGGGGATGGCCACACCGCAATCCCATCTCCTCCATTCTCCTGTCAGGATCTTAGGAATGCACGCACACACGCACGGCGTGAGTTTAAGCCACCTGGTCCGGGACTTGAACCGCGGTCGACTACGTGGGAGTCCAGTGACATAGCCATTATGCTAACTGCTGGTCCCTACAAGGTGCTGTCTTAAAAACTTGTCATTAGTTTTCTCTCTTACTTTTAACAACAGTCCTGAGTATTAAATGCTATGTAATACTTTATATATAATATTCATAAGTGTTAATTGCATTTTACAGATGATAAAACAGAAGCTTATAGAATTTAAATTACAGGTTTAAATCATACATCCATGAATTGTCAATGTGCTAGATCTCTGCTGTGTTCAACAACTTGGAATTCATTCATTTATTCACCTACTGTTTTAAGCCCCTAGTGTGTGCTGTGCCAGGTATTGGTACTGTAATGAAAAAGGAGGACTAAAACTCTTCTCCTTGCGGAGTTTCAATTCTAGTGAGGAAGAGAGAGATGATAAAAGATAAATATGTAAACTATGTAGAATATTAGAAGGTTATGAGTGCTGCCATGGAGGAAAGATAGAACACAATGAGGTGTACCGGGAGTGTGGGGAGAGGATGCAAGATGAAATTTTAAATAGGTTAGACAGGGTTAAGCTGTTGAGATGGTGTTTGTAGAGTGAAGATTTGAAGGAGATGAGGGGATTAGTCTTATAGAGATTGGAAAGCAGAGTGTTCTGGTCAGAGGGGATAGACAGTGCAAAGTTCCCAAGGTGTGAACCTGTTGGGTGTGTTTGAAATCTGTTCAGTGGGGCTGGAGTAAAGTGAAGAGAGGGTAAAAGATGGCCTAGAGAGGCCAGAGTGTGCAGGGCCTGCAGACCATTGCCAGGGCTCTGGCTTGTACTCTTCATAGAATGGGAGACATGAGATAGTTTTGAGCAGGAGTAATATGATCTTATACAGGTTTTAAAAGGCCATTTTGTTGAGTATACACTGTTGGGGTTAAGGGAGGAATCAAGGAAATCAAAAACTGCTCATTTCTGGTAGAGAATGAAGTGAATTAGAACATGCTTCCAAATCTCATTTGGTGTACATTAAACTTGGTTAGTTCATTTTCCATATAGCAAAATGAGTATGCTGGGGAGGCCTTTTTAAACACCTATTTATCTTGGCCAAATACTTTCTTCTTGCATCTTGAAGTCATTTATTTGGCCATGTTGGTGCTATAACCAAAATGAGTTTTTCTATAATAGTGACATAAATCCTGAATTTCCAATAGAAGATTGGATTAAATAGAACTAGTTTTTTTTTTTTTTTTTTTGAGGGGAGGGGTAGTATATTCCAACTACTTCTTATCAAAACTAGTATAATTTCCAATATAGACTGGGTAGTGATTTTAAAACACCATCTATCCAGGTTATACATGAAAATGGAGTGTAGATTAATAGTGGAATATTATTAGAAGCCATACCCTACTGTGCAAAATTAGGATCAGAACCACGATCTTTTGAAAGCAAGGCATGGAAGACTGACACAGTGGGAATCTGAATTCATTTCGAAGTTTTTTTAATCATTGACATCATTAACTAATCCCTGGACCTCAGACCCACAAAACTGGTCTGGATGAGGAATTTGATGCTGTTTTTCTTATTGAGCTGAGAGAACTGGAAATCACATAACCTTGTAGTAAGCTCGTTTATGGATATTCGAGTAACTTTATGGACCATGCTTGGGTTAATGATAGAGCAGAAATGCCATTAAAGTGGAATACTATTAGTTAATCCACTGGTGACATGCATTAGTGATACTTGAAAAGTAGCGGGACTTGTGTGGTTTTAGATTTGTAGGTGTTTTGTGTGAACTTATTCTCCCATTTGCCCTCAGCGAGTGACTCAGATCCTTTCACCTACCAGGAGACACGCTCGAGATGGCTTTCTGTTAATGGGACATGACTGGCTTTTCTTTCAGAATGCAGTAGTTACTTTAGAATTACACGTATACTATGTGACCAAGAAGCCACCTCAGTTGAAATACAGATTGCAGCTTATTGGAAATGTGAATCATATTTTCTTTACTTACTCAACGGTTCATGGTTGGGAGGGGAAGTGCGGCACAGAGAGGAGATTGTTCAAAAATTATTGGATGAATCTGGGTTTCTTCCACTCCAGATTTGATATAACTTTTGCCAAGAATTGCCCAATGCCTTCATGGGGGATATGCTCAGAAAATGACAGTCAGTCGCTTGTTAGAAATATTTTTGTTTGGAGACTGGAGGGAGGGCCTATGGGACAAATAAGACAATCCCATCTTTTGAGGCTATAGTCAGGAATTTAGCAAGAAATTCAAAATGCATGATACTGTATTAAACACATATGTAGTTACCTGAAATCCTGCATCATTTTAAAACAAAGTGGTTAAGAGGGTATAAATGTTAGTATTCCATTGCTATCCCTGCCACCACAAATCTACAGCCTACTATTTTCCGACCATACATTTCCTAATGATGCTTCTGTTGATAGAAAGCCCCAGTCATTTTTTATTAATGGATGCTGTGACTTCTTCCCACTCTCTTTCCATTGGCATAGCATTTACTGATTAAGGATGCTGGGTGAGTCAGAATATTCCTTGCATAATGATTGGTTACTTGGAATGGGCACCAGCTCTTCCTTTGTGATAAAGAACAGTGTATATAAATAAGGGTAAGAGATTTTCTTGATGTTCAAGGTCTTTGGTCTCTGAGTTACAGACTATAAATTTCCTGGGCCACATTCTAGATGCAGAACTTCCACTGAAGTCAACAGAAGTTTTGTAAAAAAAAAAGCAGGAAAACGTACGATTATTATTTATTATTATTTCTTTTAGACTGCTCTGAAGATAATTTGGTGCATAAAGTATTGAAGAAGTTTTGAGTTTTTCCAATGATTCATTTTCATGCAAATGTTTATCACATTTCTGGGTATTGTTTTCCTCTATCATATATATTTCCATCTTCCATGGGTAAATCAACATCTTCATCCATATTGCACATTCAGCGGTTGTAAATTCAGCCTGTATTCTCATTAAGTGTTACGAATATGTGATTTTCATTTATGATTTTAGCAAATGTTTCTGGAATTTCCACAGCAGCATCTGGCCAGGAAATAGTGTCTATGAATTAGAATTACTACAACTAATTTTATTTTTTCTTCTGTACATTCACTTCTCTAATCCTTTCCTAGCAAACGGGAGGCAATTTGAATCCCTTTCTATCTTACTTCTCAGAGACCCCACTCATATTTAGACTAGGTTTGATTTTGCTCTATTTGGTAGACATGGTTAAGGGAGCAGCAGAAGCTAATCTTATGTCTGCCTCCCTCCACACTGCCAACCCTCACATCCGAGCTACCACCATAGTTTAATCAGACCAGTAGGAGCACCTCCTAAGTGTTTCTTTTCTTCCTTTCTTTCTCCCCTCCCCCCACTACATTCAGCTTGGGTCTCTTCTAATCTCCCACTGCTATTGTTAGCATGATCTTTTAAAAATACAGATAGAATCCTACCTCTCCCTGCTTAAAACCCTTGTATTGTCCTTGGGATAATGATCAAACTTCTGGATGTAGCTCACAGAGCTCTGCATGTTCTGGCTCCTACTTGCCTCTGTAGACAGTTCTTCGTCTCTAACTCTTCATGTTCTGACTATAGGTCCCTAAATCATTTCTGTTTCACCTCCAAGTTCTTATTCTGTTTCACCTCCAGGTCTTTATACATGCTTCTCCCTTTGCTTGAACCACCATTCCGTTTGTCACACTCCTGAATATATCCTACTCATCCTTCACATCTCTGCTTGAATTCCGCTTTTCTCAGAGGCCATTCCTACTCTACATTCTCGATGTATCCTGCCCTTGACCTTTAAAAATAACCATCATGCCTGTAACTTTCTGTTTATTCTGTGTATCTTCCATACTGTTTTTGTGAGACCAAAGACTGTAATGGTGCACCCTGCGCAAAATAGGCATTTGGGCACCTAATAGGTATGTAGCAAATGTTTATTGACTTCATATTAGTCCTCATTCAACTGCTGTCCTCAGTTTTTTTTTTTTCTATTCCTATCACTGAATGCATGTTTATCTCTTTCCAAGGAGCTAGTAGGGTAGTCCTCATCTGAGACTGCACAGATAGCATCGTCCCTCATCCTTCCTCTCTGGAGCTGCTCTCTGATGCTTATTTTTGCAAAACAAAATTTTGGACAAATACACACTCAACAGAGTTTATTTGAACAAAGAGTGGATGATTTGAATTGGGCAGTTTCTAGGAAAATAGTTTCTGAGGAGCTCTGGGTAGCTGCATGGTCACAGGGTATCTAAATTTGTGGAAAGGAAAAGTGACCTGAGCAGGAAAGGGAAAGTGAAGCACAAAAATTAAAGCGAAGGAACAAGGTAGCGAAATAATTGGATTGGTTGCAGCTGCATGAATTGGTAGGCTAAAAGGTGGACTTTCTGTGATTGGCTGAAATGCGGCTAGTGTGATTGGTTGTAACTTTGCAACCAGCTCAGGAAAACAATCTAACATGTATGATTTAGGCTTATCCATAGGAATACAAGTTGAGAGTACAACAGCTGTTTTAAGCCAAAATAGTTTGTTTAACATTATTTTCATCCTAAGATTACACTCCTCTTTGGAATGACAGAAACATCCTGGTATGAGTGGGATGATCACTAGCCTAGGAGATGGGAAACTTGAGATTAGATTCACCTGTGATATTAGCTGGGCTTTTAACCCTAGACAAATTGCTTAATTAACTGGTCTTTCAAGATTCTCTAAAAAACTAGGGTCTCACACAGAAGAGGTCATATTGTGTGTGTGTGTGTGTGTGTGTGTGTGTGTGTGTAGATGGGATGATGTTATTGCCCACCATTCAATCATGATGTCTTTATTTACATAAGAGCCATATTTCTGTACTGTTTAATGTTGTATGTGAGAGCATAGGACTTAGACTATTCTGGGTTTAATTTCCAGTTCCATCACTTTGGTATATATATGTGTGTGTGTGTGTGTGTGTGTGTGCATAAGTGAAAGAGAGGTCAAGGAAGCTGTTGGGGGAAAGATCTCCAAGGCAAATAATTTAACTTCTATGAATCTCATTTTCCCCTTCTATACATTTACTGTAGCAATTACTTCATGGAGTTGTTTAAAGCTATCAAAAGATAGTATTTACAAAATTATCTCCTCTGACAATGTCATTTTCTGGAGAAACTGTTCTTCCCAATTTGGATCATGTCTATAATTTACAGGGGCTGCCAATCATGTAGACACTAGCTACCTTGGGAGCAGCAGAGAGTGTAATGGTTATGCTGCTGGACTCCTTCATAGTTGTCTGTGGTTTGAGTCCCAGACCCAGCAGCTCATGTGTGAGCATGCCCAAGATCCAAAGAGAAAAATGGAGGAGAATGGAATGAGACATGGCCATCCCCCTGGGAGGTGATTTCTCACTTTTTTCGTTTCTTTGTCTCTCTAGAGAGTGCACATACCCTATAGCAAAAATCTCTCTGAACAAAAAAAGGATAAAGAAAAACTAGTTACCTTATAGAAGCCCACCAGCACTGTCCCCAGAGCAGGAAATCTACAGATGAATTAAGCCTGGCCAATTAGGGTATAGCTCTGTAGTTTTGGAAGTGAGGTTGGGGTGAACTTTTTTGGTGGTGAAGGTGAGAAAATGCACATTCGCAAGGTAGTGGCAGGTGGAGTCCTAGTTTCTTAGAGAATCCTGATGTTCAAAACACATAGATAGAGGCAGAGAGAAAGAGATAAGAAGTATTCTGCTACTAACAAATCTTTGATTGTAGTCATTTCAAATTATACCCTTACTCTTACTTAATATGAGGCAATAAATTTCTCTTTTTGCCTAAGCTAGTTCTAATTGCATGCCTGTTATTTACATATCAAAGAGTCTGGACTAAAAGAGTAGCATCCTAGAGATCCTCAGGGAAACTTAGTTCACTTTCTCACACAAATATGATCTTATTTTGTGCTTTTGTGTAAGTTTTTTTTTTTTTGAGAGGTTTTTGCTATAGGGCGCGTGCGCTCGCCTGAAAGACAGAGAGAGAGAGACATAGAGACAGAAAGCGAGAAATCACCCCCCAGGGGGGATGGTCACGCTGCAATCCCTTCTCCTCCATTCTCCTCTCGGGATCTTGGGCACGCATGCACACGCGCCCAGCGTGAGTTTTAAGCCACCAGGTCCGGGACGCGAACCGTGGTCGACTACGTGGGAGTCCAGCGACATAGCCATTACGCTAACTGCTGGTTCCCCGTAAGATTTTTTTTAAATCCGGGCATGATGGATTGAAAAAATAAAAAGTAATTATATTCTAAATTCAGTTTTTAATAAATTAGTGATATCACCTACTACTCTTCCACACAAATTTAAGTACTAATCCTAAAAATTTTTTTTTATACTTTGGGGGATTTAAAGGTTATATAAGTGTAAATACTTAAATATGCTAATGTTTACTGTTGCCAGAGTGTAAAATTGCGTCAATATTTCTTTTTTTTTAAAGAATTATTTAATTTAATTAATTAGTTTATTTGAACAGAGAAAGACACAGAGAGAGAGAAAGTGAGAAAGTAAGCCACCAGGTCAAGATTCGATTAATCCGTGGTTAGCCATGTGGGAGTCTAGCACCTTAACAAGCATGCCACCTGCTGACTCCAAAACTGGGTCAATATTTCTAAATGGTGATTTTTGTGATAAGTATCTGAAAGTTTTGTTCATATTCTTTCACTTATCAATTATACTTCTATTTCTCTGTCCTATGGAAACAAACCTGAATGTGAACAATGATATATGTTCAAATGCATTTATCATAGCTTAATTTATAGAATGAAAAGTAAAATGATTTAATGAATATCCAAATCTTAGTTGTTATTTAAATGCTACGTAGCCTTTTAAAAAATTATCTGGAAGAACATTTGATGGCTTGAAGACACTTTCATATTTTTCAGTGAAAGATAAAAAAGGCAGTAGAATAGCATATACAGTATAACACACACACTGAATATATATATGTATGTTCAAAGCCATAGAACAAAAAATTACAACAATAGTTCTTCCTTGGATAATAGGATTACTGATGAATGGAAGTCATTGTGATTGACTCCCTACCATCCATCCCATTATTCTCCTTCCTGTATACCAGGTACAACAGCCATGCAATTTGGTGAGATTTGGTGATAACTTCGAGTTCCATGGATGGTTGGTCCATCATTCTGTTAAATTGATCAGCATGGTTTAATCTACTATTTATGGATTTTAGGTTAAAGTGGACACTTAACCCAAGCCCAAGATACTTAATTAATGGATGACATTATCTTGGCCTTGAAAATTTTTCACTTGAAATTATGTAATGTAAGGTTTATAGCATGATATCTTGATATACGTATACATAGTGAACTGATTACTACTGTCAAGGTAATTAACATATCTACCTCTTCACATAGTTACTTTTGTGTGCGTGTGGTGAGAAAACAAGATCTAATCTCTTAGCAAATTCTGACTACTATACAATACAGTTTTACTAATTATAGCCTCCATGTTGTACCTTGGATTGCTAGAACTTACTCATTCTACGGAACTGACACTTTTTACCATTGGATCAATATCTTCTAAGGTCTCTGATAACTTGCCGTTAATGTCTGGTTCAGAGGTAGGCATAGAACTTCCTTTGGTCCAATTAGAGAAAGTTGAAAAACTTACATTCAGTGACTGAAGAATCATTCTCTCTTCTAAGACATGGATAAGGAAGTATATAGTCCTAGGGTGTGACCATGGGGAAGCTGGCCTTAAAATTAGCTGGCCTACAGACAGAGCAGAGAGGTGGAATGAGATCTTGTACTTGAAGATATTGTCAAGTCTCTGACTCAAAACAGCACTTAATTCTACCCTAATTCTGGGGAGAGCTAACCTAGTAATCATTTAATGTAGATGACATTGAGGTTTTCTTTATATGGTCATAAAATAGATGAAGCCTAAATAAAGTGGTTTTCATTTATTTTTTGTTCTCCAGAAGTTTTTGAAGACTTTCTGCACTGAGTGCATATTGCTTTTATAATCAGTAAAGATTACTTAAAAAAATTCTATTAGCTAAAAACTAGCAAAAATTTATTAAGTCAGTACATCTTCTCTCCTTACTTATTCTCTCTTGTCTTTTCAATCTCCTTCAATCCTCTTCCCCAAATTCCCACAAGAGGCAGAGAAGCCAAAAAAAAAAAATGTCAAAATTTTGTCACTCCCTTAATTAGGAGACTTGAATTGGGTGAGGCATAACCTATATTCTGTGAAATTGATTGGCAAGTGACTGGCAGAGGTACCTGTAGCTACGGGCAGTGACAGAGATGGGATTGATTACCCCTGTTTATCATTGTGTGACTCTTTCTAAAGGTCTAGACACATGGGAGGATTCATGGAGACACTGATTATCTTACAGTGACGAAAGAAGCTCCAATGCAGGATCTCCCTCGCCCGATTTAGGGGCATGGCCAAAGGAAGAAAGTCCTTTAGTAGAGTGGATCCCAAAAACTAGAAGTAAATGTAAATTAGTCATAAACTCACATTGTATCAAATTTGTTAGAACATAAGGCATGATGCAATGGAGAGAGACAGTAATAGGCTTGCTTAATCAAAGATCTTCTCTTTTCTATCTTTCTTTTTTATTTATTCACTCATTTCTTTCCTGAATGAGAATACAGATAACAGAGAAAGCAAGAGATACAGAAATATTTGCTTGGGGATACTTAGAAAGGTCTCCACCTGTAAACTGGACCCTTCCCATGTTGGTCAGCCTCACGAGTGTTGTGTTTTACCCCTGCACCACAGTTTGGCCTGAATCCAGGTGTACTTGCTGAGGGAGATGGGCCTGGAGCAAATGGTGAGTAGAAGGAGAACAGCAGTCCAGAATTCTACAGACAAAGTGATTCAGGAATGGAACTGGAGAAAAACCAAGGGGCCAAGTATCTTTCAGATGTCATGGGGACAGCTATAATAAATACTGCCTTGGATAAGAAGAGCACCACAAATAGAATCTGTCTTAATGATGGCACCTCTATCTTTATTCTTCACACCCCACTGCTCTCTAGTTGCTGATTATAACCACCCTTAACTAGATGTGAAATCTTAAGCCAGTCACTTAACTTTTCTGCCCTTGAGTTTTCTCATCTGTCAAAGGGCTAAAGGATGAACCAGAGGACCTAAAGGAACCTGTTAGCTCTAACATTCTCTTGTTCCACAATTGGTCCATCCATCTGCATGTCTGCACAAAGCAGCCAATGAGGAGAACCTTGGAAGCTTATGCTTTCTGGATCAGGGCATTGATTCTCTGCTGGTTAGAAAGGCATCTTCCGGGAACCAGCAGTTAGCGTAATAGCTATGTTGCTGGACTCCCATGTAGTTGACCGTGGTTCGCGTCCTGGACCCGATGGCTTAAAACTCACGCCGGGTGCATGTGCGTGCGTGCCCAAGATCCCGAGAGGAGAATGGAGGAGAAGGGATTGCGGCGTGACCATCCCCTCTGGGTGGTGATTTCTCGCTTTCTGTCTCTATGTCTCTTTCTGTCTGTCTGGCGAGCACACGCGCCCTATAGCAAAAATCTCTCTCAAAAAAAAAAAAAAAGGCATCTTCCCAGGACCAGCAGTTAATGTAGTGACAATGTCGCTGAACTCCCACAAACTAGACCACGGTTTGAGTCCCAGACCCAGTGGCTTAAACTCACGGATGTGCCCAAGATCCTAAGAGGAGAATGGAGGAGAAGGGATTGCGGCGTGACCATCCCCTCTGGGTGGTGATTTCTCGCTTTCTGTCTCTATGTCTCTTTCTGTCTGTCTGGCGAGCACACGCGCCCTATAGCAAAAACCTCTCCAAAAAAAAAATAAATAAATAAAAGAAAGAAAGGCATCTTCCCAAAGTAGTGCTCTCAGGGGAAATGGAGGGGTGAGGGAGCTTTTGAAGTTGTTGCTGCTCTCCTTGCAGCTGCTCTACAGAGGAGAAAAACAGAACAAACAAACCAATCCTGAATTTTAAAGAAGCAAATGGTCAGGTTTTGTTTTTTTTTTTTTTTTTCATTCTTTCTTTTTCTCTCCTTTATTTCTTTCCTTTCTTTCCTCCCCTCTTTCTTTTCTTTGCTTGCCTTTCTTCCATCTGTCCTTCCTTCCGTCCTTCCTTCCTTCTTTCTTTCTTTCCTTCTTTCCGTCTTTCTTCTTTCTTTCACCCACAGCTGCAAGCAGCACAATGAAAGCACATTTAAAAATAATCAGATGCTTTTAGGACCTCCTTCTGCTGCCAGAACAACTTCAGTCCAAGCTTCTGAGAGCTGTCTTTCAAGACTGCAGCTTTGGGCACCAACTGTTCAGGGGTAAAGCCAGGCCTAAAGTTGTTGGTGTCAGAAAAGAGGCAGAAAGTTTTATGATCTTGGGAACCCTAAAGGCCTGGACTGGTTGGTTGGTTGTTCTGTTTTAATTAGGATGCATTACATATTCTTGTAAGATATCTGACAGCTAACAGGTTGGTTTTAAAGGGTCATTTCATTAAATACTTTTAAAAATGTTCAGTGATCTTTTAAATTCCACTTAATCAACAACTGATCTTTTTTTTATAGCAGTAATCAAATGTGAGCCCATGCAACTGTTTGTTAAAAGGTGCTTGATATGACCAAGGTCTGAAATTATGTTTGTTTCTGAATTTTCACCTACATTCAATGTATTGATTTTTAGGTGAGGATACTATATATTTAGAAGGTAGTTTAAAATTCTCTGCTCCACAAGGATGCATCTGCATGTGATTTATGTATGTTGTTCTGGTTGTTGAATTGAACTTAGAAGAAGAAAGACACAGTGGATTTGAACGTTTGGAGAAAAGCCTGATAAAATACATAACACATCTGAGAAACTGTCTTTGTCTAAGAGAATTAAGATTCTTCATCATGAATCGCTGAAGGCCAAGAATCACCTTGATCACTGGGGATGGGCACAGGGACTCATTGTCAGATGATATCAGGGAAAATCTCTTCTGGGCCACCTGCTAACCTTATGAACTTAGCCCATTGTGCAAGGCCCTTCATCTCGAAGATTCCATGGTGCACAGTAGTGGTAACAGTCCTCACCTTATAAATGTCGTGAGGACCAAGTGGGAGTACATGTATATTTGATGAACATAGTGTCCTCTCATGTTAAGAATCTAGCCTAATAAGTATTACCAGTATTACCTGAGTGTCTAGTGTGTGTGTGTGTGTGTGTATATATATATATATATATATTAATATATATTTTAAGCACAGATTTAGCCACTAACTTTTAAGGGGGGGGATGACATCTTCTGAAGACTGAAAAAATTGATCTACGGCAAATGAAAAGCAATACTGGGTAGAAAATGAATGATCTTATGATTGAAATATCGCTAGTTTCAAAAAGTGTTTATGTAAATGGAGGTATTCTTTATATTTAATAGTCTTTAAAGAAAAACTAGAAGAAATATTTGAAATAGATCTAACTTACTGAGATTGTTGTATTCATGTCCTTCTATCAGTCAGAAACCTTCCTATGACTGAAAGACAATTCCTTTGTTCTCATTAAAACTAATAATGATTATGCTGCCTCATGTTGGATTTTGAAGATTGTGTTATTGTCATAATTAAGAGTATTGTGTAGAATCATATCATATTGCTAAGACTTCAGCCTGTCTTTCTTTAATCTGACAATTATAATTGTAATAATAATAATGTCAAACATTAATCAAAGCTCTGTATATTTAATAACTCATTAATACTTTAATATTCAGGACAACTTTTGTGGTAGTTATTTTTCCTAGTCCTAATTCACAAATAAAGAAACTGAGACACAAAGAGGTTAAATAATTTAAGGTATCGTAGCTTTATGATGATAGAGGGAGAATTTGAAGCTGGGCAGTTGATAACACTCAATTCATTTATTATACTATCAACTACAAGTTGAGTGATGTCACAAGCTGTCTTGAAACACAATATACCGTCTAAAGTTTGTAATATATGGGCTATTGTTATAGTATGGAGCAAATATTTGCCTTAAAGTTTCTTATGTTGTTTGCAATAGGTATTTAGAAGAAAATATATTTAGGAATTTAATATACATTTCACCAACCATCTGGGTTTTTTGAGCAGAATATTTTTTATTCTGATGTAGATGTTAATTCCTTTGTAAATTGGAAGAAAGCCCATCATGTCAGTCAATCAGAAGTTAAAAATTCATGTTGGTGCATACACCTTTTACATTGTGAACATAAAAGGTATAATTTCAAGAGAATAATAAGAATTTTCCTTTGATAAACATTCAGTCTCATTTTATAGAAACTAAGAGCCAATAAAGCACATCATATAAAGACCAAAGAAACAAAGAGAACCGAAAGATTGGAAAGAATATGCCATAATCTACCACAAGTGTAATCCATGGAATCATTCTGTTGCTAAATATCTTTCCAGTATACTTTCCCTTTTCCTTACCCTACCCCTACTCTTTTCTTCCTTGGGTCCTAACTAGTACTTGGATCCTAATCACTTGCCTTTTCAGCATTATAATAACCTTCTACTTAGTTTTCCTCCAGTATCCTCCTTTCCTTTTCATTTTACACACCGTATCTAGGTGACCTTACAGAAAATTGATGCCATCACTGTTCAGCTTAGAACCTTCCACTGACTCTTCACTCCCACACAGTAAAGCCTGAATTCTGACAGATGACGTGTAATACCCTTCACAAAACTCCCTGCCTACTTTTCCAGCCTCTTCTTCCTTGACACGTTGTGCCCTTCGAGCTTTGCTCTTTCAAGCATGTGGCATGCCTTTTCTGCATTTGCCTGCTGGTCAGAATCCAGTAAATTCTTTCAGACTGCATTTAACCCTTGCCTTCTTGGAGAATTCTCCTTTGGCCATCTCTCTCTTCCTCCCTTAGTTGGAAACAATTTTCTCACCTTGGTCTTCCCCAAACATTGGACCTTTATTGTAGCTCTTCTTGTGGCGCCTTATGGTTCTTTGACTACGGGTGGATTTTCTCTTGCTAGAGGGAGGGCTCTAGAAGGCAAGGCTTGTGTCTTCACCCCTGTGCCTATGGTATCTAACACAGTGATCGGCAAAGAAAAGGTGTTCTATAAATGATTATAGACTGATGCATGAATGGATAGTTGAATGGTGGAAAAAATCATATTGCTTGAGTAAAGGACACATATTGGAAGTTTTCTTTAAATTTCTTTAGTGGACTCAATTAAATATTAGCTCAGTTGGTATAAAGAATATAACATGGACTAGGTGGCAGCAAGCCTGGGGTATAGATCCCACTGTCACTAATTAGCAATGTGGCCTTGGATTTATCATTTAACCTTTATGTGCGTCAACATCTTCCTCCAGAAGATGAGGACACATATATTTAAAACCTCCAAGGCTGCCCTTGGGTCAAATAAAAATGATTCATAGTTGAGGACCAGCAGATGGCATAATGGCTACGTCACTGGACTCCCATGTAGTCAACCGTGGTTCAAGTCCCATATCCAGTGGCTTAAACTCATGCTGGGTGTGTGTGTGTGTGTGTGCGTGCGTGCCCAAGATCCCAAGAGGAGAATGGAGGAGAAGGGATTGTGGTATGGTCATTCCCCTGGGGGATGATTTCTCACTTTCTGTCACTTTGTCTCTCTCTGTCTTTCTGGTGAGCACATGTGCCCTATAGCAAAACCTCTCAAAAAAAAAAAAAAAGATTCATAGGAGGAGAAGGGATTGTGGTATGGTCATTCCCCTGGGGGATGATTTCTCACTTTCTGTCACTTTGTCTCTCTCTGTCTTTCTGGTGAGCACATGTGCCCTATAGCAAAACCTCCTCTAAAAAAAAAAAAAAAAAAGATTCATAGTCAAAATGATTTTGAAAATTACAGATGGTAAAAAAATTCAGTAAAGTTGATCAAGACCAGATCTCTTATATCACATTTCACGCCAAGGAGGCATAATGTGTATTATGTCTCCCTGAGCCTTATTATCTCCTGGTTCTCCACATGCTCTTTCCTTTAACTGCCCTAGGTCATTGAAATGGCTTGCCAGGGTTATATTTAGTAGGTCAACACGTTCACAGGCAGAACCTGGACTTGTATAGAGGTTAGAAAAATATAATATGCAGTTGGTGCAAATAGAGTATGCCTGTATTAGACCATCAAAAGTCAAAGGCAAAATTTGAAATGACGAACGTATCCATTTTAAGTTAAACATTACTTTGCATAGTTAATATCACTGTAATTAGTCATAGTTCCTATAATTTATTGAAAAAGATGCTCATCCCCTTGAGTGTACTACAATGATGAATGTTGGGAGAGCAACTTTGGAAGTTGGAATCCAAAAAACTAGTAACAGTTGGAGAATTAGTATGTAAATCATTAGTAGTCTTTCTTTTTTATTTTGAAGTGAGGATTTTCATCACACACTGCAAGGTACGAGCTCCTATAGGTTAGAGCTATCACTATGTCCCACAGAACTAGGCAGGCCACTTCGACCAGAGGAAACGTTTAAAATCCCTCTCAAACATTTGAGTAAATCTCTAGTAAATATTTAAACTCCGTATAACTAGTCACAAATAAATTAAGCTGATTTTATGCAGTCTCTCTAATTAGAAGGGCACAGCATTTGTTGAAACGTGATTAGTATTATTCATTAAGCAAAAAATTCTCATTTGTATCTTATTATCACTATTCTGCATAAACCAACACAATTTGTCATGAACTCCCTCATTTGCTGTATCCTCAAAAAGCAGATTATGCTTATTTTTCATTTGGACAGTGGAAAATCAAGCCAGGTGTTTGGCAGCACCAGAGTGTTCAGGTGTAACTGTGCCAGTGATGGCACATTACGAGCAGCGTGGATGAAGAATGAGGCATGGAGGATCTTGGGACGGAGGTGCCTTGAGGCCCATCCCTTCTGAGTGCCCCTGCTGATGAGACAGGTGTTGTACTGGGCTGCTGGGAGGGAAGGGGAAATGGAAAAGAAACTTTTTTGTAAAGTCAGATCTTTCCCCTTCCATCAGAACCTGAAAACGCTTGCTCGGATTTCTGCAGCGTTCAAGCTATGGGCCTGTACAGTATGACACCTCCACAGCAGTACCTTTGTTTAAAATATTTCCGAAACATAAAAATTCAGCTCCATGATTTGTTGAGAGCTGTCCGTCTGCCTAGACACATAAGCACTGTATATATTGGGCTTTTTAGATTTATAGATATTGACAGGTAAGACAAAGACCACATTCTCTTATTCAGATGAGTGGGACTGTGGGCTGCTTTTCCTTCTCCTCTATATTCTTTTTGTTTCTAAAAATCTTCCTTGTTTTCTAGCTCAGGTTAGAGACTCCATTAGGGCTTGTGACTATGGCTGCTTTATGATTCTGGCAGAAAAAATAGTGAAATAATTGCAGGAAACTTTTTTTTTTTGGAAGCAATGCTCTTAAATATACTACTTAAAACCCTATCTATTCTTTTGGAATGTCAGAACTGTCATGGACTGGCTACTTGCTTTTTGGCCTCTAACCGTACCAGTTTCTTTTTTTGTCTATTTCCCTTTGTTACTTCATTACCATCTCTTAGTTTTGTTAGCAGTTGGCTGTTTCCAGGCCTTTCTTCCAACCACTTCTGATATGGTTGACTTTCTCAGAGACCAGTTATGTAGTATGGTGTAGGAATAATGTCCAACCAGAAAATATTGGTGAGAATGGATATATTTCTACACACAGCACAGGCTTAAGGTCTGATGATGGCCTTCAAATGTTGACCTGGTGTTCAACACCAGATTAGCACTGTGATTTGGATGCAAAAACCTTCATAAAGCTGGTAGGAGATATGGAGAGGCAGGTTATACTTCATCCGGAGGAAGCACTCTCTAAACAGTCGTCCAGACATAAAATAGGCTGGCTTATGAGGTGGTGAGCTCTCCATTACTGGAAGTAGTCAAGCAGATTTTATAGTGAGAACTTGAACTAGATGAGCTCCAAGTTCCTTTCCATCACGAATACGTGATGAGTCTTTTTTTTTTTTTTTCTTTTGGAAAGGCAATGCTCAACTGCCTTCACAGAGCAACCGGGAGAATTCCTATGATGATCGAATTTTGAAATACTGCATTCAGGAATCTCAAAACCCTGCTTTTCTGTGCCTCATACTTCCTCAAGCCTGCAAAGGTAGTCAAGCAGATTTTATAGTGAGAACTTGAACTAGATGAGCTCCAAGTTCCTTTCCATCACGAATACGTGATGAGTTTTTTTTTTTTTTTCTTTTGGAAAGGCAATGCTCAACTGCCTTCACAGAGCAACCGGGAGAATTCCTATGATGATCGAATTTTGAAATACTGCATTCAGGAATCTCAAAACCCTGCTTTTCTGTGCCTCATACTTCCTCAAGCCTGCAAAGCAGGTTACCTACTTCTACAGGATACCTGGCAAATGCTCTATTGACTTTTGGGGTGGCTGGTCATGCTGAGAGACCAGTGTAACGCATAGCACTTATAATTCCAGTTTTAGGGTACTCTTGTCAAGATTTCAGACAGAATCCTGACAGATGAACTCAAGGACTCTGGTTACTGCTGTCTGGCCAGTGTGCAGCTACCAAGAAGTTAATGACCCATCCAGAAAACAGCAGCGTTTGATTTCACAGCATTCTTTTTTCTTCTCCATGAACTAAGACTTATCCAAACACAGGCATTAGGCAGTACGTTTCAGATGTAAATAGTTTACTTCGGAGAATTTTTAACGTCAAGAGACGTGGAGAGTCCTGTAGTAGGGACTCTCCATGTAAGACAGAATTAATCAGAAATTAAAGAGACAAATACATTATTTTCCCAAATAGGAAACTAGTTGTGAACTTCAGTTATTGGACAGGTAGAATGAAAGTTTTAAAACTTTTGGATGAGGTTTCTTATAGTTAGGAATCACCTACCAGTTGAAGTACAGATTTCTAGGCCCAGACTCAAACCTTTTATTGGAGAGTACTTCAAAGAGTTTGCAGAAAAGTGAAATTAAAATGTGAGTTTATTTAGTGAAAAAAATGGAAATCCATGCATAATTTTTAGTATGTATTTTATATGAAATCTGAAGACTCTTTATATCCATTCTTTATTGCGGTATAACAAATGATCACAAATGTATTAGTGTCAAACAACATTTGTTTATTGCCTCAAGGTTCTGAGGGTCAGAAATCCAGGTGGACTTGGCTGGGTTCTCTGTTGTGCATTTCACATGGTCAAATTAGGGTCTCACAAAGCTATCTCTCTTTTTTTTTAGAGTTTTTTTGCTATAGGGCGCATGTGCTCGCCAGAAAGATAGAGAGAGACAGAGAGATAGAAAGCAAGAAATCACCCCCCAGGGGAGATGGCCATGCTGCAATCCCTTCTCCTCCATTCTCCTATGTGCCTGGCATGAGTTTAAGCCACTGGGTCTGGGACTCGAACCGCTGTCAGCTACATGGGAGTTCAGCAACATAGCCATTACACTAACTGCTGGCCCCACAAAGCTATGTCTCTTCTGAAGGCCCTTGGTGGGGAGCAGGGAATCCAATTTCAAGTGCCTTCAAATTGTCGACAAAATTTAGTTCTTTGCTGTCAGTAGGGCCTGCTTCTGCTCCTGGAGGCCACCCACTTCCTTCCAAATAGCTCTCTCCATCTTTAAACCAGCAAAGGCATGCAATCTTAATCACAGTTGGAATCTCAACGACTTCCTCCGCTGTTATATGTCAGTGCTTTTTTAAGGGCTCCTATGATTGATTAGGCCCACCCAAAACATTGAAGATACTCTAAGGTGCACTAGCTTGAGGCTTTAATTACAGCTACAAAATTCCTTCACGATATTACTTGGGTTAGGTTAGTACTTAGATTAGGGAATGGGAGTTTTGCAGGATCTGTCTTTGGCATTATGCCTATTTACATTTACTAAGTCAGAGTTCCTTCAGTGAAGTCAGTAAAATTTGTTTTTTAAAAATACTCCAAGTAAGGAGTCAGCACGTGACATGGTGCTAAAGCACTGAATCTCCCATGGCCAACCATGGAATTCGAGTGCTGAAAGGTAAGTATGTGCATGCACTGAAATTCCTGCGAAGAGAATGGAGGAGAAGGGATTAGACATGACCATTCTCCCGAGGGGATGATTTCTCACTTTTCCTCTCTGTCTCCTTCTGGTGAGGGCACGTGTCTTATAGCATTAAAACAAAACAAAACAAAAAACTCCAAGGAATTCTGATGAATAATAAAAATGGAGAACTATTGGTGTAGAAGGATTACAAGAAAGCTGTGAATATTAGGTGCCAGGTGAGTGATGTAGAAAATAATTGTTAAAGGAGTTCCAAGAGAGTGACCACTGAAGACTGAAGATGTAACGATTGTAGGGATGTTCATGGAGAAACTAGAGATTGAGCTGAGTCTTGAAGAGAGGAAAATATTCAGAAAGGAATAGTGCAGACTTCCCAGGAAGTCCAGAATGTGTGAGCAGAGATTTGAAAATGGGAAAACATATAGCTGTCTGTTCAGAATACAATGAAATTGAGTCTGGTGGGAGTGAAGGTATGCAATTGTGATTGGGGGGATAAGGTGTGAGCTTCAGGTTCTATTATGGAGGACTTTGCCAGATGAAGGAATTTAAATCAAGGGAAGCTTTAAAGAAAAACTATATTTAAAAAGTGCAATTTTAGCCCCTTTATCTAAATTATTACTGAATTTCTCTGTAATTGAGTATTAGTTTCTCTTTTAGCAAAGTCAAAGTTTTAATTATGATCCAATAATAGGCAAACATTATTATTACTTTTATTAATGGGAACGATGAAGAAAGAGGGTTTTCAAGTTGTAAGGAACCATCCGGCATATGGGACAGGTTAAGAAGACCCATAGTACAGACTCTAGTTGAGGGAGAGTAAGGGCAACCTATGAGTATTTTTAGATGCAGTTTTCGACATTCTACACATTCTGAGCCCTGAAATGTTTTTTATTCACCATCTTCCAAGGTATAAATCTACTTCAGAGACCCCAGATCTTTAATGGAGAGTAGGATGGGGGAGGACTCTTAGCCATTACGTAACTGTAGAAATTGAAAGCTGAGAGTCAGTTTTGTAGTTGGAACAGAAGGTGGACTACCTTGGAGCCAGGTTCAATAGCTTTGAATACCAGATGAAGGCTGCAGATACAGGAGGGTATCATTTGACAAGCAGATGGATGACAGAGTGGATGTACTGGAGAGTATTGTTAATGACTCCAGATAATGATTCTTTAAAATTGAAAGCAAGTCACTGAGAAGCAGTCAGCAAAGCTGTAATTTGTGGATTTCTGGTCTCCTGCTG
>NW_006207268.1:800330-801326 GCF_000334495.1 Tupaia belangeri chinensis
GTTGGGTTGTCGGGAAAGTCATGATGCATTTTTGCATAGAAAAACATAGAAAAATATGGTATGACTTTCCCGACAACCTAATAGATGGGGAAAAGGAAAGGTACACACACACACCCACACACCCACATATAATTATATCTAATATTATATATAACAATATATAACATGTATTTATATTTAATTACAACTATATAACTATATAATCATATACTATATACAGTTCTGAGTTCCAAAAACTCTACTTGCTTCTCAGAAAGAGGCATTGCCGACTTACCTCACTGGAAGTTATGAGGATTCACATCAAATTCCCCACCCAGGAAAATGGATCTTCTCTTTATTTTAGTGACAATCCTAAATCTTATGTTTAAAATGTTAAATGAATTATAAAAAGATTATCTAGGCTCTTCCCTCCCTGTCATTGCTGTGGGGACACTCTGAATTTGTATATCATTGAACCATATAATATAGCTTTCATTATTTAGAATCATAGAACAGAGAAATTCAGGACTTTGAACACAAAGTTCATTTAATTCCATCATCTTCTTCATTATTTTATGTATTCGCTTAACTATCAAGAATAGCTATCATTCTGTGTGATATTCTAGAGCTATAAAGATGAACTGAACCCTTTTTTTCAAGGAGCTCACACCCTACTCTAAGAACCAAACCATAAAGAGGGTTCCTACACAGAACTGTTGAGCCTCCACAGTAACCATGAAGCATCATGACTTGGATGGTAAGATGGCTGGTCACTGGGGCCAGAAATTGGTGTAGTGGTTACAGTGCTAGACTCCTAAATGACTGACCCAGTTCAAGTCCTGGACTTGGTTGTTTGAAAAATCACATGCATGGGTACATGCGTGGGCATGCCTCAAATCCCAAGAGTACAATGGAGGTGAAGGGACTGTGACTGTGGTGTGGCTATTTCCCCAGGGGGTTGATTTCTTTCTTTCTCTCTCTCTCTCTGTCTTTCTGGTGAGCACATGTGCCCTATAG
>NW_006207268.1:801428-813411 GCF_000334495.1 Tupaia belangeri chinensis
ATCTCTGTCTCTATCTGGCAAATGCAAGCATCCTATGGCAAAAACCTCAAAAAAAAAAAAAAAAAAGAAAAGAAAAGATAAGAAAAAATAGTCACCATTTACTTTATTCCTTCACAAATCATCAGTGGGGACTACCAGGGGTCTGAGATTCTACCCTCACCTGGAATTAATGAAGCTGAACAAGGTGATGTAAGTTAGGGCAGGTCCATAACTTTCTGCCAATGGCACATGGTGGGGTGCTGATCTGAGTTCATACTCTGACTTGAAGGCAGTGAGGTGGTATGAGTCTGTGCCCTACTTGAACTAGGAAGATATATTAAGGGTTTAAAGAGTAGGTGAACTTTAGTCCACCCATTTGCAATGAGGTAGTTTGAGTTAGCATTATAAGAGATGATATCAGTAGGGCCTAAAGGGAAGCCAGACATGCGCACCCACTTAGTCCTCACACTTTAGCTCAAAAGGAAGCTGTCAACGACAAAACAACAAAAGGGTCAAATAAATTGAGTTTGTTACTATAATATATAAAATGCACAGATATAATTAAAAAAAACCAAGAACCAAGAAAATCACAACTTGTATTAAGTAATAATCAAAAGATACAAAAGCTAAAATGCGTCAGATTTTTAAATTATCTGACAAGAAATCCAGAGCAGTTATTGTAAAAATGCTTTAACAAACAATTGCAAATTCTCTGGAAACAAATGAAAGCCTCAGCAAACAAATATAAATGATGAAAGAGAATCAAACAGAAAGTATGAACTGAAAATCACTAAAAACAAAATAAAATATACACTGAATAGGTTCAGTATAAGTGCGAAGATGACAGAGGACAGAATCAGTGAACTTGAGACTCTTCTTTCCCCACCATTGCTATGGGGACATTCTGAATTTCTATATTACTGAACCATATAATTTAGTTTTGAGTTATGTTTTATTTACAGTCATAGACCAGGTGAACTCAAGAATGTACACAATCTGAACAGGGAGATAATAGACTGAAAAAAAGGAGAGGAGAGGAAGGAATTGAAAGTATATATAAAAAAGAAATAATGTTTATAAACTTCTTAAACTTGGTGAAAGATAGAAACCTATCTATTCAAAACATCAAGAAAATCCTAAAAGGGATAAGCCCTAAGAAATCTATGATAACTAAACTACTAAAAACTAAACTCAAAGTAGAGAAAAGCATAGTCATGTGAGTCCATCGAAATAGAAATTCTTGAGGTTTAGCAGAGAAGCAGGAGTAGCTGTTCATCTTTTGCCTGCTCATACCCAAAGCTCCTCCTCTAGTTTCATAGGCCAATTGTGCATCTGTAAAGACCTTATAATGTTCTTGGATTTTCCTTATTGTAGGGTTAGAATGAGAAGTGAGAGGCTTAAAACTCCTCTAAAGCTATTGTGGATTTCAAACACTGGCTTTGCATTGTTCAGGAATCTCTGCTTGGAGTTGATATTTCTTGAAAAATGTCTTGTATAAATAAAAGAAGCAGCTGTTATGCTTGAAATAAGGGATGGGGATTCCTAGTCCCCAGTATCTCAGCCTTCTCATGGCTCCGATGAGGGACCTTCATGCAACTCTAGGACTCCATACTATACAGCTGGAAACCACTAAATTAGAGGTAAAACAGTATGATAAATACACCAGTATGGGCTTCTACCTTTTTGCCCTACTGAGCATTGCTAGCTATCCCTCTAGTGTCCTGTCCAGAATACCAGCCAGTCTCTCTGTAGCTCTTTTAAGAATTGGTCCCACTTCATGTTCTGCCAACTGCTACTGGCTGGAGTCCTGCTCCCAGTGACAGATCACTTCAGGACATACACTGTTAAGCTACCTGACGTAGGAGAATTGCCCGTGTGATATTACTGCTGCAGTGCTCACCATCCTTTAATCTGAGCTGGCACTTTGGACTCTTTAGTTCTCAGTCCTACAATCCACTGGTCAGTTATTTTATATCTTGATCCAGCAGGTGTCTGTGTCATTCACTGCTAGGAGCAGTCCATGCATGCCTTGTGTATTTGAGTCAGTCTATGTTACAATAGTCCCTTTCTTCTATGGTTAGCTCTGAGTTGGCAATTTATTTCCCACATTGAGGTAGGTATTGCTATAGATATTGAAACAGAACTTATGTCCCAGTGGTCCCAATTCTGCTTCTTGGAGGCATCAGGGAATAAGGTATGTTTTTGTTCTTTTTTTTTTTTTTCCTGCTTTGTTGTTAAGTTTATTGTCTTTATCTTGAATAAAATAATAGAAAATTGTTTGTTTAGTGCTCAGCAGCCCACTCCTGAGCTCTGAGGAAACTTGCCTTCTTCTGGGCTACCAGATCTTCCTTCTGGTCAAGGGACATCTTGGGACAATCCCACCTCTTCTTTTTAACTTCTTTCTTGGGGGTTTCTTTTCATAGACTGGGTTCTCTCATATAGCAGTGTGAGCTTTCTTACACATCTCCTCCATCATGTCTGGAGTTACATTGCTCTTTATGTTCTGAGAGAATTGTTTCTTATAGGCGTCTTTGACTTCCATTAGGTAATGCATGTAGTCTGCAAAGTTCTGGCCCACGATGTGCTTCTGATGGACTTCTGCATTAAATTCCTTGCTTTCAGAATCATAACTGGGGAATTGTTTAGTACTATGAGGGATAGATAGGCCTCCATCCACTTCTCCCTTCAGGGCCCCAAAAACTTTATTGCCAGTGGTAGTTCTGGCAAGACCTGCATCCAAATAGCAGGTGACGGCACCAGGTTGACCATGGATGCTTTCTACATTATACTCATCTCTGGTCACTCCCACTTGACCTTCATAGATCTTGTCCATATCAAACCTATTGAGAAGCCTGAGAGCCATCAGCAGGCCAGTACAATATGCTACAGCATAATTTGTCAGGCCAGCCTTCACACCATATTTTAAGGTATGTTTCTTTAACTTGATGATTTTTTCAAGTGTCTGAAGACAGGCCTATGACTTCACTGAGTCTTGTCTTTTCAAATTATGTAATTTGTGAAGATGCATTTATTATTTTATTTTTTAATACCAAATAGTAAAACTTGCTTATCTGATTACCTACAGAAATGATGGTTTTCCACCTTAAAAAAATAATCAAGTGTCAGGACTTCCAAGAGAAAGTCTATGGGAATTTCTCAGTATGATAAATTTTCCTTGCACCATTATCCTCTGCTTTTTTGTTTGGCTACTATTTTGGACTTGGAGCAGTACTTGATCTGGAGGGATGTTTCTGATTTTTGAGGAACTGTATACAGTTATGCATGAAAGGGAAGGGGTCAATTGGTAGTGACCTACACATTATCTGAGATGACACTTCTGCCCACCCCTGTCCTACTGATGAGCAACTGATTGTTACTGCCACCATAGTTGGGCTCCTTTTCCAGGATTCAGGAAAAAAAATATTAATGTCCATCCTTCCATATCCTCTCAGTGAATGCATGTTCTTCCACATGAAATAGAAGTTTGTACCTCCAGAGTCCAGCACAGTGGTTAACACAAAGTAGACACTCAATAAATAGTTGGTAATTAAATGGGCAGGTCAAATAAATAAGAAAAAATCCAAAGCCATTCTCTCTTCTCTTTTTCTTTCTCTCTTTTTTCCCCTCTCTTTCTCTCTCTTACTTTATCTTTATTATACACACACCCCCTTATCTGAAAGGGTCCAATTGTACATGAAGACCATGTACTAATCCTTCCCCTTATCTGCTCAGGGTCTTAACCTCATAAGCTTGTTCTTTTGACAAGTTCTCCATAAGCATGTGCACATAAACACGTGCACATATACATGCAGACACACATGTTTATAATGCTGGAGCTATGATCAAGTCTATTTATTTCACTTGTAATAACTGATTCCTGTCTCTTTTCTCTCCTATAATTAATTCTAATTGGGATTAATCCTGGCCTGGGTCTCTGCTACTTACAGTTGGATCTCCTTAATCCTGAAACCTAAGCCCCTACTCTTTGCCTCATTTTAATTCATTCATTCATTTGGCAAACATCTATTGAATGTTTACTCTGGCTGGCAAAACAGCAATAAATACAATACTTGTCCTCGCTTGAGAAGTATAGAATCTGCAGGAACTCCAGCTTCCTGTGAATGCCTTCATTAGATGCTGAGACTTTCTATAAGAGTTCATTTGGTTTCTTCTGAGTTTGCATGTTCTCTGGGTCCCAGTGATATTCTCTCTTCTCATGTCTACCTCTCTGCTTCTGCCTGAGTCCTGTACCCAGAACTTTCTGCATCCACCTTGGAAGCCTGTGCTCACTCGAGCCAGCGCATGTGTTCATGGTTTCCCTTGACCAATGGGAGCATCGTCATACCCATGTTAGGTACAGGTTCTCCATAAGCATGTACACACACACACACACACACACACATGCACATATACACTGAGACACACTTGTTTATAATGCTGGCTCTATTGCACTTTACCCTAAATGAGGATTTTAGTTCTATCAGCTGCTGCTTTGGTTCTAGGATGTCCTATCACATTTATGTTTGCACTGGTCATCATGACTGGGTATCTGATAGTACTTCCTAAAATACCAGTGGCGAATGCCTAAGGTGCCAAGTTGAGCTCACTGGCTCTGGATCTGAATATGAATGGTGGGTGGTAACAAGGACACAATTTTTTTTCCCCTAATTCCATATTATCACGTTGAATGTATCAGGGTACATATTCATTGTCTCAGCCTCCTGGGTGGAGATGCTGTGCACATGCATAATCAGATAAGGAGAAATGGACCCTATCCTCATTTTGAAACTCAATGCACCTGGAACAAAGAACCTTCGATTCTGCTTACCATCTGCTGGGGAAAGAGCAGGCCTCCCACAGTCCCATTTGCCACACTTAAATTGAAGGGTGCATTCCCTGCAGGCGGTCGGGAGCTCTGATGTACAGCCTGGATGTGGATTTCACCCTCACATGCCCCAGATGAAGTTTGGTGGGAGTTCTTTGACTTCTCACATTTGGGAGTCGAGTGAAATTTAATTTCTGAGTAGGAGGACTAGTAAGAAAGTCAATGTTCTGTAAACCAGAGAATAAAAGACAGAGACAAAAAGACAGATAATAAGTATATGTTTTATTTAATAATGTTCTCAGTAGTTTCAGTCATTTTTCTGTAATTTTCATGATGAATGCAAGCGATACTTTTCTGCATATCCTTAGTGTTGAGAAAACAGGCTGGGGAAATAATTTTTTAGTCAAATATGAAACCGTACATGATTCTAATACCTTGGAGGAGATTTCCTTCTACTTTCCATTGTTCTGTAAATGAAAAGTAAATTATGCTTTGTTAAAAAACTTTCTGTTGAATAGTTTTATTGCAAATGTTTCATTCACTTCAATAAATAAATGTACAATATTTTTTGAAAATTGAGACTCAGGCTTTGTAAAATTTTAACAACTCCGCCAAATTAGTCTCTCTGGTTCTTATACTGCAATAGACAATTATACTTTTTAACTTTTAGTTAAGTATCATTTAAATAAAATGTCTAATTCACTTCTGAGCCTTTGTGAAACATTAGACCTGTGATGCACAAAGATAGTTAAAAAGCTAAAGGATTTTTAATGATTATGCTCCTTCTTAATGAGAGACGCCATCTTAATGAGTGGCAGCATGATCGTGTGGATAGAACACTGCTTTGGAAATAGGCTTCTGAAGTCCCCCTCATAGGACTTCCAGTGCTTCAGTCTGTGGTTTTTGCATACATCTTTACCTCTATGAGCATTTTTTTTTTCCTACTGTAAAATGGAAATAATGAATGCTGGTTTCCATAAAACTCATAGGATTTTTGAACAAGAGAAGCTTTTTATATGCACATGGTGTAGGACATCATGGTAAATCTACTTAAAATCTAAAGGGACATTCAGCAGATTTCATTAACCTAAGTCAGAATTATTTTAGAACATGGTTAATTTCTTTGTTTCATGTTTGTGGGATCACCTGTGTGAGACTTTGCACTGAAAACTGGAAATAACTAGTTATTCTCACTCCCGGTATCCATGTGGCACAGAGAATGCAAATGGAAGCAGCCTTCACAAGTTCATATGGCTTTTCACTGTCAGACAGGAGCCCTTCCTTTCCTATCTCCACTGTGTTTTCAGCTGCCCAGCTCCCTGGATATTGCCCTATTCTTCCTTTTCAGGAGGCTTTGGTAGTCACATCTGCTCTTAAACTATTGGGCCAAAAGGTGGCATGGTGGTTAAGGCACTAGACTCTCACAGGGCTTACCACAGTTTAAGGCCCAGGCCTGATGGCTTGCTTTTTCACTTTTTCTTTCTCACTCTCTGGGCAAATTAAAAAATAATAACAACGAATAAAATAAATAAATAAATCTTACAAACAAACAGACAAAAAGCCTATTGATCTTAAAATTCTGATACTTCCTCTAATATATTGGGATTTCCAAATAAATATCTCTTAGGCTGTTTGGTGATATATACATGAACCGGAAGTTACTCAAGCATTTCCTGCAGCATATCCATGGTGGCCTACTTAGCTGACTTGTCTGAGTATCTGAGTATCAGGGATCCTTGAAAGCTTGACTACTACCTAGGGCATCGCATTAGGATGAAAGGTCAGAGAATCTAGTAGATAGAACAGTCACCTTACATTGATCTGAGTGCTTTGCACAGACATTGTTAGCAATCCTGAAGAACTACTAGTTTGGAAGAATAAATAAAATGTGGTGACACATACTCCAATCACATAGGTGTGGAGCCATTTATATACATAGTATGTTTTCTGAGCTCTAAAGTAGTTTTTTCCCCCCCCATATGATTTGCACCTTTTCTTATATTGCTTTGTAATTGGTGTTTGTGTATGTGTCTGTGTATGTGTGGAGTTTCTAGGCTAGCCTGTAAACTC
The DNA here is from genome assembly GCF_000334495.1 of Tupaia belangeri chinensis. Taxonomy (NCBI): domain Eukaryota; kingdom Metazoa; phylum Chordata; class Mammalia; order Scandentia; family Tupaiidae; genus Tupaia; species Tupaia belangeri. Next base: position 808,303 of record NW_006207268.1, read on the forward strand.
CTTGAGGGTAAAAATTACATGATTTGAAATCATTCATAGTGCCTACCAGATGGATTTAGGCTCCAGTAAGAGCATAAATGTGGCCTAGTTTAATTCATAGAGAATTTGTTTCTGATTTCGCACAATATTACATCTACGACTCAAACTCTAGTTTATCTCCTTCAAAAGCTTTATATTTCTTCCTCATGTTTCATTTCACGCTCAGTGTACATGTGTATAACCAGTCAACTTCATCTCAGTTCTTTTTATTTCCTTGTGTGGGAGCCATTTTAATAGTATTTGTTTCAAGTGAAGGTCTGTTATTCAAAGTAAATACACAGAACTTGGCTAGAGAAAACTATTTGAATAATATTCATATAGCAATAAAACCTTGAAAATGTAAATATAAAATACAATATCCATGGTTAGTAATGTTATTCACACACTTTACTAAGTGCTGTTAGAACAGGATATAGCTGATCATAGAAGAATCATAGTCTGTACTATAAACATCTTACATCTGAGGCACTCAAAGAATTTTTACTGAAGGTAATTATAATATTTATTCATACTAATAATTCTTTTCTCACCAAATTTTAACGTCAAAACAGAGTGGGTCAAATATGCAAGCAAGCTTGTATCTGGAGACTCCATTTTTTCTTTTTTTTTTAAAAATCTTAAAATACAGGTTGGGTTCATAAAAAGCACAACCTCTTCATGAGTAAATATGGAAATCCAGCCCCCTCTCCATTTCAGCTAGCTAGCTACTCAGGTCCTCAAAGGAAAGAGTTTTCTCATTTACCTTTTCAGTCCAGGTGAAGAAACCAGAATGTTGTTTTTCCTCCCAGGGCAGCTGTTATGGGCATAAAGGCATTGTGAAAGTAACAGATCATTGGGACCAGCAGTTAGCGTAATGGCTATGTCACTGGACTCCCACGTAGTCAAGCGCGGTTTGAGTCCTGGGCCCGGGGGCTTAAACTCACGCTGGGTGTGTGTGCGTGCGTGCCCAAGATCCCAAGAGGAGAATGGAGGAGAAGGGATTGTGGCGTGGCCATCCCCTCTGGGGGGTGATTTCTCGCTTTCTATCTCTCTGTCTCTCTCTGTCTCTCTCTGTCTGTCTGGTGAGCGCATGCGCCCTATAGCAAAAACTTCTCCAAAAAAAAAAAAAGAAAGTAACAGATCATGAGTGTTTCTGATGGTAGACTTATGATAGGGATGCTAGAATTCTAGGGAAGGAAATGCTCATCTTGTTAAAGATGGCAAACAGGCTGCTTTGATAGTGCTATTGAGTGACAGGATCTGGGAATAAGGTTCCAAATTCCAGCGCTTGGACTCTATGCAAATGTGGAACTTTGGACCCTGAGCACTGAGCTGTGCCATGTTCTAGCTATGTAGCTTAGGCAATAGTAACGGTTAAAAATTAATAAAATCTATATATTACTAGGCAGTTTCTATTTACCAGGTACTCTGCAACTGCCATTGTCATCCTCACTGTGTCACTAAGTGGTAGCTATTGTTTTCCTTATTTTACAGGTGAAGAACTAGACCCAGAGAAGTTTGATAATTTCCAAAAGATTTTGCCACTGTTAATTGGCCAAGCTGGGATTTAAAATAAGATAAATTTGAGGCCAAAGTCCAGGCTCTTTTCACTAAACCATGGTGCTAGCAAAGCATCTCTGAACCACCATGTTTTAAATAGTTCATATATATCAGTCAAGTTAAGTGCTTAGCATATGGGGAAATTTCAAAACATTTGTTGAAAAAAGATGGGATTTAAGTATGGATTTATTTTGATGCAAAAGAATTTTGAAATCCTTGCGTAGTTTTTTCATAATACGCAGACTAGATTGTATAGAAAATCGAATCTCAGATGTAGAAGACAGAATTGCTGACCTAGAAAAATCCACCACGACAACTGAGAAAATAGCCCCCAAACACGAGAATGATATATGAGAAATACTACATTACCATTAAATGCCCAAACATCCAGATAATTCCTATCCCAGAAGGTCAAGAAACTAATAAGGGCATTGATAATCTATTCCATAAAATTCTGGGAGAAAACTTTTCAAACCTAGAGAGGCATGCAAATATCCAGACCCAAGAAATACAAAGGACACCACCTAGAATCAAACCAAGAAGATCTTCTCCAAGGCACATCATAGTCAGATAGACCAAAACCACAAAGACAAGATTCTAAAATTGGCAAGAGAGAAATGTCAAGTTACTTACAAAGGAAATCCCATCAGGCTAACAGCAGACCTCTCATTGGAAACAATGTGAGCAAGGAAAGAATGGGAAAATATATTCAAAGTGTTGAGTGTAAAACAATTTCAACCAAGAATTCTATACCGGATAAGATTATCCTTCAGATGGGAAGAAAAGACAAAAACATTCTCAAATAAACAAAACCTGAAAGAATTCACTGGCATCAGTCCAGTTCTCCAAGAAGTTCTGAAGGGAGTGCTATACCAGGAAAACTAAAGACACACACACAAGAAATTAGAGCCCAAAAAACAACTAAGAAAATGGACAGCTTAATGGTAGAGACAAGTCTGGAATTGAATGTTAACTTCTGGAATTTAAACAGAAAAATCAAACCACAACAGAAGAGAGATTAATTACATGAGACTGAACTGGTGAAATAGAATTTTAGGACTTGTGACTAAAACATTATTGATTTTTTTCTATGCTGTTATTTCCAGATTTAAGGATTTGTGTCTTCTCTTGAGATGGTGATAGGTTCATGTACCTACTATTTGAACAGAATCCTAACCTGTTTCCTGGCTTTACGTCTTAAGTAAATAACTCTTAACATTTTAGTTTTGTTTATTAAAGCTATAACTACTTTTCTTGAAATTAAAAAAATATGTATTTAAAAATAAAAAAAATAATAATACCTATTTAAGGACTGCAGTAAGTTATATAGCCTCAGATAGGTGCTACTTTATAGTAAATTCATTCTACTCATGGAGTTTCATGCCTAAAATCAGACATGTGTTCACAGATATGTATAAATCAGCTGAACTTTTGATTGAAAGTATTTAGATTCAGAGATTTTGGGGAATCAACAAAATGTGAGGGAAAAAAGGAATAGAAAACAACTGTAGATACCAGAGACAATGTGGGAGGAGGGTGAGAAATGGCAGAGGATGAGAAATAGGGAATAATACACACACACACACACACACACACACACACACACACATACACATGAAACAAAACATGGAAAATTATTTGTTGGTGATAATATGTATGATTAAACCACTATCTAGTGTATTCTGGAATAGGAAATTGTGTTTTTTATGTTATGATGATGTTCAGTGAATAAATGTAAAAAAAAAAAAAAAAGATCCCAAGGACAGGAACTTCTGTCATATTAATTGTAGAACAGTTCCTTGAACATAGCAGACACACCGTTAATATTTACTAATCATTAAATTGCTGAATGGATACAAAACAGGAGTCAGTATAGCCTATGAGTCATGAACCTACACTGGATCAGACTGACTTGGTTTTGAGTTCAAGTTTTCTTACTAGCTATGTCATTTTAGGCAAATCTCTTTTTGTAAAATGAGAATATTGATAATAACTACCTTATGGGGTTGCTTTGAAGAATAAGTAAAATAATAATAAGTGAAGCACTGATTAAAATATCTGGCGCATTCCAATGCCATGATATTGTTGGGCCTTCTTTATAAGGGTATTGTTCTATGATACGAGGCAATGGAACAAAGGATCCTCATATCCCTCCTCTTGCAGAGCCTGGCCCTGGAAAGGCAGTGAGAATGTTAATGAACATTAGATATAGCTGGGAAGGGCAGAAGTCCAAAGGTGGCTGATGGTCCATTGTGTTTTCCCTGCACCTGTGCAGGGCTGCCACAGAGAGCCCTTACATTCTGTGTGCACCACAACTTCAGGAGTGTCACTGATTTTGGACAATGATGTGAGTAGTCTTCCTGGAGTTGTGTGTTGGGGAGACCCTATTACATGTTTCCCAATGTATTTAGTCCAGTAGGGATAGAGAAATTTATGTAGTACTTTCTGAAATCTTGTGACTCTTCGTTGCCTTTCATCAAGGTGAATTCCTTGCCATTTTTTTAAGAGTAGCAGGATTCCATGGGACCAGCAGTTGGTGTAATGGCTACGTGGCTGGTCCCAGACCCAGTGGCTTAAACTCACACCAGGCGCGTGTGCGTGTGTGCCCAAGATTCCGAGAATGGAGAAGGGATTGTGGCATAGCCAACTCCCTGGGGGCGTGATTTCTAACTTTCTGTCTTTCTGTCTCTCTCTGTCTTTCTGGTGAGCACAGGCGTCCTATAGCAAAAACCTCTCCGAAAAACAAAACAAAACAAAACAAAAAACAAAAGAGTACCAGAATTCCTTTCCTAGTTTAGTTCTCTATGCCTTAAATGCCACCAGCTGAAATCTCAACAGTTCCAATTTCACTAGTTCTTTAAGAATTACATAGTGCCTTTATTTTATAAATTAAAAGTCAGGACATGTTGTCTGATAATGAAACAGAATACTGGAAAAGATCTACCCAGGAATTCCACGAGGAGGGTCATTGTAAACTCCTGTGAGTAGCCAGAGAGCCAAGATGTGTCTCTTTTATCCTGCTCCCTCAGTGCTCTGCACTATAGCTGCCGATTAAGGTGCTCAATAAAAGTGCATTGCATTACATGACTGAATGTCTGATTCCCAGTTTTCTACTTTGTATGAGCAAGATGGGACTGGCTCTTCTAGAGGCGGCCCTAGCATGAGGAATCTATGTCGAAGGGAAAAACAGCTGCACTGAGTTAGTTACACAGAAGATAAAGCACCATTGTGACATCAGTCCTGGCCTGATTTGAGACACTGACTGTGCTATTCAACACTAGACAATATGGTCCAAAGAGATTGTAATTTCGTGCCAGATGTTTTTAGGCCACACTTGGAGTCTGAAAGTTTTTAGACTATGTGTCCCAAATGGCACAAATATGTCTTGAGCTTCTACGTACTCAGGCCATGTGATTTTTTGTAGTACTGCTGACATTGTGTGATCTTGACTTTTAACTTCTTTTAGAAAACCTTTTAAAATTTTTATTTAAAAATAATTTTTTTTTTAGTCTTTTATGACAGGGTGTGTAT
>NW_006207268.1:813455-871574 GCF_000334495.1 Tupaia belangeri chinensis
AACGGCCATGATATATTCCCTTCTCTAGCCTCCTCTTGGGATTTTTGGCACACATGCATACATGCCTGGTGTGATTGTTCAAACTCTTGGTCTAGGACTTGAACCCCTGTCAGTCATGTGGAGTCCAGTACCTTAACTACCATGCCACCTGCTCACTCCTATTTCTACCTTAAGCTTCAGTATCTAAATACTCTCCAGTGAAGGGGCCAACATGAATATCATTATCTTTTATTATTTCTGTTATATTTTGACTCCTAGTAGACATAGGATACATAATAGAATATTTGAGGCACTAGATTCCTGCTCTTGATGTATTTTAAGTAAATCATTGATGGAATTCCTTTGACTTCTGATGATTTTGCCTGTCTTCTTTCTTGTACAATTTCTACCTATAAATGAGAGACAGAGAGAGGTGGATGGGAGGCCTTATCACTGATGGAAGTTCTTTATTTCTCATTTCTGTGTAGAAATCCCTTTGCAGGGGTTCCTTTGCAGGGAGCATATGGGATTATTTCAGAGCCCATTGAAGTGGCAGGGTCTATTACTGCAGTTTCTTTAGGTGACTTCTATGCATTCTTTCTATCTTATCCTTCCTGATACAGAGAGAACTTCAGCATCCAAAGGGGTTTCTTGTTAAAGGAACTGCTCTATATTTAGACAAAAATCTTTTCCAGGAGGGGTTAATCACACTACTTAAGGCAAATTCACAATAGTTAAAATAGGTCATTAGGAATTCATTCAGGTGTGGCTCCTAAAATTGACTTCCAAATTTGCAAGGGAAAAGAAGCAGGCTTGAGTTTAAGCACAGGATCTGTCCAAAAATAATGTTACATGTCAGGAAGGATTAGAGTATGGTGAAAACTGTCAGATTTCAAAAAGAATTCTGTTTGACAAACTTGCTAAAAATGTAAATATTTACTTAGAATAAACATGGATATCTATTTTGCTAAAATAAAATAAGACAATAATATTAGCATCCTGCTAGATTGTATGTTCTTTGAAAGCAGAAAACATATCTTGATTAATTTTACAGCCTCTTTTTGTATCTTACATAATATTATGCATGTTGTAAATGTTCAGTAAATTGTAAAAGTAAGTGTATTTGGTTCTTTATATTCAAAGAATATGCAGGAGTCAAAATTACAATGAAAATGCAAAGTTCTTTTTGGACTAGCGGTGGGGCCATATGATGTATGAGATTTGTTGAGAAACTTAGATGCAAAAGGTCTGGATTCTAATTCGGTTTTACTATTACTAGCTATGTGACTTTAGTGGATAACATCAACATTAGTTTATTTTAACTTTAAGCCAAGGAAGCTGGAGATAAGTGCCTACTAGCGCTCAACTTCATTATTTGAACATTTATTTTACTCTTATTTTAAGCCTAATTTGTACTTGTGTCACAGTTTACCTAAATTAATTTCTAGCTTTAGATATTATATTTTATATTGAACAATCAACCTGCCTTCCAATTTTCTCATCTAGCAGAGGCTTCTCTGATTGCATTAAACAGAGCCATTCTGGCTGAATATTTGGCTTTTAGAGTTTTGCAAACTTCCTTTTGAGAACTTGTAAAAATAGGGCAGAGTAAAGACACAGATGACTGTCCTTGTTATACCCAGTTGAAGTTTATAGTATTCTAATTACAGTGGCCCTGAACCTTTGGTTAGCTGGAGTAATTAAACTATTCGGTGGGAGCAAATCATTACCCATAGGAGATGAATTCGCCCTTCTAGGATGCTGATTAGAGCACTGAAAGAGGAAATTTACTTAATAGTGCCTGGAAAGGTGAAGGAAATTTTATTTCCAGATAGTGGCTTGTTCACACAAAATTGAGCCAGGTGCTGTTTGTTTTACTGTGATCATTTTAAAAAAAATTGCTTCTGCTTTATTGAATAATCCTGATTTATGTTTGTGAGGAGTGTGGAAAGGTAATTTTGGGATAGGTGGAACAAGTACAAACTGAAGAGTGAAGACCTTCCTCCAAGAAGGAGAGGTAGCAGGCCACAGTACCCTTAAGAATCTCATGGGACTACCCAGTAAGAGCACTCATGGGCCACTCTGGTAAAATTATAAAATAAGAGAGGAAGAAAACCCTCGCCTATAATTGAAAGACAAGGATTGGCGGGCTGAGGTTAGGATCCCCCCTCTCTTTAAGTTGGGGATTGCTATTGCAGCTCCTCCAAACAATCTGGATAGGTTAAGGATACAGTACTCATTCTGTACGAATGAGTAATTCTGGATGTGATTTGCTCTCAGTAGATACACAGTCTTCTGGAGAAGCTATGGTCATACATCAAATCAGAGAGGAAACTCCCAGGTTCCTTCTGGAGACATGACACTGAGAGTGTGTAGAGAGAGGGAGTGCCCTTGGACCAGGAAAGACCGTTTCAGCAGCAGCATTTAAGAATGATACTCAGATTATGGGAGTTGCTCTTGCAGACAAAGCCTACTGCTATGGTGATTCCATTCGCTGTTGAAAAACAGACTGGCATATAAACCACTGTGAGATGACTTTTACAGAATATATACAGTTTATTGATTTTTTTCTATTTTATTTTATTTTTTATTATCATCTTAATCTTCTTTATATTACATTGGATTACATATAACTTTACAGTGTATTACATTGCTTTTTCAAAAGGGAATGCCATGCAAGTCAGTCAGTACAAAGACACTAATCTCTCCGCTTCAACATTCGATATCTTTTCTATGTTTTCCCCAATCATTATTTTTATTATTATAATTATTTTTATAAAACAGTCAATTGTTATTTCTCGTTTTGCTTGTAAAAATACTTTGCCCATCATGAAATACTTCTCAGACCAATCCAGTTGAGAATACTATACATGTCATCATCAACAGTTAATAACCCCTATCTGTTTCTCACTAACGTCCTGTCTCTCTATTGTTCACTTGCTATCTTTCTCTATCCTCTTCTCTTCACCTCCCCCATTCCACACTGTCCTATTCTCCTTAAGTACCTTCACTGCTTTTATGTCCTCCAATTTTTTGCTCTCTATCATAGAGTGCGGATAGTCGGTATATATTGAGTGGATACATACAATATCTTTCTTTCATAGCCTGGCTTACTTCACTCAGCAATAGATCCTCCATATCTGACCACTTTCTAAATTCCAGGGTCTTGTTATTTTTTATGGCTGAGTAGTATTCCATAGAGTATATATACCACACTTTTTCAATCCATTCATTGGTTTGTGGACATTTAGGTTGATTCCATGTCTTGGCAATTGTGAATAATGCTGCAATAAACATTGATGTGCAAGCACTTTTCTGAATGAGCATTCTCCTGTCTTTTGGGTAAATACCCAGAAGTGGGATTGCTGGATCAAATGGTAGTTCTATTTGTAGATCTTTGAGGAACCTCCATATTGTTCTCCACAGTGGTTGAACTAGTTTACATTCCCACCAACAGTGTAGGAGGGTTCCCTTTTCACCACATCCCCGCCAACACTTATCACTTTTTATATTCTTAATCTTTGCCATTCTGACAGGGGTTAGGTGGTATCTCATTGTGGTTTTTATCTGCATTTCCCTTATGATGAGGGATGTCGAGCATTTCCTCATATGCTTTTTGGCTGTTCGTATGTCTTCCTTAGAGAGACTTTTGTTCAGCTCACTTTCCCATCTTTTAATCGGGTTAATCATTTTTTTTCGCATAAGGCACTTGAGTTCCCTATGTATTCTGGTTATCAGTCCCTTGTCTGAGGCATATTTAACAAAAATATTTTCCCATTCTGAGGGTTGTCGGTTCACACTTGTTACTGTGTCCTTTGCTGTGCAGAAACTTCTTAGTCTAATATAGTCCCACTTGTCTATTTTAGGGATTATTGCCTGTGCTTTGGGAGTCTTATTTAAGAAGTTTTTGCCTACTCCAATGTCTCCCAGAGTTTCCCCAGCATTTTCCACAAGGAGTTTTATTGTCTGAGGTCTTAGGTTCAGATCTTTGATCCATTTTGAGTTGACTGTTTTTAATGGTGAAAGATGGGGGTTCAGTTTCATCTTTCTGCAGGTGGATACCCAGTTTTTCCAGCACCATTTACTAAAGAGGTTTTCCTTTTCCCAATGGATTGACTGATATCCTTTGTCAAAGATCAGTTGGCTGTAAGCTTTGGGGGTTATTTCTGGGGTCTCTATTCTCTTCCATTGGTCCACATGTCTGTTTTTATGCCAATACCATGCTGTTTTGATGACCACAGCTTTATAGTATATCTTGGGATCAGGGAGTGATATGCCTCCTACTCCATTCTTCTTACGCAGGATTGCTTTTGCAATACGAGGTCTTTTATGGTTCCAGACAAATTCTATAATTGTCTTCTAGATCTCCAGTTTATTGATTTTTATAGTTCTACTTAGAACACTAGAGATTGTGCTGACAAGTTGGAGAGTTAATGTCAGCAAATTAAAAACTTCAGTGGGAAAAGCCTGCCACATTTAAGAGTGGGCTTCAAATCAGAATGTGACTCTGCTGCCAATCCCAGGCATTCTAGGCAGTAGACTCTAGACCTATTGAATGAAGCATGCATGGGAAGTGTGGGACAGTTCTAAGTAGGCTGGACCTGGTTACTTCCATATTGTGGAGAAGAACATGGACTTGGGAGTCTCATAACAACTGGAATCAAAATTGACATCTAAACGCGGGAATAAAACTACCTTCCTCACAGTATTTCTGTGAGGATTCACCACAGTGAAATGTAACAGTCAGAAAGCCCAACTTCTGGTCAGTCATAACAGATGCCAGCCATAGGACTGGAGCCCCTGTCCAGCTGCATTAGTTGCTATATTATGGATAGTCCAAGGTGTGGCCTGGGAAGGGGCAAGTCTATCAGAGTAGTGGGGGAGCCTTTAGGGGATTGAATAACAGCTGTGTACTAACCAGAACAGAGGAAGTTCAATATATATAAGAGCGTACAGGCTGGATAAAGAGTCGTAGGACTGAAAAAGATTAAGCTAGATAAAGTACTTAGCATAAAGCCTGGCACTTAGTAAAGCTTTAATTAATGGCCATTATGATTAATATTATCCCTGCATCTATTCCTCCTTTTCTTCCTCTCCCTTTTCGTTCTCACTCTTCTTCCTCCCCTGAGCCCTCCTCCCCTGCCTCTATCCTTCTTTCTCTGCCTATTATGTAATCCAAGAATATATGCCCTACAACTTAGAATGTATGACTTGATTTCTATGAAAGCTTTGGATCTCCTTGAGATTAAGCCAGTGGTTCACAAAGTTTTTTAGGTAAATCTTAATGTCTCAGTAAATTTTTTTATGCCCTAGGATAAAGAAATACCTGACTGTTCTGTTTATTAAGTAGGTAGGTCCAAAAAAGTTAGGATTTATGTTGTAATATAACACTTTGAAAAATCAATTCACAGAAATTGAAAAAAAGCATATTTTTATTTTATTCTTAAACCTAGTAACTTACTAATGGGACATGTTAATCTCTTGGGCCCCTCACAACTTCTCACACTCTGAAATTAGATTAGATATTACCTCCTTTATTTCATATGAATCTACTATGAATTTTTGTTACTTGATTTTTATCAGGGAAAAAAAAACATAAAGAAACATTATATTTGCAAAGATATAATGTCATTGAAGGATGACATTTAGTAGGACCTAAAGTTGAAACCGTAAACTGTCTTACTCATTGTTCATGGGATGGTCAAGAAATGTGGCTGTGTGTCTCTTGAAAATTTAAAATATCCATGGGCCCCATGAACTTTCTCCAGTTCCATGGTGCTGTGGCAGGCAACGTGGAGACCATGGGATTGAACAGCTGGACTTTTAGTAAGAGTGAGTATTAATAGGTGGGGTCAGTGAAGGACTACTACAGTCACAACATAGGCTTCTTATGACTATGCCTTGACTCTAGGACTTCTGGAATGAGTGGTGGTTTAGGATAATTGTCAGCGACTCACTGTCTGCCTAAGCTTGTCTGATTCGTTGATCTTGATCTTCAAAGAGAATGGAGAATCACAGCCCCTACTTTCAGTCATTCTAATGGCCTTTCCCTGCTAGCTGAAACTCAGTTATGCACTCAGAGTGATATAGTGTATTATGCTAATTTTTCATGCAATTAATGTATAGATTACTGGATTAGCAAAATTTACCCGTGTTTAATTTTCTGTAAAGGTTAATTTTTCTATTTCTGATCCATAATTAGATTTTCTGGATTCTGTTTAGATCTCTGCTTGGAATGTGATGTTGGTACATCTTCTGCCTTATAGGAGAAAATACTTTCTGATAGAATTATGGAATCTAGACAGATTTTTTTTTTAATATGCCATAGGACACATGCTTTCACTGGAGAGAGACAGAGACAGGGAGAGAGAGAGAAAGTGAGAAATTACCCCCTTCCCCTTTCTCCAGGGGAATGGCCACACCACAGTCCTCTGTCCTTCATTCTCCTCTCCAGATTTTGAGCATGCATGCACACACACAGTGTATCTTCTAAACTGCTGGACTGGTATGCAAACTGAGCAGTTCTATGTAGAACCCAGCTGCCCTAACAATCATGGGAGTGGCCGGTCCAACAATAGGATTTTTTTTTTTTTTTGAAGGTTTTTGCCATAGGGTATGTGCACTCACCAGAGAGAAACAGTGAGAGGGAAAGAAATCACGCCCCAGGTAGGGTGGCCACACTCTGCAATCCTTCCTCCTTCATTCTCCTCCTAGGATTTTGGGCACACACCCACACATGCCTGACATGATTTTCAAGCCACCAGATCTGTCTGGAACTCAAACCACAGTCGTCCATGTGGGAGTCTAGTGCTGTAACCATTATGTCACATGCTGACTCCAACAGAAGGAATTTTTAAGTAACCTACCATGACCCTCTCATTTTGCTGATGAGGAAGAGCCTGGTGACTCACCTAATGACACTCTTCATTATGTGGCATAACAAAATTGGAACCCAATTTCCAGCCTCCTATAACTGTCTGCTAGCTGCCTGTCCATTTCTACATAGCACTTGTTTCAAGACTGCCTCATAAGGACTCCGTCTTCCATTTATGCCACTTCAGAGGTCTCAGGGCATTTCATTGCAAGTTCTCCTGGATCCTAAGTCATTATCTGCTATTGAATGAGTGCTGACCTCAATTCTGTGCACACGCACACACACACACATATACACACACAGAGTAATATTTTGTCATGACTTGTAATGTAACACTGAAATGCTACGAAGTTCGAAGGAGGTTCTTTTTAGTATTTTAGTTTCCTGGGGTCATTAAAAAAAAGATGATTCTTAATATATTTAGAATTCCAAAATCTGTGCAATAACCTAAATAAAAGATAGTGACCTTGTCCTGAAAATGGACATACACACACAGAAAATTGCACACAGTTCAAGGGGTTCCTTTGATTCTTTGAGCTATTAATTCTGGGTTAAAAACTTTTGTTGTAAGAGGTAGGAAGCTTTTAAAGTATTATTTACTACAAATCATTACTTTGCTCTGCTTTTCTTGCTAATACATGTAAATCTTTTAGCCTTTAATTTGGTTTACTTTTTGGATCTTTTCCCAATAAAAGGAAGAGTAAAGATTATTAATAGTTTGTTTACAAGATTATGACAAATTACAATTGAAGTTTTTTGAAATGAGAGATCATCCATCAGTGGTCTTCAAATCCAGATGTCTTGCATGGGGATGGGTGATCGTTTTTAAAATAGATAGCCCTGTCCCTTGCCCTACCTGAAGATTCTGATCCCAGGATGTGTTTGTAATATGTGACAATGATCCTGATGCAGCACATGCATGAACTACTGAAAATCCAAACTTCTCATTTTCTGGATGTGCTACCTGAAGGCTATAAAGGTGTCAAAACTGGTAGCACAGCTGGGAATTTACTACAAAACTCCTGGCTCCCTGAATCAAATGTACATTTATTTAAAAAAAACATTTTTATTAGGAAATATTACTACCAAACAGACAATTCTGGAGAGCAGTAAAATAATATAACTATCAGCTTGATCAAATGTTGACATGTTGCCATATAGGCTTATGATTACAAAATGTATAGATACACCAGCTTTATTTTGATTTCTGGTCTCACTATTGCTTCTTGTTTCTTGTGACTTCTTTCAGTGTTAATTTTAATTTTTTATGATAATATGTTCAATTGCTTTATTCATTCATTCATTCATTCATTCTCATTTCTCAGAACTCCATTTCTACATCTCTTTAGGATTTGGGGCATGCACACACATGTGCCAAACGTGTTTTTCAAATTGATGGTTTTGGGATTGGAATTGTTGTCAGCCATGTGGGATCCTGCTCCCAATGCACAGTGCTTAATGGATGTGCTATGGGGCTGGTCTCTCAATCACTTTATTTTAAACATTTGTGATTGGGGCTTAGCAATGTCTAGTAAGAAACACACTGGTATTGCTTGTATAGTGTCCTCTGATATTCTCTTGTTTCTATTTTAATTTATTGTGAATACTGTAATATTTGGACTTATTTATATAATATTACCTCAGAGTTGTTGATTTTTTGTTTCTCTTCTTTATTACCTATTCTTAAGAAAATTTTGCTATAGGATGCATGTACTCACCAGGGAGAGACAGAGAGATAAAGTGAGAAAGCACCCTCCTCCCTTCCCTAGCCCCATCTAGGGGAATGGCCATGCTGCAATTCCTTCTTTTTCATTCTCTTTTTGGAATTTTGGGCATGCATACACATATGCCTGGTATGTTTTTTCAAGCCACCAGGTCTGAAACTTGAACCCTGCAGTCAGTCATGTAGATTCAGAGCCTTAACTACTGTACCCTGGCTGGTCTCTTTATTACCTTTTCAATTTATCAGTTGTTTGTAGTTATTCTACTCTCCTCCCTTTGCTTTTCTTTCTTTCTTCACTCCTTTCTTCTTTTCTTTCTTTTTATCTCCTTCCTTCTAGCAGTTGTCCTTAATTATTAAAATAAACACACATAATATAATAAAGTATAAAATAATTCATTATTTGTAGCATTCTTCTAAAAAAATGTATAAATCTGAGGCTAACAGGTAGTGTGGTGGTTAAAGCACTGGATTCTCACATGGACATGGAGTCCCAGAACCAGTGGCTTGAAAATCATGTGTGCGTTTATGCCCAAAATCCTAATAGCCATCCTGCTAGGGGTGATTTCTCACTTTCTCTCTCTCTTTCTGTCTCTGTCTCTCTCCAGCAAGTGTACATGTCCTATGGCAAAAACCTTAAAAAAATGTATGAATCTGAGTCAGTGGTGTGCTGGAAAGTATTTAACTACCAACTCTTTGAAGAAAGAAAAGTCCTGATTTGTAGCATTTACTGATTTCTCTAATGTAAATATTTCCACTATATTTTACTCCAAGCCCTATATGTGATGTCATTGAATGTAGAGTTGGGAAGTAATGCTTAATAGCATAAATTGTAAGTATCTCAGCTACCATAGAACCAGATTAACCTCAAAGGCATACAAAAATATGATAAGTCTAGTAAAATCTAGTAAATATACTATTGGGTTGTCAGAAAAGGTATGATGCATTTTGCATTAAAAATAAATATGTCATGACTTTTATGACAAGCCAATAAATGTAGAAGAATAATTTAAAAATGATAAGTTTCGGGACCAGTAGTTAGCGTAATGGCTATGTTTTTGAACTCCCACGTAGTCGACCATGGTTTGAGTCCTGGACCCGGTGGCTTAAACTCATGCCGGGCGCATGTGCGTGCATGCCCAAGATCCCGAGAGAAAAATGGAGGAGAAGGGATTGCAGCGTGGCCATCCCCCTTGGGGAATGATTTCTCGCTTTCTGTTCTCTCTGTCTCTCTCTCTGTCTGGCGAACGCATGTGCCCTATAGCAAAAACCTCTCCAAAAAAAAGATAAGTTTCTGGGAACCAGCAGTTAGCGTAATGGCTATGTCGCTGGACTCCCACATAGTCGGCCGCGGTTCGTGTCCCGGACCCGGTGACTTAGAACTCACTCCGGGTGCGTGTGCGTGCGTGCCCAAGATCCCAAGAGGAGAGTGGAGGAGAAGGGATTGCAGTGTGACCATCCCCCCTGGGGGGTGATTTCTCGCTTAGAATATTTAAAAGAAGGCAATAACTAAAATATTTACTGTACACTCCTATCCTAGATGCACATACAATTATCATTACTATGGAAACTTTTATTTTCTTTAGATATTTTTGTTATAGGGCATGTGCATTCAGTGCACAATGAGAGCTCATTTAACCCCAGTCAGAATGGATATGATCAAAACCACGAAGAACAGCAAGTTCTGGTGAGGCTGTGATGAAAAAGAGAACCCTTCTGTACTTTTGGTGGGAATGTAAATTAGTACAGTCACTGTGGAAAGCAATTCAGAGGTTTCTAAAATATTTACAAATAGATCTATCATATGACCCAGTAATTCCACTCCTTTGTATCTAATTAAAGGACAGGAAGACAGAAAGACACTTGCACATTCATGTTTATTGCAGCATTTATTCATGATTGCTAAAACATGGAATCATCCTAAATGCCCCCAACTGATAACTAGATTGGAAAAATGTAGCACATAAACACTATGAATACTATTGATATATTTTAATAAGCCATAATGAATGGGACTCTGTAATTCAATACAAAGTAAATGAATCTAGAAGATGTAATGTTAAGTGAAATAAACCAGACTGCAAAAGACTTTTTCAGTAAAATTTCTTTCACTTTCTAGACTTCCAATTTCTTTTTTCTGTATTCATCCATCTTTTCTAATATCTCTTAAAAGAAAACCCCTCCTATTCAATTTTAGACAGACACAGACAGAAAATGAGAAATCACCCCCAAGGGGGGATGGCCATGCCACAATCTGTTCTCTTTTATTCTTCTCTCAGGATTTTGAGCACACACACACATGCACCTGGCATGAGTTTTAAGCCACTGGGTCTGGGACTTGAACCGCAGTTAACTATATGGGAGTTTGCTGTAACCATTATATCATTTGCTGGTCTCTCTTTAGGGATTTCAACATACCCTAAAGTTCTTGTCAGAGCATTCCATAACATTATTTTCTTTAGAATGATTACTATTCTGAATATTCATTTTATTAGCTATTTTTCTTTGTACTGCATTTTTTATGTTCTTAGTAATTTTTATGTTCTTAGTAATTTTTTATTTCATGTTGAATAGGAGTTCTCATTTGTGGTTTTTTTTTTTTTTTGGTGGTGTTTTAATTTCTTTTTCTTCGGTGTTAGCTTCTCCCTGTATTTTGTTTGTTTGTTTTGTCAGTGTTGCTATCCACACATGTGACTTTAGGCTCTTTTTATACCCAGGTTTTCTCATGCAGTTTCTGGGCTTTTCATCAGTGATACTGAAGAACTCATAGATTTATTCATCAAGTCAATGGTGGGTTGATTAACTCTTGGTCATACTGGCTAACAATATATATATATTTTTGTTTTGTTTTGTTTTATTTTAAGCCATCATTATATAGCACACTACCTAGTTTTACCTCCTGGCTTTAAACAGTTAACTTTGCAAAGTTCTTGTTTCTTTTCTCACATCCTCTTCCATCTCCATCTCATGTCATCTGATCACTCTAACTCTCATTTATGCTCCAGGAGAGGGACTCCCAAACTCCACTACTTCTAGATTTGAAATCCAGTAGGTGTACAGACTCAGCTCAAGACATAGTTTGTATTTTTATTCTTTATGGTCCAAAGGACCCTAACCTTGGATTTAACTCTGATCATCTCTTTTTGTTTTTCTATTATTCATTGTTTGTAGGAGAAGGGGCTTGATAAGCATTCGGTTCAACCATGATCTTCTGCTTTTAGAAGCTTAAAAACCTAAGGTAGGCAAGATTCAGGCTGAGGTTTCTAAACACATTCTTCATGTTAGGAAACCTTTCTTTTATGTTTTTATAGAGTTGTAATCTTTCTGCTACTCAAAATAATATTTAAACCTTATTACATACTCAGACTAGTTTGGGCCTTTCTACTTTGAATAAAGATTTAGATGAGAAACACTGCAGGTGCTCTGGAGATAATATGCCATACATGTGATTTTCTCCTGGGGTGTTACTGTCTTCTCTGCTATTTTTCACAATGTCCAAAGTTTTATGAATGATTCTACACGTATTCAACATAGTATTGGCATGAAGACATTTATTGTTGACTTTTGTCCAAAGCTGTCTACATTGCCTAAAACTAGTAACTACTGCTTTGCAACATAAATCTATGTATTGATGTTACCTGGGCCACTTTTTTTTCTTAAATGCCTTCTTTCTGTATATTTCTCTGATTCAGATAAACTTCCATTCTTGGTGTTTTTACTAGATTCTTGCTCTAAATAATTTTCTTAAACCCAGAATGAAACTATATTTTCCATTTTCTGATCAAAAGAGCATGAATAAATGGAAACTAGTATCGCCCACCAAAACAAACAAACAAAAAAAAACCAAAACCATTGTGTTATATTAGAGTAGCAGTGCATTTACGTTGATATGTGATGTATCTGAATTTCACACACAAGGCTCTGAAAGTGATACAATAAAACTACTTTTAGCAGTATCTATATAATATTTGCAAACAAAAATTACTGTGCATTTTAAGAGCATAGAAATTATAATTTTTATATTCTCAGAAAACACAAAAACTTCAGTTGTCACATATCTAGACAATAAAGCTATGTCCTTCAAAACCAAAGACTAGGAAAACTACTTTATCTTTGTCACTTTGAGGGAACTGGACACATTTGTCACATCTGGGCAGCTCTGGAAGCCCTTACTTGGAATTTTTTCTCCCTTCCCCCCTTTTTTGTTTGGTAAGTGTCGCTTTTTTCTTCTTAAAAAGTTTATATAGTTAAATATAGCAAAACAGATGATTTTCATGTTGAGACATACTGATGAGACCTGAAATTTAATTCCTGTTGTAATTTAATTCTACTAGATTGTAAGTTGCTTGAGGATGAGGTTCTCATGGTATTACATAGAGGATAGCATATTCTCAAGTGTCTTCACTGTGGTTCATGGTTCCATTTTTTACGTGGTCCACACTCTCTAATTCTTCCATTTGAATTATAACCACCATATGATGTCATCAAAACCCCTCTTAGCCTGTATTAGAAGCCTCTGCTCTGTACCTATCTGACACCCTATATACATTGTGTCTTTCTATCAATCTACATTTTCTAAGGAACTTTCTCTCAATTGCCATTAGACTATGAATATCATAACAAAAGAGCCTCAACCTTTCACCTCTATATGGTGCCTGGAGTTAGGTGCTAAATGAATGTTTCTGAATGAATGTACTCACTATTTCTCTGAGCGGTCTTAAAAAAACGTGGGCTTTTGGGACAGCTCAGTGACATGATATTAATGTGCTGTTCATTCGAGCAGTACTGTATCCATGTGAAAGATCATGAGTTTGGTTCCCTAATTGAAGTGTACAAGCTAAGTGTACACACTGATGGTCCTGGCTGGTTGGGAAGGCTGGAGATCAGACAGAGGATGGGTCCTATTAGTCCATTATTATGTTGCCAAACAGAAATACTCATGACTGTGTGATTCATAAAGAATAGAGATTATTTGTCTGATGGTTCTGGTGTCTAAAGGTCCAAAAGCAAAGGCCTGGCATCTGGTCAACCACTTGTGAATCACAATATAGTCTAAAGAAGCAGATAGGTTAGCAGGCATTTTATAAAGAGAGAAAAGGAGAGCGAGAGGAAAATGAGACAGTCGTTTCCACTACTTTTTGCCCCTTTCTCACTCCCATCTGATCAAATGGTGCCTGCCCCACACCAGATCTTTCTTAGTCCACTGACTTGCATGCCAATTTTGTCTAGAAAGGTGCCCAACCATATTGAAGGTTAGTCTTCCTCTTAAAGGTCTCAACCACCTCTCAATGTTTTTACATTAGGGACAAAATTTCAACTCCTGAATCCTTGTAGGACAAACCATTATCTAAACTATAATGGGGGGACTGTGGCATGTGAGCCTATGGAGGGTGCTTGTCTCTTATTCTATCTCTGTCTCTCACTCTCATGAAAGAAATAAACTTAACAAAAAACCAAAACTGGGCTTTATATTTTTATTGTGGTTTTCAGTTGAATCCTGACATGTAGGAGATACAACAATGTGCCTGTTTACATTAGTCAAAATTTCACTAGTTTTTGTATAGTAACAGTGGATTATCCTTGATGTCTTGGCTCCATGTGGTCATTCAGGACTAGGGCTGCTCTTTCAAGTAGTTCTGTCATATTCTGGATCTCCATTCTTTTCTATATTCAGCCAATGAATGGGAATTGAGGTAGACTGTGAAAGTTTAAAGTTGTGCATGTAACTTCAACCATATTTTAATGGGCATAACTTAGTCAAATAACTTGAGTTTAGTTTGGAAGGAAGATTTGGAGATGTAGTTTTCCAGGAGAAAACAAAATAAAATTTGGTTAACTCAGCTTGCACCTGCCACACTGCCTTCTAAGGAAGTCTAGCCTCTAGATGCCTTTGTCATATAACGGCTTGTATGTCTGAAACATTTTTAAAATCAAGATAGATTGTCCATCCATTAGCTATTTGGGACTTAATTGTCAACATGTTCCTGGGCTTTTAGTGTGTTATTTTCTAAACTCTCTTGATGTGAACAGAATCTGTTAGAAATGTTTGATTGACAAATGAAATTTTTTTTAAATTGGAGAAACAACTCTGTACCTTGACGACAGAAATAAGACATGTTCTTGAAAAAATTGTAATGCAGAAAAATATTTTTAAGGAGCAGATGAAATTACCTGCCTGAGTTCACACCTTAGCAAGTAAGACTTGTCTGTCAAGGTTTATTTTCTCTAGTTAAAGTCAAATGGGTATTTATAAGTCTCTCAAAAAATCATCTGAGGAAATAACAGCTTTTTTATTTCATTAAATATATATTTTTAAAATAGAATTCATTTCCTTACCATCACTAATCTTTCAACTACTAACTGGTCTGGGATGTGTTCTTTCAAATAAAACAAACCAAAGTAGGAAAAATTAACTTCCAATAACTAGAGGCAAGTCAATTTTTCTTTATTTTAAGCAAATCTGCCTAAGGAATTCCTAAGAAATGACCAATTTAGCACTTGCTTTGAAGTATGTTTAAATTTGAGTTTCAATATTAAGATGTCTGTTCTTTGAGTTAGTATATAGATGTCTGTTCTTTGAGTTTTGTACATGATAGAGATACTGAATTTTACTTTGGAATATCCCATTTCTTCTGTTCAAGAAAAGAGTCATTATTTTGTAAATAAGATATGTTCCTCCATTTTACTGATTTTTTTCTTATTTCCCAAACCTGAGTAGTCAGCTGAACTGGTTCATTCATATTGGAGATATAAGACATACTATATAATGTGAGGTGTGATTTTTTTAAACTTACATTTACCACTGAGAACTTTATAAGCAGAGATTTAAGAGGGCAGGCTTAAGGACTGACTGGCCTCCTATAGTTTCTTCTAAACCTGAAAGATTATTATATCAAAAGTCAGCATTTCATTGCCCCCCTATATCCATAAAGAAAATTAAAATCATATGCTGCACAGCAAGCTTAAACTATTCAGAATGCTCATAAACATATTTAAAGCCCAAATTACAGCTGTTTCTCAACTCTTGGTACCACGTATAGCTCTAGATGCAGTCTTACGTTGCTGTGCACACACTATAACAGTAATTACTGTATTTTAAGCACCACACTATTTCACAAGAGCATTCTTTGGTGGTAATACAGCAACCTGGTGACAAAAAGTTCTTCCGTTACCACATAACCAATCACATTCATGGGGAAAACATTGTGTCCTTAATATTCTATCAGACTCTTGTCTTCTTTTATTAGAAAAGGAGATAAACAGATTTTCTCAAAAATAGAAACTGCTTTTCTTGGAATTAAAAAATATATTAAAAATACCCATTTAATGACTGTTGTAAGCTATATCGCATCAGCTAGGTGCTACCTTATAGTATATTCATTCTACTCAGATTTTCACGCCTAAAGTCAGACATGTATTCACAGATATATATACAACAGCTGAACTTGCTGTTGAAAGTAGTCAGATTACTTAAGAAATGTTGTGAATCAATAAAATGTGGGGGGAGAAAAAGGAATGGAAAACAACTATAGACACCTGAGATAGTGTGGGGGGAGGGTGGGAAATGGCAGAGGGTGAGAAATAGAGGTAAAAAAATATATATGCATATTTATATACACATATGAAACTAGAAATGGAAAATTTGTGATGATGCTCAGGGAATGAATGTAAATTAATTAATTAACTATAAAAAATGTTTCAGAAGACAATTGCAGTGCACTTGCAACTAGATTCTAGCTTTGTCCATATTTTTAGTTTAAGGTATTTTGTGAATCAGTGAAATGTGGAAAAAAGTTTAGTATGGAAGGGAGAGAGGGGAAGGCGGAAGGAAAAAACAAGTAAAAGTATGCTTAATTGACAAAAAAACAAGAAACTTTTCATTGATAAGTTATAGAGTAATATCTTTGGCTTGACTGACATGCATGGTATTTGTGCTGGAAAAAGAAATGTACACTGTAAAGATGTGATTAAATATAAATAAATAAATTAATTAATTAAAAGAAGAATAAAAAAATACAGCCAATGAAAAGTATTTTGTCAAACATGTACAACTCAATATTTCACTGGCAGCTTTTTCTTTCTGTACTTGAAAAACTAGTTTTACTTATTTATTTATTTCTTCCATGAGAGAGGGGGACAGAGAGAGAGAGGCACTTCAATCAGGATCTTCATGGAATAATCTACCCCAAGCCTCAGCTAATAGGGATCATAGGCATTCACACACTGGTGTGCATGATAGTATAGGGAGGTCCCAGGACACAAACTTGGGACCTTCCCATGTGGGTCTAACTGTGTCACTACTGTACTTCCATTTGACCCCTCTTTCTGTACTTTTGATACAGCTTTAAATTTGTAATTTAATCGCTTGTGTATCAGTTGAACTAGGACTAACTGGTGCCACTGGTAGCTCTAAACTTGTGTGAGCACCTTTTGTTTGTCACTGTGCTCTGAAGTAGTAATGAATCAACAGTCAAACATGAACTTTAATTAACTTCCACTAGAACATACCATATGTTATACAGAGATGTAGGAAGTGTGAAATCTTTTGCAAAATTGAAAGTTCTCAGAATCTGACAAAGTAGGAACACATTTATTATTATTATTTTACATTTTTACTATCTCTTTCGAGCCTACTCTCAAAGTTTGAGTTAATCAGGATCACAAGTGCTCACAAAGGAAGGCAGAATATATATTATTGAAGTGATGATGGGCGATACAATCTGAGATAACACTTGCACTGAGAAAGTACTCATAGTGACTTTGGGGTCATCTCTTAACTTTATTCCAGCTCTATTTATATTACCATTTATTGAGTAGGATGTCTAGGAGGAAAAGAGCCTGGCAATACAGTACGTCATGGTCTCCCTTAGAAGGGTAAAGTGCATGCCTAACCCTACTGGTGGGGCAATTATGTATAGAGTAAAACTGTAGTTCAAAGTTTATTGATTTGGGCAAAGGAACATTCCCTTGTGTTATTTTTGCAGGACTAATTCTAAGCTTACATCTCAACTCATTGTCTTTTAAAACAGGAATTAAGCTGTCTACTAAGGGGACAGTTTAGATGTTCTTTACTAGGAATTCTATCCCTTTGGGAAGTAAAATAAACATAGGTTATTTATTTATATATTGATTTGTGTTTTTGAAAAAATTTCTAAGGATGACCTCTGCTGAAAGTCTTTGTGGTACAACCTCTATGATTACATATCCTTCTAAGGAACCTAGAAAGAGACAAAGTTTAGTTGGGCCCAGTATTCAAAAATGCCCAGCACAGTCATTAGGCTGGCTAGACAAATTTTCTGATGACCTCAACTTTGGGGGCTCTCCTTTGGCCCATAAAGTCAATCTTTCTCTCTCTCTCCATCTCTAGTATCATTACTAGAAAGAAGCAAAATTCTGTCCTTATGCAGAAGCAAACTGTCTTCAGGTAAAAGCTTTCACAGGCTTTGATATAAAATTTATAAAAGTAGAGCTGCTCTGGCTCAAGAAGGAGTTAGAAAGGGCAGAAACTCCCTCGAACTCAACCTCCATCCCTTGTCATCCCCAAGTCTCCTCTCCTTGAAAATCTCGGAAGAACTTAGAAGAGCTTCTCTAAGCACAGTCTGAAAATCCTTGGCTCAAGAAAATGTGTATCTCTTGGGACTCACTTTCCTTGTCCTAAAAGAAGTCACTCTTTACTCTCCATTTTGTATGATAAAACACAGGAGGATATTGAAAATTCTCCTTTTAAATGTGCTAGATATTTTACACTATAGACTCCCTAAAAACAGTAAAATTTCTGTTTATATACAACAATAACTAGCAAACACATAGTATTTCCAAATATGGGAAAGAAAACTATGAATACACATATGTGTATGTTTACAGGATCAGAGTGATGCTTATGCAGAATAAGTAGATGTTTATGCTGTGTGATTGAAAAAACTTGCTCAGACCAAATATACTCCTCACTAGCCCTGTTGCTTGTTTAGGGGTTTCCATTACCTACTCCTTGGGTAGAAATTGTTGAAAAAGAAATAGCAGCTGAGGCATGGTATCTGTTCTGCTGGTATTGGCCATTAACAGTCTACTTTTAGTCAATTCTTCAGAGAGCAAGATTGGGGGATGGAATTAAATATATGACAGAGAATATTCAAAGAAAATAGGAAATACAGCAGCTGGCAGGTGGCATGGTAGTTAAGGTGCTGGACTCCCACATGGCCAACTGTGGTTTGAGTCCCAGACCTGATGGCTTGTTTTCTC
Source organism: Tupaia belangeri chinensis (assembly GCF_000334495.1). Lineage (NCBI taxonomy): Eukaryota > Metazoa > Chordata > Mammalia > Scandentia > Tupaiidae > Tupaia > Tupaia belangeri. The sequence goes on from NW_006207268.1 coordinate 832,268, forward strand.
TCTCTTTCTCTCTCTCTCATCAAACTGAAGAATAAAATAATAAATAAAATTAAATGAGTAGTTCTAAAAAAAAAGACTAATAAAAGAAAATAGGAAGTATATAAAAGAAGGTGGGTTTGGAGGAAATGTTAATTTGGCTGAAGAGAGTTTCTGAACAACTGTAGTATAGCACACATTTATCTGAGATGATCGTATGTTTAAAAATAAGAACTGTACAGAAAGGACGGTGGTACTAAGGAAAATTTTTAATTACTTAAGATTATGCATGATGCAACTTACGTATAAAATTAGTAATCAATTGACATTTGTATTTGAAGATGGTAAGAGAGTGATTGACATGGTGGCTTGAGTCCTACTCACAATTTACCAAGTGTAGACCTGGTTCCTATGAATCTCTGTAATTTCAATCTCTTCTCTTTACTTCTTACTCTTCATTGAGGTTTTCTCCCTCGAAATCAAGTTAAGAAAAGTGTCTTTGATATGGTGCTGTTTTGCTGCACTTAGAAATGTGTGCAGAATAGACTGATTTCTAAATTTGCCCTGGGCTGCCTAGGGATGTGTTGAGGACAAAGGCTCTGGGTTACTAATGCTGAGCAGTTGGATAACAAAGAGGTGGGTTCTACAGAAGGTTCCATTGTTCTGCATCCAGTGGGCAGTCAGTTAACTATGGCAGTATCAGCAAGGAGTTACTAAAACAGAAAGATAAATTTTATCTGCATGCGTAAAATGTGGACTTTCTATAAAGATTCAGAAGAGACAAAGGTAAAAATAAATAAATAAAAATAAAGCTAGATGAAAAAGAAGCCTAAAATGATAAATTGCAAAGTTTTAAATGGCTATTAAACTTGAGCAAGTCAAATGGCTACCAAATGGAGTTTCATTTCTCATTTTATTTATAAACATTCGTATAAAATTGCATGGAGAAAAAAGGGAAAATCCTTGAACTCCCGTGAAAGACATTTTGTGCCGCGTATGTTGAATTACTATTAAGTATTCACCTGTCTTAAATGGGCTCTTTCTCCAGCCTCTGCATCATACATCTTAATGTCAGTAACATCTGCAACTGAATGGTAATGTGGATCAGTGAAGATAATCACCAGTTAATAAGAGCTAGAAATCGTGCTTTGGCTAGTGCATGTACACCCTTTAATGTATTTCTTTGGATAATTTACTAATATAATTTTATTAAATGCTTATGTCTGATCAAAAAGTGCTTGTGTATGTAATTATATGTGAATCTGAATTTTAAAAAATTACTAGCACAGTGGTTGTTTTTGCTTCCTGCAGTCTTTACCTCTTAGCTTTCTTTTGAGCTTAGCTCTCAGAAGTCATCATTTAAAAATCATTCTTGATTTCGATTTGAGTACATTGGCGATGAGGATGTAACCTTGTTCTTTTTTTACAAAGTCTATGTGCCACCAAGATGAAAAGAGGAAAGGTGGAAAACCGATGTTCCATTGATAAATCTCAAGTGCATTGGGTCTTGTGGGGACACATTGACCTTTAGGATTTCTGTTTTTGTTGTTCTTTATTTATTTTGCTATGGAATGCGATTGGTTATGAAAAATAACCCAGGGGCGATGCAGTGGGTAGTGAAGGGAAGGCGGAGGAGTGACCTGGTTTTGATTAGTTAATTCAGATTAGGGAGTAAATTCTGATTTCACAGCTGCTGTTCAGGTTCAATGGCACTACCAATTTTTCCATTTCAAGTTCCCATATATAAAGCTGACAGTTTCCTCGGCTAGAACCCTTTTTTAATGTTCCTCTTTGGCAGAGGCTCTACTTCCCCCCCACGATTTCCAGTAGCCTTCCTCCCTCATGCAGCTTTGCCAGAGCTCCTCGGTTGTGAGCTTCAAATCTCCTGTAATTCCAGTCCTAGCAGGCCCTTAAAAATGTAGCAATGCACAGATGTGCAGTGAAAATTTTAAAATGTGCACTTTCTTTTAGGAATATGAACACTGAATATCACATAAACCTCTGATGTTCCCCTTGCCACCTTCTAGAGCTTAGCTAACCCTTCCTTCTATGTTTATATTCGTGGCTCTTAGGTACGTGGTCGCCCTGGCTTTTAGTTCTCACATTTTCCCATCTCTTTTCTTCTGTGCCAAATAGCTTACTGGTTTTATGATGTGGGCAGAGGCCGATGAGGGAATAGTTGGAGTCTATAGGCTCCATTTTCAGTCATGGCCTGGGCTGAGTTTTAATACAGGCCTTAGTTAGAGACAAAGTCTTGTTCTCCACAAAGCTCCCTTTTACAGTTTAAATAAAGAAATGATAAACATCAAAAGATCAACAGTTTTCCAAAGAAGCCAATATATAATAGTCATGCCCAGGAGCGCTGTTATAACTGAAAACCTTAAAATGAGCATTGAATTGCAGCTTTGTTCCATTTTGTTTTTCCTCCCTATAATAGGGTCCCTTAAAAAGAAAGAGGAATAAAAGGAGGGAGGGAAGTTTGAGTATTGAGACTGAAATGAGTCTGATCATTTAGATGTAATGAAGCAAAGAAACAATCTTCAGTTCTGGAGGCTTTTTGTTGTTGTTGTTGTCGGGGGTGGGTACGGGTACATTGAAAAATAGCTTCTTGCAATCCAATTGTAAAACAAGTCCTGTCATGTGAGGCAGTATTAACTTAGCCAGGTGAAGTGAAGATTTTGTGAGTACATGGTGGTGAGCCAATGGAAAATCTCTCCTAGGGGACTTCACCTCCTTTGAAATAGCAAAAAATAATGATTCTAATATTTCGTTCTTGTTAAAGAAAAAAACATTTGTGGTATGTGTGCATCTTCTTCATGGCAGAGTATTTACAAAGTTAGGTCTTCTGTTTTAAAGAGGGGTAATCATCATTCACATTGCAGAATGAAATCTCTGTGTATCTCAGAGCTGTTGGACTTTAAAATGTCATCTCTTTTAAGAAGCTCAATAAAGTGAGGGATTCTGACATGACACTAGTTTAAATAATACACTGGTAGCAGACGGGTTAACAAGCACAAAGCAGAGCTGAGTGCATTTGCATTGTTCAGTGTTCGGCTTAGTTATGAACTATAGGAAAAATTTTTGCATCCAGGTCAGCTGGGTGGGCTGCAGAAGTGGTCATGTCTTCGAGGTTTGTGGGTCTGTGAGTCGTTTCGATCTTTATTACCTAATGTATCTGTGAATTAACAGAGTGTCTGAGGTTGAGAGTTAATCCATGATTAAACTGATGAGAATTTGAAAATACTGGATAAAAAACACTGTTATGTTGCACTAGTCCAAACAAAGAGGTAAGATGGGGCTATTATGCAGGAAATGCAGGCTCATGCTTCTTTGTGTATCTGCACAACAAAGCCAGAAAAACAATGCAAACCCCAACCAACCAACTTCCTGTCTGCATGGCTGAAGAAGGGGGTTATCAGTTCAGTCTGTAGGACTTTGGTCTAGAAACCAAGAGAGCAGTTCCAGCTCTGTTTTAGCTCTGACCTCACTGTCAACATATTTTGGGTCTGTCAGTGGTGTAGCAGTTAAGGCAGCTGGATCCCACATGCCTGACTGTGCAGTTTGAGTTCCAGATCCAGCCACTTAAAGAACATGTCCGGCATGTGTATGTGCATATCCTGGATCCTGACAGAAAGAAGAAGAGATTGAGGCATGGCCATCCTTGCTAGGGTTGCTTTCTTACTTTCCCTTTTTGTCTCTCTCTGGTGAACGCACACACTCTATAGCAAAATTAAAAAGAAAAAATTCTTCAAAGAGTCACTTTGAAACAAGAAAAGTAGGAAAGCAAGTTATTTCATGTGTTGTGTCTTCTGTTTGTCTATCTATGAAATGGGGATGACAACATCTTCCACATTCTTTTCTTCATTAGACATTCGGTTAGATGAATGAGATGATTGTGAGGATTAGCTTTGAGTTCTTCAGCGGAAAGGTGGTCTAGAAAATCCAGCTTGCTGGTATTGTTTGAGCGTATTAACTACCTGCAATGAGGTGGCGGCTGTCAGTGAGCTGCAGCCCTTACACACACACTGTAGCCCCTGCACACACACACACACACACACACACACACACACACACACACACGTGCCCAAAAGGCAACATTTAACATCATTGAGGCGACCCACTTTAGGTATTGACACCTTGAAGTAAGATCCACTTAAGTGCCCGGTGAAAAACGGCTCCTTTTCTCCCATATCCTAAGTCTTCCACTCGTACAAATGAAAATAAGGAGATTTATGAAATGGCAATGCAAATCTTCACGCTAATCAACAGAGTTTAGAAAAAATCAGCCAGGAGCCCTGAACAAGCCAGTGGCAAGTGTACTGCTTCAGCCTGCCAGAGATAAAGTACACTAGTGCATATCAGTTAGTCTAATTTATTCAGAGTCGTTGCCATATCACAACCTTGTGTTTGATTTTCTTATAAACTAATAATTTCTTGAATGAACTAATACTGCTACAGCCACTAGTACCTCTACCTTGTAGAAGTTTTTTATTGTTGTGTATGCAACTAAATTGAAATATCTTTCACTTGAAATATTGACTTTAATATCTCATTTGAAAAATTCATGAAGCCTTTGATGTTAAATCCATACTCAATTTAGCCAAATGCCATTAGAATATGCAATACGCCTGAATACAGAAAGCATTATTGTCTGTGTTTCTGCAGAAGAATTACATTTTATGACTGTAACGTCAGGATCTTTTTTGGATTTGTGCATGAGGAAAAGAAAGGGAAAGGCAGCACATTAGAAGCAAAATGAAAAGTGGTATTGATTAGGCTCTCATTTACCCACTCTCTGCCTCATTCCCTAAATGCATGGAAATAAGGGTTGTGCCACTGCAACTAACAATGCTCTATAATGAATGGAACAATCTTTAGAAAATTAGTGTGAGCATGTATGATAGTGCACAGATGTTGCTCCGAGTAACTGTCATACATTTCTTTTACATCTCCATTTACATAAGTCTCTTTATTTCCTAATAGTATCATAATAGAAACATGACAATAGTTAATGATTTCATAAAACATGTAATGTAAAGGCTGTCAGAAAGGTAGAACGTTAATTGAAACCTATAGCTATACTGCTTTAGAATTACATTTCCTAAATGAGTCATGTTAAAAATATCCCTCTTGAACAGAGAAAGACAAAGACAGGTATTTTTTTCTGTTTTAAACAACAAAACAAAACTCAAGCTTTCCGCAAATTAAAAAATGTCCCCCCCAGTGAAAAACACAGACTAACACATATTGCAGAATCTACTGTGTGCTAATAGAATGTTTTTTGCCTTTAGTAATTTATGGGCATGTCCCCCCCACTTCCCACTCCTTCTATCAATCACATTTAAAAAAGTAAACTGCATTAACATTTTAGAGTATTATGACTCTAGAACATTATTTTTGTCACTACTAAAAACATCATCATGGCACACATGCTTTTGTTAGCTGGTGCAGGAAAGAGAGATTTCTTTTGGCGTGAAAGGACTGTCTGCACTGTCCACGCTTACGCAGGACTATAAGTCCATGATGCCCTGAAATAACAGGCTGAAGAGCAGTGTGAGGGACAGGTTATGCTATTTTTATGACTATACAGAATGCATTTATAAAACCAGGGGTGGGGAGGAAGTGAAGCAATGATGGAGAATGGAAGTTCCCTACTCAATGAGGTAACTGACAAGCCATAAGGCAGGATCCTGTTGAGAGAGTCTCTGATGCAGGCTTTGAGCTCCAAGGATGAGCTAGGCCCAGGGCTGCTGCCTGCTCTGTAGCACCATCTGCTGGTCATTCTCTAGTCTCTGTCAATCTGGGTGGGGAAGTGAACTGAACTGTTTTGCTCAAGACAAAGGTCGGGACTGACTTCAATTTGAACATAACAACATGTGTGCTGCAATTCACACCAAATGCGGAGTGATGGGAGAAACTGTAGTCATGTTAGAGAAGGCTTTACCAGCTATGCAGAATGTATCAAAGTGGTTATTCACAACATTTTATTAAAGAAGGAAAGAAAAAAAAGCCTTTTTTATTTTTCCGTGGAGCAGGAAACACAAGAATCCCATAGATTTTTAGAACAAGACTAAACCATCTGTGCAGGAAAATTTATTCTCACCTTGATCCTTCAACATCTTGTGTATCTTCCATTCTATTAAATTAAGGCATTACTGAAATATGTTTAAAATTGAGCACCATCCATCATAGAGATTGAGTTAGTATATCTACATAATATTTACACATCTCAACAGGAAAAGTAATTTTTCTTTTCAGTAGTTATCATTTTTGAAAACCCAGGTTGACTTGTAAGCCACCGTCTGTCTCATCCCTTACTAAGCATTTCCTCGGCTGATGCATTTCACTGATTTGATCTCACTGATATGGTAATAAAATCATTGGTCACTCAGACACACAGAGCTGGTAGCCATGTGTTGAATCACCTGCTGTTAATTCAGATAGAGGTATACAGATGGGACTCAGGGACCCAAATGTGTTAATCTGAGAAATCCCCCGGCAATATCCCACGGATTACAATATTGCTGAAATATCCGGTATATTACTGCAAGTTAAATACTTCTAGAATTAATTATTAAAAGTGTATTTACCAAGGTTTAGCAACTATTTAATATGTGTTGCTTCCCAATGGGAGATTAGCCTATCTAAGGACTGTGGAATCCTGGGGCCTGTGGAATTTATTTAACAAATGATAAGCACCTGATTAAAAATAAATTAAATGCTAGTTAAAAGTATTTAGGGAGCTTGTTTAAAGTGCTTCATTAGTGAAGAGTTTCCCTATCCCATCTTTATTGTCTTAGAATTACTAACTTTATATGCTGGGGTAGGAAACAATATGGCTGCCAGACAGAATTATGTGATAATCATATTTTTTAATTATGTTTTTTCTCTGATGAGAGCTTCTTTTTTAAAAAAAATTATTTACTTATTTATTATCATTATCATCATCATTATTATTTAAGTTGCTGTAGGGCAGATGCACTCATCAGAAAGAGAAAGAAAGTGAGAAAGCAAGCTGTCAGGTCCAGGACTCAAACCGTAGATGGTCATATGGGAGTCTAGCACCCTAACCTCCATACCAATGGCTGGCCCCAGAGAGTTTCATTTCTTAAGGTGATTTTAATGAGTTCCCCTCCTATCCCATGAAAACAGATATTTTAATGCTTACAGAAATTTGGAAGAAAGTTTTTTTAATCACAGTTTTCCCAGTTACAGTTATAAGATTTGTATATACTTTTTCTATTCCCTATCTTGGAATACATATGTAAATGTCATTGACTTTATTTTTTAAAAAAATATTTTTTAATGGAGGTTTGAGGAAGAAAGAGATATTTTTGACAGGATCTTGCCAATGTGATCCTATGCCCCACCCTTCCAGTTAATTGGGATTCAATGGTGTGCCACCACAGCCAACCTATTCACCTTGGTCTGGGAACCAAACCTTGTTCTCCCAAGTGGCCTCCTCCTCACACAGCAATGCCCGAACACTTGTGCCACCACTGCTGGTCTCAAATTCTTTCTAGAGCTAGAATTATTGTAGTTAGTGCAAAGAAAAGACCCATTTCTTCTTGTGTAGTCATTAATAGAAAAAAATGTAAATCACTATTTGTGACAAAATGACTTGAAATCATTTTTCAGATGTATCTAGTGCTTATTATTATTATTCGCCAACTATTGTCCTAGGTCCACTCACATACCTTCTTTTTGAGGTCCATTTTTAAGGAATTGTTATATTTATGACTTTATATGCATGGTACATACAATATCAGTCTGTTTAACTTTGAATCAGTGAAGTTCAAGAGTGCAAACCAACACTGGTTGTTCCTTATACAGAACTTTCAGAGAAAACAGTATTATTTTATGGTATACCAAGAAAAGCAATGGGAATTTAATGTCAAGTAAAATCTGAATACATGTTTTAAGATATAACTATATGGGGGACCAGCAGATGATGTGGTGGCTAAGGTGCTGAACACTCCCACATGGCTGACCATGTTGGAATCCTAGTAGCTTGCTCTCTCACTTTCTCTCTCTGTCTTTCTGTTTCTCTCTGATCAAATTAAAATAAATGAATGAATAAATAAAATAATTCTTTAAATAAAGAAGGTAGAACCATATGGGGGCCAGCAGGTAGAGTGATGTTAAGGCATTGGACTTTCATGGCCAATCGTGGTTTGAGTTCTGGACTTGGCAGCTTGCTTCCTCATTTTCCTTCTCTCTCTTTCTTTTTCTCTCTCTGGTGAGCGCAAGTGCTCTATAGCAAATAAAATAAATAGATAGATAGATAAAATAATGCTTTAAAAAGATAGAACTAGGGACCAGCAGATGGCGTAATGGTTACATCACTTGACTTCCACATAGTTGACTGTGGTTTGAGTCCAGATCTGCAAGCTTAATACTTGCAACGGGCATGTGTGTGTGTGTGCGTGCCCACAATCCTGAGAGAAGAATGGAGGAAAAGGGATTGTGACACGGGCATCCCGTAGGGGGTGATTTTTCAGTTTCTATCTCTCTGTCTCTCTGGCAAGTGCACATGCCCTATAGGAAAAATATCTCAAAATAAAAAAAAAAGGTAGAACTATATGTTTTATTTTAATACTTAAAATATATTTCATGTGTTTGAAATAAATATCTTTGCATCTAAGCTGTTTTTGTCTTTTTTAAAGTGTAAGATTACTTGAGATTAGGGCCACAGTCTAAATTGAAAGACATCCTGACTCTCAGTATACTATGCTGAACACAAACCTTTTAAAAGGAATGACAACTTCTGCATATGGAACTTACTCATATTGATATCTGAGTGCCACGGAATTGGAGGAAAATTTTAATTTTTTTTTATACCCAATTTACTTATTTTTTTCCATGAACAAGAAAGAGACAGGAGAGAGAAAGAGAGAAGGGCAGGCAGAGATAGCACCCCCAACAGAGTCTTCACACCACAAGTCCCCTTGCCCCAGCCTCAGCTGGCCCCAGATAATGGGCATGCAGTGACTGGTGGACTTTGAGAGGTCTCTAGACGTGAAGTCAATACTTCCCCATGTGGCACAGCCTTGCAGAGTGCCATGTTTTACTGCTGTGCCCCTGTCTAACCCCGTGGAATAAGAGAAAAAAAAATTTATCTGCCATAGAATATGTGTGCTCACTGGAGAAAGACAGAGTGAGAGAGAGAAAAAAAGAGAGAGAGAGACAGACAGAGAAAGGGAGAAATCACCCTGCAGGTGGATGACCACACCACAACCCCTTCTCCATTCACTTCTTGGGATTTTTGGCATACATACACATGAGTCTCTCGTGTCTCTCAATTTGCCAAGCCTGGGACCCAAACCTCATGGTCAGCCATGTGGAATCCAGCTGCCACAACCACTATACCACCTGATTGGCCCAAGGAATAATAATTTTTTAAGAGGAAACTGAATGGGAGTGGGGAGTTTGGACATAAATAAAGGCTGGGCCTTTGATAATGAGGCATTGTCTCCTCCCTGACATTCATCAGCATAGTTGCAGCAGAGATATCTCTGATCTGAAGAGGCATGTCTTTAGATGTCAGGGAGGACTAGATAACAAGTTAGAGATAACCATCCAACTGTTCATCTTATAAAAATATGAAATATTGGGGCCAGCAAATGGTGTAGCGGTTGCATTGCTGGACTCCCACATGGGCAACCGTGGTTTGAGTCTTGAACTCACTGGCTTGAAACTCATGCTGGGTCCATGTGCGTGTGTGCCCAAGATACCAGGAGGAGAATGGAGTAGAAGGGACTGTGTTGTGGCCATCCCCCCCTAGGGGGGATGTGATTATTCACTTTTCCTTTCACTGTTTCTCTTTCTCTCTCTGGTGAGTGTGCACATGCCCTAAGGCAAAAACTTCTACAGGAGAAAAAAAAAAAGGTAGCTATTCAGATTCATTCAATAGGATATTTCTGCCACTGGCTGAGTAAAGGCTCAAAAGGAAATTGTGATCTGAAATAGCAACTTGAGCTTTGGATAGTGGAAATTTCTTCAGAACCAGATCTTAGACAAAGTGCCAGTAAACAGGAAAAGCTGATCACGACAGTCTGAGATTGACTTGTATGGGTTGTGGCTAAGACCTGAAAGTCGATGATGATAATTGAGTCAGTTTATCTTAAAGATCAGGTATAATCAACTTGAAAGACAAAAGGAGTTGCCTTCTTCGTTTATCAACCAGATCTTGGAACCAGAGGACACAAGTACTTATGGTTCCGGCATGAGGCATCTCCAAAGGAAAATGTAGCATTTACACAAATCTTGAAGATAAATGTATGTAAAGTGAACCTTCCACAGTTAATATGGGGTAGATTTACTACCACTGGGGGAGTGAATAAAATCAAGTGCAAATAGAATGTGTCTTGGCTATGCTCATTGGCTATGGCCACTGGTCAGGCAGCAGCTGTGGTCTTTATGTTACCAGCAAAGGCTTTGAAACCTCTCCTGGATCATCTCCCACCCTCATGGCTCCCTGAGCAATGCCGATAACAACTAGCCAAGCGACTGATGATGCTGCTAAAATTACCTATTTGGTCTCACACAGAGCCATCTTCGATCCATGGAGAACAGCCAGCATGTATGCAGAGATGGCAAGTTAGGGACTAAATGCATCCATTGTACATGGGGGATGTGTTATTCCACAGGAGACCTTTCGGTAGGAAGGATATCTGATGATATTTTATGCTGCCAGGTAATATTGGTAAAAGCTGGGCAGTCTTATTTTGACCAGGGTTTGGGAGGGAGGCTCTTAAAGTTGCCTTTTGTGTTATAGAAGCATCTTGGTTTATGACAACTAAAGACTGATACTGAGTACTGGTTGCAGTAGATATGTGTACATGTAATTATCAAAATGTTCAGGTCTGGAATTGTGGGAAAACCACATGTGCTAAATAGGTCTATGTATCTAACACCTAGTGGGACTATTTCTACATCAACTTTTTTTTTCTAATAGTGGAAAATAAATCTTTCTCTGATACATTAGTAGCAGAACCAATCTATTCCTAATTTCTGAAGCTGAACAAAACAAAACTGACCATTTTCTGAAATAGAAGATGCATTTCTTAAACATTGGGCAATGTAAGATTGGGCTCAAAGGGTAAGGCTTTTTCTGAAGAAAACTCACCTCTCCTGGTTTTCTGTATTTTGCTTGTTGCTTCAGAAAAAGGATGCTCAGTGAATACAGTCCAAACAAAAAGAGTATTAGGCAGGTCATTGAGAAGGAGTAAAATAATTACTGACAAGAGCTAATAACATTTGTTGATTACTTCCTGTGGAACTAGACTATGTATGTACAGCCTGATTTATTCCCTCAATTGTCTCCGAAGTAGATATTGTTATTTCTGCTTATATTTCAGATAAATAAAACCCGTACTTAGAGAGGTTAAGAAAGTTATCTATGATTGCTCAGCTAGAAGTTACAGAGCTTGTTCTAATTTTAAATTGATCTGATTCTAGGGCTCAATTTCTGTACTTTGAGTGCTTAAATAATGAGAACATCACTACACAGAAGGTGGTTAAAGAAATGTATTATAAACCATATTTAAGACCTCCCAATGGTATAAGAACTTGTGACAGTCATGTACTACCCACCTTGCCAACTTAAGATATAAACTTTACTTATTGTTAGAGGGTACTCTTCTCTGATGACTGTGCTCTGTCTCTTCTCTGTGAGGTGCCCGTGAACAATGAATTTGATTGGTGCATCTCTGTATACATTTTCCGTATATAGTTATCCTCAGACAATGTATCTTATTGTTTTGCATTACTTTTTTTTTAAAGAAAGAGCTTTTGCTATAGGGTGCATGCACACACTGGAGAGACAGACAGACAGACAGAGAGATAGAAAGTGAGAAATCACCCCCGAGGGGGGGATGGCCATGTCGCCATCCTTTCTTCTCCATTCTCTTCTCGGGATTTTGGGCCTACATGCATACGTGCCCGGCCTCAGTTTTAATTTGCTGAGTCCAGGACTCAAACCATAGTCAATGACGTGGGAGTCCAGCAACATAACCATTATGTAGTCCCTGTTTTGCACTACTTTTAATTAGGTTCTTTTTTCCATTTAATTGCCAGAAGGTACCTGCACTTGTGCATGTGTGAACACATGTGTGTGAGAAAGAGAGTATACCAATGGGGGTATGATAATGTTGTGGTCCTTTTTCCTCCATTTCTCCATCCCATCAGGATTTGGAGCATACATGTACATAGGCCTGGCATGTTTTTCAAGCTGCTGGGCCATGAACAACATGCATGGTTGAAGTGTGGTCAACCACATGAAATCTGGCTCCTGATATACTGTGTCCAACTGCTGCATGATGGGGTGGCCCTACATGTTCTCTCTCTATACACACACACACACACACACACACACACATACAGAGAGAGAGAGAGAGAGAGAGAGAGGTTCTCGTTGGGCAGATTAACAATAGGCAATGCTAGAAAATTCAAGAATTTAATAAATGGTACCAAATGTGCCTGTCCCAGAAAAGAAGCTGCCAGAGACATCTCTTGGCTTTGTTGAAAAGAATGGCCCCTCTGGCTAGCTGTGGTGGCACAGTGGTAACACAATGCTCTGTGACACTAAAGCCAACAGGAAGTTCTCAGGTATGCAACTGAGAGTTTCCCTATATATGTTGGGCTAACACTCATGGGTCTATAGTCCTGGGTGCTAGAGTTGGGAGTGAATTGCAGCATAAAGACTCTTTCGGGGCTGGGGTGATGTCTGTCTGTCTGTCTCTCTCCCAAGGAAGAAATAAATGAATAAATTTAAAAGAAAAGGGAGAGTTACTGATAAGGAGATAAAAAGAATATGCTCTCTGACAACAAGGTAAGCATGTATCCAAATGTTGACACCATTTTGGTTTTGGAATCCAAATCAATGGTGGCTACTGTTCCTTGGGACTGACCATTCTCTAGGAAATAGATTCCCCTGGAGCTGAGGTGCTGCTGGCAGTCAGGTTCTGGAACTCTGCACCCCAGCACTCAGTTCTCAGAACCTCATGGAAAGCCAATGCTTCTGGATCCAGTCCCCAACTTCTGGGATCTCTGGTTAATTTGCACCCCAAGTGAATACAGTATTAGGTCACAGCTTCCTCCTGGACACTGGTACTGGGGAGGGCTTGTGAGATGAGAATTTTCTTAGAAGTTGAAAAGAAGGGGGCTAGGGAAAACAATGGAAACCATCGTGCTCATCTCCTGTGGGAGTGTACCGTACAACGTGAAGGCTGCTTTATCGATTTTTGGTACTTTCTCTGGGCTGAATGAAAGGTCTGAGTGATTTTGCCAGCATATTTTCAGTGAACATGTTTCTAAACCACAAGTACACAAAACAGATCTTGAAACACTTGGCCTTTTCTGTAACTGGGGGCAGAATTGAATCTGCCCTCTTGTCTGCTCTGTGTGATTGTCAGAATGGCTAATTTTCTTTGATTCTGTATTTTCTGGCATTTGGAAAATGTACCCCAAGAAGTTAAAAGCATCATTCTTGCTCCGTGCTCCGTGGCAGCTGCCTGCCTGGTGGCTTCTGGTAGTTCCGTGAAACGTGTGGGCAGAGGAACAGAAGGGCTGAGGAAGGAATAGAGGGACTGGAATAGCATTTGCTGGCAGAATGTTTGTAGCTGAAGGTGAAGCGTATCCAGAGGACATGGTGAAGAATATTTAAAATCACAGGTGCACTTCTGCTCCCTGCGATTTAAAGGCACAGGACAAATGTGGCAAATGCAATTCGTGTAACTGTTTCACAAAGTGGTGACATGGCTTCCTAATTCTAAGTTGGGATTCTTGTGAGCCCTCCTTCGGCATAGGGGAGATGAGCTGCCTTTACTTTTTCCAAGAAGGAATGATATTTAATTCAACTCTGTTTCTCTAGCACTGAGGATTGAGCTTGTAGGAACATAAGAAAGTTTTTTCTTTTTTTTTGAAGAAATAAAGAATAGGAATGTCATGTTTTCCTATTTGAGGTTAACCCAGTTATGCATCAGTTTTTACTTATGCTCGTTAACCCCACCACACTTACCTGGCTCAGTTTTGAGGCAGGACATGATTGCTTCACACACAGGTGGATTCTGAGGTGAAAGAAAAGAACTTCTTGTGCCCATGCTTTTCACTCATTTACTAAAATCTGAAATGTCACCTGAGGAATGTTATTTGAAAGAATTGAAGGAGATTAAAAGGGACCCTCCTAAAAAAAAGTGCTTTAAAGTTCTAAAATTCTCTTTCACATCAATAATTTTTTTGAGTACTTATCCCAAAATATGCATATTTATTGATTTATAAATTATATATGTACTATTGCATGAATATGTTAATACATAATAGAACATATGCAAATATTTTAACTGAAGGAGACAAAACTGAAATAAAATAATTTATTTAGCAATGGTACTAAACCTTTTGCTTTCACAAAATTATTGCTATCATGCCTGTGAATACTTATAATTCAAAATGTTTTATCACCTTGTTTTAATGCTTTAGAACTTCTAGTTCAAAATTCAGCTTATTTTAAAATTTTATTTTAATGGTTGCTTTGGCTGGCCGAAAAGAATACTTTATTAAGGCATGTATGTAAAATGTAAAAAAGGGACTGTGGACAATTGGCTTTTTTTTTTGGAGAGATTTTTGCTATAGGGCATGTGCTCTCGCCAGACAGACAGAGAGAGGCAGAGAGACAGAAAGCGAAAAATCACCCCCCAGGGGGGATGGCCATGCCGCAATCCCTTCTCCTCCGTTCTCCTCTCGGGATCTTGGACACGCACGCACACGCGCCCGGCGTGAGTTTTAAGCCACCGGGTCCAGGACGCAAACTGCAGTCGACTACATGGGAGTCCAGCGACATAGCCATTACGCTAACTGCTGGTCCCGACAATTGGCTATTTTGTGATACCCAATTTTTAGTCTCCTGTCAAGCAGCCGTCCTTTTCTGATGACAATCAGTTGTCTTTGCAAACTACTTAGAAGATATACATTCTTATATTATTAACAAAAGGATTTAAATTCTTCTGAGAGATATGCTCTAGAGGGTTTTTAAACAGGTTATAATGTTCTATTTTAAAGCCGTTAGAAAATATGGAAACTTCTCATAGGTGATACATGTTTCAGTAATAAAATAATATTACAATGGAAATGATTCTCAATCCCAATTTTAAAATATTCTTTTCATTGCCCACATTTTAGTTTATTTTTTAATATAGGATCTCTCATCTAAGACTAAAACGTAAAGTTAAACCTTAAAGGCCAGATTGTGTTTTCTTCCAAAAACAGCCATCAAAACAGCCATCAAATTTACACCCCCTTGTCTTTTAGGAAAAGAAAAATGCAGACTTAAATGTAAGCTTCACAGAGTTTTCCTGTTCTTGTACATGAGATAACCAGCTAACCTCTGTGTGGTACAAAAGATTTTCATGGGCCCTCTCTGTGTCTACCAAGATTTGTGAATGTTTTACTGTATAGTCATGTCTTACTTAGCAACAGGGGTATGTTCTGAAAAGTGTGCCATTAGGTGATTTCATTGTTGTGTTACCATCAGAATGTACTAGATAAACCAACAGGGTCAGCCTATTACACTCCTAAGTTGTAAGGTATATTTTATTGCTCCTAGGCTACAAACCTATATAGCATGTTACCATACTGAATATTGTAGCAGTTGCAGCACAATGTCATCAAAACATAGGAAAGTACAATGAAAAATACGGTGTAAAAGGCAAGAGATGGTATACTGTTCCCATACCATGAACACAGCTTACAAGACTGAAAGTTGCTCTGGGTAAGTCAATGAATGAGTGATGAGTGAGGGCGAAGGCCCAGGACATCACTGTACATTACTGTAGAGTGTACAGTATGTACTTTATGAACACTGCACCTAGGAGACACTAAATTTATAAAAATAATTCTTTTTCTTTAATAACCATTCACCTTAGCTTTCTGTAACTTTTTTATAATTTGTTTTCTTTCTTTCTTTTTTGGAGAGGTTTTAATGCTATAGGGCGCGTGGCGCTTGCCAGACAGACACAGAGAGACAGAAAATGAGAAATTATCCTCCTAGGGGTGGATGGCCATGCCGCAATCCCTTCTCCTCCATTCTCCTCTCGGGATCTTGGGCACGCATGCACATGTACCTGGTGTGAGTTTTAAGCCACCAGGTCCAGGACTCGAACCATGGTCAACTACATGGGAGTCTAGCGACATAGCCATTACACTAACTGCTGGTTCCAATAATTTTTTTTTTTAAACTGGCTATTCCTTAGCACTACGTGTAGAGATCTGGATCCCACATGGCTGACCGTAGTTGGTATCCTGGCCCAAGTGATTTGAAAAACACACCAGATGCATGTGTGTGCATACCCCAAATCCCAATGGGATGGAGAAATGGGGAAAAAGGAATGCAGTGTGACCACGTCTCACTGGGGGGTACTTTCTCTGGTGAGCACATGTGCCATCTGGCAATAAAAATAAAAATTAAAAAAAATTCCACTTTTTGACTCTTTGATAATAACATCTGGCTTAAAACCCAATCACAATGTACAGTTAGACAAAAATTTTCAGTATATCCTTATTATATAAGCTTTTTTTTTTTCTTTAAACTCTTGTTTAACTTTTAAAATATTTTTGTTAAAAACTAAGACACAAACACACACAATAGCCTGGGCCTATACAGGGTCAAGATAGTATCACTGTTTTCCTCTTCCATGTCTTATCTTGCTGGAAGAGCCATGCTGAATAAAACAAGAAATAAAATCAAGCACAAGGGAGAATGATGCAATCAAGAAATAGTAAACATGAATTGCATGAGGCTGCTGTAGTGTCACACAGGACACGATTTTATAGTAAACTTTTTTTTTTATGGAAGGAGGAGTACACGCTAAAATAATGATACTAGTATGGTACAGTAGGTATGTAACTCAGGAACACAGTTGTTCATTGTAATTATCATGCCTTATGTATTGTAAGTAATGGTATGTGCTACACTTTCACACAACTGGCAGGGCAGTAGCTTGGTTTACAAAAGCATCACCACAATGCGTGAGTCATGCATTGCACTATGGTGTCACCAGCTCATGAGAATTTCCCACCTTCATTATATCTTATGGGACCCCCATCATACGTGTATGCCATCCCTTCTCAGCTACAGTGTGGTGAATGGCTGTATTTTCAAGATTTTGTGGTTGTCATGAACCCTGTAGGACTTTGACACTTTCAGTTCAACTTCTTTGCTTATGAATTATGCCAGTAAAAAGTGTCTTGGAATACACTTTTAAATTTTCTCATTTATGTGAAAAAGCTTAATTTAGTTCCAACTTGCTAACATAATGCACAAATCTACTCAAGTAAGCCGAAGCAACCTGTGCAGTATCACAATGAACTGTAAGTAGTCTGATGACTGGAGGGCATGCCTGTCAACCCTTCTACACTGTGGACTTCCTGTTCTTTCCTCAGGTCACTTCATTTAACTTATGTGACATATGACTGCTTGCAGATGGAGTGAAGTTTCCTCAGCCAACCTATATTAAATCTTAGTAAATATCTTAATTTTTGTACATAAAAATACATATGAGTACAAGAACTAATATTTCCCTTCTCTATCTGAGTATATCATCTTATACACTGCAGATTAGAAACTGCCTACAACACTGATCCCTATTATAATGTGAATCTCTTTGGGTGATGGAAATACTTGAAGTAATTATGTCACTCGGATGAATTAATTAAATTAATTTGAAAACAGATTTTGACAGGGTAAGA
This sequence comes from Tupaia belangeri chinensis, assembly GCF_000334495.1. NCBI lineage: Eukaryota > Metazoa > Chordata > Mammalia > Scandentia > Tupaiidae > Tupaia > Tupaia belangeri. The sequence goes on from NW_006207268.1 coordinate 849,986, forward strand.
ACATGAGTGAAGTAAATAAATAGCCCTGCTCCTTGGTGGTGGTGAATGATTATTGGAATTCAAGGAGAGACAGAGAAGATAATGTACAAACCCAAACTAGAAGAATGAAACAGTGCGAGGTTTTACAAGAGTAAGTTCTTTCTTCCTACTTCTGTGAAGTTGGAAGGCAGAACAGCCATTGCAGCTGTCCTCTCATTCCAGCACACAGAGTGCAGCTATGTGCTGGGCTCACTGGAAGAAGAGGTGTTGGCTGATGCGGGGGCCAGCTTCAACCAGGATCAAGGACATGGCCAAGGTGTTTGGTCAAAGCACAGGTGCTTTGGATCCAAAGGATGGTGTCATCTTGTGGATGGTTGGATTATAAATATAAACTGGCATTCATTTCGAGTTCTAAATATTTAGAAAGCTTTTCTGGGTTATGCCGTTTGCCATTCTAGATTATGGACCTGTAAATAAATTGGAGATTGATGTGGTTGTTTAGTTTAAAAGTATTAGAATTAATGTTCCACTCCAGGTTAGTGGCAAATCTAGTATTTCCAGAGTCTATATGACTCCTTCCATGAAAGCTCCTTGGGATTGGTAGCGCTCTTCTTTTTATTCTATTTTGAGCCTGGCAGCAGCAGGAGGGGATTCTATATTACCTGCTGTATTATTTTAATTTCTGGGCTAGTGGTGCCATTACCTCACTTCTTTCCTCCCTTTCCTTTCTGCTTTTGTTCACTCCCATTTCCTACTGAAATGCTACTACTAGACTCAGGAAATTACTACCAGTAGTGGATCTCCTTATGGTATTCATCATCACCAGTGATCACCATTAAATAATGTCATTTGATCATGGTTCTGCGATATTTGACATTGAAAGGAATAAGATGGACATTTTATAATATGATATTTTAGAGCAGATGTCTTTTGACATCTATCTGTTCTTCTCTGGAGAAAACATGTTCTTCTCTCTTGTTAAGTAAAAGATACATCCATATACTGTAAATCCTGAGTGCCACATCAGCTTATGTTACACCCCGTAAGATGAAAAACACTGCAGTGTAGCACATGTAAGATAAAGTCTGTACTCCATTTGTGCTGAGTCTGATGCTGATGGATGAAAACTTATTAGAAGAATGCATGCACCATGCTTGGAGACTTTGCTGTTAACAGGTTTCCAGATCTCATTTTTCTGATGTGAGTCTTATTTCAGAGACTTCAGATTAGATGATGAAGGATTGGGGAAAGATTCTACCCCAAATCTTCTTAAACTTACACACTTCTTAGATTGATGTGACTCATGAGTGAGGCCGGGTGGTGAGGAAAAACAGTGCATTATCAAGTCACAGTCTTCTACAGGACACAGGTGAACCATTCTTACTGCAGTGAGCCTCTAGTAATTAAAGGAGCATGTAATTCATAGAAATGCATATTTTTTAAATTGCCAAAGTGTATGTGCACGAACCAGAGAGAGAGAGAGAAACTGAAATGGAGAGAGAGAGAGAGGATGAAATTCCCCACCCCATGGGGTGTGTGGTTACACTGCAGTCCCTTCTTCACTCCTCCTTCCTTTCGGAATTTTGGGCACTTGCATGTAGCATGTTTTTCAAATTGTTAGTGCTGGGACTCAAACTGCTATCAGCCATGTGGGATCTGGCTACTCTAACCATTAGACACAGGGCCAGCGCATAAATAAGTTCTATAAATTGTTAACTGGATGATGGCCAGTTTCAGTCTGAATTCTGGATTATGAAACTTTAAATAAATTTATAGTTAGGGCTTTTAAGCACTGTGCTTATGAAGAACCTTGACATCCAGCAAATTCAATCATTAAGGCTAGACTCAAGAATTCAGGAGAACATGGGAAAGGTCTTTCCAGCAGTGTAGAACCAGCTTCCAGAAAACACATAAATTTACTTCATAGGATAGTGTGTCATTGATCACAGAACCCCATCTGGACCATTGTGTGTAAAACAAGGCACTTTGTTAGAAACACCAGGGACATACTGATAGCCGATAATGAATAGCCATGAAAAGAGAAAGATGAAAAGCTATTAGAGGCCAAGTAAGATAATCTGATGTGATTAATAAAAGAAAAAGTGATCCTCTAAGGTATAATACAATTCTTTTCATAATAGTGATTTCGAATAAATAAGAATAGATTAAATTATGCTCAGTATACTCTGCAACATATTTTTTCTGAGTTCTTTATAAAAGGATTAAGCAATAGTAATTTGTACTAAATGAGCATTTATTATGAAAGAAATATTGATCTAAGGGCTTTATCTTATATACAGAACACATTACCATTCTTATTCCCATTTTACAGATGATGAAAGTGAGGCAAAAGAAATTAACTTACCCAAGATGCAGCCAGTAGTAGACTCAGCCTAATCATTATACCTTTTCTCCCAAATTAAAATAAACAAGCATTGCTGCTTAAAATCAAAATCTTGGTTGCCTGAAAATTTTACTTGTATGAATTCCTGATGGTGCAGTATAAATGAGACATTTATGCATATATTAAAATAGCTTTAATTATAACTAGGCTTCAATTAGGTTATCTAGGAAAGTCTTCACCAAGACCTCCTTTAGTGATAGCTAAGAATGTTTTACAATTAAAGCTTTGAGTATTTTCTGTAGGTGGAGGTTTACACACAGCATGAAGATAGGCTTCAGGGTTGACAACTTGCTGTCAAGATGCTAAGGAGAATGTTGAATCTAATCTACCCTAGAACTTTAGATTTAGAAAATCATTAAGTCTTGTTTATGTTATTCCTTTTCTTTGCAAAAATATTTTTTTAATAGACAGTACAAAGGTAAACTTTAGCTTTGCTCCTGTCAGAATTATCTAATTCCTAATTAGGGGAGCCTGATTTAATGAGATTTTCCTAAGTAGTTTGGAAAAGCCTTGGATGACTGACTTTAAGTAAGTGATGTGGTTTAAAAAAAAAACTGGTTAATCATTTGTTGCTTTCATAATTGATCAGTCCAGCATTTCTCATAGAGCTGGGTAATTAGGCATTTGTACAGATACTATGGGACTCTGAGATGAGAAATGAGAAAGGCGAGGCTGAATGTTAGCAGACAAGCTGTTGTGTTCCACACTCTCCAGGCTGCAGGGACAAGACAATCACAGGTGTCACGCCACTACTAGAGACCTGCCCGTGAGTGCACATCACCAAGCGAGGATTCTGCTGACCACCTCCGCTAAATTCTGGAGCCTGTTTCCACATTGCTGTGACTCGTTTGTGAAGTTAGTGTTCATGTGAACTACCAGTGCAATTGCATTTCTCTGCAGCATCTTTATGTACATGAGCCCGTTGGATACCACAGAAATCAGGGCAGAGACAGCCATTGAAGACATATCAGTCATTCTATTATTTCAGGGCAATGAAGGGAATGACAGAATTAAATATCCTGGATGCTTGTAACAGTTTATCAGAGTTGGTGAAGTTTAACACAATGCAGAACAAGCAAACAAAATGGCAAGATTAACTCTCAAGTTGTTGATTTGGCTTGTTATTTTGACTCAATATTTATTAGTCTTCTTCCTGAATTTCAACAAGAAGTATATTTAGAATATGAATACACTCTAGGCTTCTCAACTCTTCATACATCCAAGGAGTCCACCGATTTGAAAAGGCAATACCTTAAGAGACAGACTGGTTTGGCAACTCGGTACTATTATGAGCACACAGCAGATAGTCCAGCACAACCTGCATCTCAGCCCTCACACATACAAACATGTGCTCCCATCACCCAGTTCTTTTAATGAGTGATGAATTACCTCCCCTGTTTTCCTGAACTTCAGCCTTTTGCAAAGGGCTATGCAGAACAGGGCATTGATGTGGAACGACCAGGTAAGATGACATAGTCTGTGCAACCCATGTTATTAAAGAAATTGGTTCACCTTTTTGATTCTGTGTCATTGTAGTTTCAGCCATTCATTTGTTCAATAAGCAGTTTGGTATGTTCTGGGAAATAATGAATATTGATCATAAAATCGATCACTTATTAAGAAACAGACTAAGGGAAATTGTTTATCCAATCAATTGTAATTTTTGATTTGTTATTTATATTTTCCAATTTCTTCCACCCCTCCCTGAGGCTCTCCTCCTCTCAGGAACACCAAAGCAAAGGCATATAGACACTGGCTAGAACTTCTGAAAGAGCATAAAACCCAATACACTCATTATAGATCACGCTGGCTGAAATAGCCCATAATGAAAGAGAATGTGATTGAGAACTGCAGACATAGTACCTCTTGCACCTGTGGCTATTGGGCTGAAACTTTATACAGTAATAGGATTTGCTAAAAAGGGTGTGTGTATACTCTTTATGATGTGTGGGCTAGCTCTGTCCTGCTTTAAAAGAACAGTTCACATGATTATAATATCTGTACAAGCTAACCAACATTTTAAGCAAGCCTGGAAAGAGAGAGTGATTACTTTAGATACATATGATATTTGTTGTACTTAAAGGCATCTGACTTTTTCAAAAAGAATTCCAGTGCAACAGAAACGAAATTTACTTTTTAGAAATTTCTGAGGTTGTAACGATGAAAATGTGCTTAGTGGAGGAAGGTTTGAACCAATAAAGTGATACAGTGTGTTAATGACTCTTTCAGGCATGTAGAAAAAGGAAAAAGGTACATATATCCTGTAAGTTCCTGGGAGGAAGGACCACTGTCCTCTTGTGCAAAATATTGATGAGTACTTAAAATAATGAAAAACAAAACAAAACAAAACAAAAATCAGAACAGGATCTTGCTTTGTTATGATTCTTCTGCCCCAGCCTCCCAGTAGCTGGCACTATAATGTGCATCACCCCATCAGGTTTCTAGGGTAAGCTGGGAATTGAACCTGCCTGTTGAGTAGCAGTGTCAACCAGTGTGCACTAGTATGGCTGAGCCTTAATGAATGCCTGGATGAGCCCTGTGGGTAAAGATTGAGTGAGTTCTCCCATAAAAGTGCAGACCTAATCGTCATTCTAGATGTCCTTGTTAAAACAAGGAGTGAATCAGGTGCAACCTCAGAGCACATGTGTTTCTAGTTTCATTTTTCACTTATGTAGAAAACCAGGCTTGAAACCAGTGTATAAACTAATCTCATTCCTGGTAAAAGTGATTCCAACTTTTTGCCCTTTTCCCACAGTACATCTATGGTAGAGAAAATGTAACTGCATCCCCAAGTGGCTAATTAACTTTCCCTGGGATTTGTGAGCACCAGGTGAATATATTGCTCATGCTCATAGTTCATCCGAAATGTGATTCTGAATATCCCTCTCACTGGCTGCAGACACTGATGAAAATGGCCTCTCTCTTTCTTTTTCCACCGTGTTTTCCAAACCCCTTAAGATCAGAGGCCTTCATTCACAGCATGTGGTAGCAGGTCTAATTTCCGACAGAAGTTTGACGTTTAATGAATACCTTAATGATCGAGAAAGCTGGGAATCCTTTATTTATATTTATTTACTTATTTTCCAGAGGGTGCATATGTGCTCATCAGAGAGAGAAAGAGAGAGATACTGAGGGAGAGAGAGAACCCCCCACTGGGACATGGTTATGAAGCAATCCTTTTTCCTCCATTCCTCTTTCCCATCAGGATTTTGGGCATGCATGCACACATGCCTGGCATATTTTTTAAGCCACTGGGGCCAGGATTCAAACTGAGTTATGCCAGGTGGGATATAGCTCCCTTAATCATTGAGATATGGGACTGGGCCAACTGGGAATCTTTTATACAAACTACTGAAAGGATTGTTAATTTTATTTTATAATTGGATATCCTTGCATTTAGGACTTGATTAATCTTCCATCTTTCACTCAGTTTTATCTATTACTTTTGGTCTGTTCCTCTGTAAATGAGTCTTCAGTTTAGTCAGTTCACACTGTCTTCTTACTAGAAACCAAGTTCTTTCTGTTTTCACCACAGGAGCAGGAACTAATAGTATGTGATGTGATTATAATTTTTTTTTTGAGGTTTTTGCTATAGGGCACATGTGCTCACCAGAAAGAGAGAGAGAGAGAGAGAGAGAGAGGGAGAGAGAGAGAGACAGACAGAAAGTAAGAAATCACCCTCCAGGGAGGATGGCCACACCACAATCCCTTCTCCATTCTCCTCTCGGGATTCTGGGCACGCATGCACATGTGCCCGGTGTGAGTTTAAGCCACCAGGTCAGTACTTGAACCGTGTTCAACTACATGGGAGTCCAGCAACATAGCCATCACGCCAACTGCTGGTCCCATGGTTATAATTTTATAAGCATTGCCTCATTGTCCACGGGACCATTATGAACAGCTCTTCCAAATAACTCCTTCTTATAAACTATTGTCTTTTTATTTTCTCCTTGTTTCCCTCTTCTTTTGCTCTCCTCACAGAGCCAGCTACCATTTGTCTTTTGCATCTTCAAGAATGCAGTCATCTCTGAATCTCTCCCTTTTGCCATGAATCACGTGTCTCCCTCTCCTTACAAATCTTGGTTATTAGCCCACTCTGACCATTCACCTGCCCCTGCCCTACAAGCTAAGGTCTTCATTGCTCAACTTTTTCTCCATGACAGACTCCAAGGAAAGGCCACTATTGCTGGCTGCCTTATACCTTAGGATACTGCTGTTGGGTTTCTGGAAAGTAAACCTCATATTTACACTTTTGCTTCATTAATCTTCTACCATCTACACTTTAATTTATAACTTTGCCTATGCTTTTAGGAATAAATAATGTTCATCTTATTCTCAAAATTGTAACCTCTTTTTAATCTCTAGGCTATATGACTTATCTGTAGCACTTGGTGTTTTTTCAGGCATCCCACTGTCATTTTTTCATTCAACAAATGTTTATTGAGTGCCTATTATATTCTAGACGCTGTCCTGGGTACTTGAAAACAGATAAAATTTTCCTCCTTAGTATTTTTTTTTTTTTGATACGTTTTTGCTATAGGGCACGTGTGCTCACCAGAAAGACAAAGAGACAGAGAGACAGAAAGCAAGAAATCACCCCCCAGGGGGGATGGCCGCACCACAATTCCTTCTCCTCCATTCTCCTCTTGGGATCTTGGGATGCAAGCACATGCGCTCGGCATGAGTATAAGTCACCGGGTCTGGGACCTGAAGAGTAGTCAACTACATGGGAGTCCAGCGACATAGCCATTACACCAACTGCTGGTGCCATCCTCCTTAGTATTAAAGGAAGAATAAAAACAATAAATAATTCACATAATAAATAAAAACTGTATTATCTAATTAAGATTACCATCAATTACAAGACCTACAGGACTAGGTCTTGAGTGAAGCAAATGTGATGTCTAGGACTGAAAATTTAAGGTGGTACTAATTCAGTGTTGGCACTTGTATAACCTTACCTTTTAAGTTTTGTGACCTGGATGACTCACTTGAACATTCGAGAAGAGAACAGCCACTGCAAAAGTCTGAATGCAGGAGTGTGCCTGATAGGCTCTAGAAGGAGCAAGAGGCCATGCTGGAGTGGAGCAAGAGGGCTGGTGTGAGTAGTGAGAGACAAGATCAGAGAAGTAATGATAGCCAGGTCACAGAGGGGTTTATCGTTCTGAGTCATCGCAAGGACTTTGGCTTTGAAAGACCTGGAGACAGGTGAAGGATTTTTTGTTTGTTTGTTTGTTTGAGCAGAGTCCTGATATGATCTGCCTGATATTTTAAGAGCCTTACTTTGCTGTTCTGGGTTTAGATCTTTGGGAGACAGAGTGGAATCCAAGTTTACTACAAGTTTTAGGCAAGAAGAGTTGATGCTTGGGCCAAGCTGGGAGAAATGACAAAGATGAGAAGTGGTCAGACTCTGAACAGATTTAGAAATAAAATCTACTGTGTTTGCTGATAGATTGAATATGGAGTATGAAGATAGAGAGGAAACAAAGATGTCACCTATGTCTTTGGCTTCTTCAACTGGACAACGTGAAACTCTCCCTTGGTCTGGCTTCTAGAGGAGGAACAATCTTAATATTTTCTTATTCTATTCTAGCTTTTCTGTCTTCTTCACACATTCCTTTTCCTGCTTCTGCCTCATTATCATGTGTTTTATCTAGTTGTCTCCTTGGATTTCTCTCCTCTCTGTCCTCTCTCTCTCTCATACCCTCTCATTAGTTCGGCTCAATCTTTATTGCACCCAAACTCATGTTTCCAGCTCTAAGCTCTTTGATGGGCTCTGATGCTGTGTTTTCAGTTTCTTTAAAGCCATAACCATCCCTCCAGTCATCAGGCTTGGGGCCCTGCGTCCTCTTTGCACTAGCATCTTTATAACGATACAGGATTCCTCTCTCTGTGGTTTTGCTCTCCACATTTTCAGTTGCCCAAATCAATCACAATACAAAAATGTTAAATGGAAAATTATAGAAATAAACCATTTATAAGTTGAAAGTGCCATGTTGAGTAGTGTGATGAAATCTCACACTGTTCTTTTGTCTCTTCTTTACTCATATGAAGTAACTATTGGTCAATAAAATGTTTAGAGATACCACTTTATATAACTGTTATGTCAGTGTATTGCCATCCTTGTTCGTTATTATTAGTTATTCTTAATATCTTACTGTACCTATTTTATAAATTAAACCTTATAATAAATATATATATATATATGTGTGTGTGTGTGTGTGTGTGTGTGTATGTATGCGTGTACATATTACAGGAAAAAAATATAGAATATGAGGAGAATTTTTAAAAATTCATGGAGGAACCAGCAGATGGCGTACTGGTTAACATTGCTGGACTCCCATGTAGTTGACTGCTGTTGAAGTCCTGGACCCAGCAGCTTAAAACACATGCTAGGTGCGCACGTGCACGCGCGTGTGCGCGCGTGTGAGTGTGTGTGCGCACGTGTGCGTGTGTATGTGCCCAAGATCCCAAGAGGAGAATGGAGGAGAAGGGATTGTGACATGGTCATCTCACCGTGGGATGATTTCTTGCTTTTTGTCTCTCTTTCTCTCCAGTGAGTACACGTGTCCGATAGCAAAAATCTCTCAAAGACAAAAAAGTTCATGGAAAAATGAAATTAAAGTCAGGCCTATAGCCCAGTTCTTAAGGAAACTGGATCCCATATGACCTCTACAGTTTAAATCCTGGTCTTGAAAACTGGGCACATGTATGTATATGCCTAAGTCCGGACAGGATAGATTTGTATTCAATATATAAAATGTCTAGAGTCCTACACATAACTCCTAAAGGTTTTATCTATGTATTTGCTTGAAAATATGCTATTTCTGTTTAAGTTTTGCTAAAAACTAGTGTTCATGTCTATGTAATGACCTGTTCAGGTCTATATAATGACCCTGTTGTATAGAATTCTTGCACAGAATTATCACGTGGGCTTCCCTGATATCCATTCCACAAGTGACAGGCTTTGGGGTAGGTGCTATTTTTTGGAATTACTTTTATTTTAGAATACAGGCTCAAAATGCAGAGCACATGCTGGTTTGGGACTCGAACCATGAAGCTGGCCATATGGGATCCAGCCACCTTAACCACCTTGCCAGCAGGAAAATATACTACTCTTGCCTTGTTCATCTCTTTAAATTTCCATCTCTTAATAGATTCTTTAGCACTGAGGAACTGTATTAGACTTTTCTAAAATAAAAAAGTCAACATACCCCAGTTGGCTTGGTTATTGTACGAGGATGTGAGGAGAACAGGTACCAGTAAGCCGTTGAAGAGGGCTTGTGGAGACCTACTGGGCAGATGGACGACTTCATCCTGGCAGGAGGTAGCACTCCTAGCTGTGTGCCATTCTCATGTGGAAATTTTTACTTGTCCTGGTTTCTCCCTATGTTTTACTTCCTTTTTCTTGTGCTGTATTTATTGATGATTTTTGTCTCTGCTCTCACTCTCTTCTATGACATTTTTTCTGTTTTATAATAGCTGTTACTACTTCATGGCTTCCACTCTCTCTCAGCTTTGGCATACTGCCTTTGTGTCTTTCCGTGTGTGTGGTACACTGCTCTCTAGAGACTTCTCAACATGTTACATCCAAAGCCCCCAAGGTGAAGTTCTGATAGACTAGTTTAGTGTTCTGTATATAATGACTCTGTTGTTTAGAATTCTTGCACAGAATCATCGCATGGGCTTCCCTGATATCCATTCCACAAGTGACTGACTTTGGACAGGTTCTAATTCTTAGCATATATTTTATTTTAAAATAGAGGCACAAAATGAAGAGCAATCCAGGTATTAGTAATTGAATGTGGATTCTTTATTCAGAAGACAGTTGTGGGTCTAATAGTTTCACTGGGTAACCCATAAATTATTAACTGATTTTTGTTTTAAAAGTGTTCTCAATGATTTGTTCATAAATTGTGTCTATACAGGCAAAGGTAAATTAGAGACTTTAGTTCCCCAATGAAGTTGCTCTGTGCAGGTAATAATATCTGATGGCATGTAGAGGATCAAAGAATCATAAAGGGACCTCAAAGGATCTCATCCAGCATATCTCAACTCTCTGTCTCAATCAGTTTTCAATCTTAAAATTTATTGAGAACTCCCAAGAGCTTTAGTTTGTGTGAGTTGTATCTATGAATTTTTAATTTTATTAGGTATTAAAAGAGAAATTTTCAAATGTTTATTAATTCATTTCAGATAACATTAACAAATACATTATAAACAAAATATCATGTTTATGAAAAATAACTACATTCGTATTAGTGAGAACCGTAGTATTGTCTTGCTTTTAGGTCTAGTTAAATGAAAAGTAGCTAGATTCTTACATCTGCTTCTTTGTTTAAATCAGTTACGGTATCATGTGTAGCCTCTAGAAAACTCTCCTGTGTATTAGGGAGCAAATGAAAGTGAAAAGGCAGAGGACATTTTAGTGTTATTGTGAGAAGAGTTTTGATCTTAGCGACGTCCTGGAAGGATTTTTGGGACTTCTAGGGTTCCTTGGAACACATCTTTTTTTTTTTTTTTGAGAGATTTTCACTGTAGGGCGCGTGCGCTCGCCAGACAGACAGAGAGAGACATAGAGACAGAAAGCGAGAAATCACCCCCCAGGGGGATGGTCACGCCGCAACCCCTTCTCCTCCATTCTCCTCTAGGGATCTTGGGCACGCACGCACACGCGCCCGGCGTGAGTTTTAAGCCACCGGGTCCGGGACACGAACAGCGGTTGACTACGTGGGAGTCCAGCGACATAGCCATTACGCTAACTGCTGGTTCCCTTGGAACACATCTTTGAAAACCATTGGAGAATCTCATTTGGCAGAAGAGAAAACAAAGGGTCAGGGAGAAGATGTGATTTGCCTGAGGCACTCAGTAAGGCCGTGGCAGAACTGGGGTTAGAACTCAGGTGTCTGGTTTCTTCATTATGTTAGGATTCAAGTACCAAAGAACCAACTGCCCACATCACAACCCAGGGAGTTGACAAAACACCAGGTCGCCACCTGTTTCCTGCTATGAAACTTGGCTTTAGATGAGCTAACCAGACTCTGGGAGAGGAAGAGCTTGGTGGAGTGACACAGACATAGAAAGGGGCACAAAAATAAGAACACATAATCTTGGCGTATTCATTCTTTCACTAGCTTGTGTGTGCTGCAGCCTTACTCTACAGCCTTATATACTGAAGGTTTTTTATTTAAAAAAAAGGGGAAGCAACAACAAAAAATGACAAATCAGAACGTAAGAGGACATGATAGGTTTGTACCAGTTCTCTCTCAGCATTTCCAGGTTAGATCAGAGGGGCAATTCCAGAAACACCAGTCTCCATTATTGCCTTTAATTTCCCCATGGCCCGACACTAACATTGTCCTTTCCCTTTGTTATGCTTTTGGCAGAAAGCCATTCCCTCATGGTTAGACTTAATTGGAATCCAAGCCAAAGGGGATGGGATAGGCTACCATGTTGTGGTCCTTTCCTGAGCCAGTTCTTCAGGGAATATCTGTGTTCAGTTGATATAATGATGTAATACAAGGCTTATTGCACAGTTCATGGTATTAAAGAAGGAATGCAATTTTAAAATTCTTTAAGGTGTTATTGCAATGAAACAAAAAAGTGTATATTCACTCACATTTTTACTTACGCATATATATGTAATATGTATAGTATATATATTGTACTTCTGTGTGTGTATGTCTCTGTGTATATTTTTTTTCATCCTGAAGTTAAATGGTCTCTAGATAATTATAGTAATAAACCCCCTCTTCTTTTCTTTGAGCAGGTGCATGTGCTTTTGGAGAAACATCTGAAAAATATTGAAATCATAGTGTTAAAATTGAAATTTAAACTGGAACTTTCTTTTTGACAGCGTCTAATTATATGCATTTTAGCATGTTAAAAAACTTCTGGTTATTTGAATAAATGGATAATTTCTAAAAGTTTTTAAGATTTATAAACAAAATACTACTTGTGTGTCCAGTGGGAATTTTTCCTTTATGAATTAAAAAAAAAATCCATGTTATGTAATCTTTAGCTTTCATGCCTCATGACTTGAAATGCCAGTTCCTAGGTGTATTTTCATCTGACAATATTAATGCTGTGGGGAATTTAGTTCATTAATCCCTGCACTACAAGGTGGAGCTAAGCCCTCTTCCAAGGGGAGCTTGAGAAAATAACTGGCCAGCATCCTGTTACTCTGTTTTCTATTTTTCCTTATTTTGCAGAGTATTGTAATCTTCTCCAGATGAGTAGAATTGCAGCCCTTTTTGCTTGACAGCCAAAGACAAACACCAAGCTGTCCAGAAGATCGAGTGCCATTTTATTCCTGTCGAAATTCCTGATGATACGGGCAAAACATCAGAAAATTCTCCTGAGAAGACTTTCTGAGCCTTCGTAATGTTAGGAATGACATTTTACACTGAACTAATATACTATAAACCTTTTTTTTTCTCCTGAAAATATTAATAAACTTTCCTTACCAAAATAATTATAAAGTAACAAGGATTTGCCCACTATCTACCTATCAGCCTCAGGATGTTTTCTGATCTATAGGATTTGTTTTTTACGACATTTTTCCTAAGAATTTAGGGAGTCTCTTATATGCTCTTCAAATCTTGTTTTCTACACCTCCCACCACTTCCCCTAGATAATCACTATCCCAAATGTTTAGTTAATTATTTCCTCATTATTTTTTTTGCTTATTTTTTTTAACTTTATATAATTTGGGTTTTTCAATATGCACTCTTATGGAATCTTTTTCCTGAAGCATTATGCTCTACAAATCTATCCATTACTGAAAATCTTTATGTTTTTTAAACATAAGAGAACCATAACTATCAGACTAAAGTATGTAGTTATGTCTCTGCCACCTTGTTTAGATCTCATCCATATTTCAGTCACTTGGTTGCTTATACTTGTCAAGTTGTGCATGCTATGGTTTATTTTTATTTTCTAAAAAGCCAATATTATTTACCCATGATTAGTTGAGAGACATTCAGGGGGCATCACTATCAACCACAAGCAAACAAGCCTCTAAAATACCATGATTACTTATGATTTGAGTATGTTTCCTTGGATAGGTTAGTTTAAAAATTGGGTAGATGTATTGTAAAGTATTTACAAAAATGGGAGTATTTACAAAAATGTGGAAGACCGAAACAATAGTGTTTATAATCTTAGGTATGCTGACAACAGAAAAGACATTTTGACAAGTTTGGAGTCCTAAAAAGTCCCAGTTCCGATGAATCGGTCCTTGACAGTTATGAATGGTGTACTGGTTGCATTAAAGCAATAAGGGAGCTAATAGCAGGTTTGGAGGTGGGTTTGAATAAATCATCAACTAAACACAGAATGGTGCTGTAAGAGCAGGCCAGACCCTCTGCAGTCTCGTGCTCCCTACTTGCCTGGCGACCCTGAATCATGGGCATTGCAGAAATCTTGAAAATATCTATTTTTGCCACCTTTAGTTTTTTAAACCCTTTAAAATATATAATATGTTTGAATATTAAATATATTTAGCATAAAGTTCAATACACGTTTTTCTTAAACTAACACTGCCACTATTATATGTAAAGTGTTCATGATTATATGTGAGGTGTTCAGAAGCTTTAAAATTAAGGTATATTTGAAATCCTAAATGGAATTGACCTTTCGTATCACTTTTGAATAGGTGCAATATGACTAGTGTGTTACTTTCTACAGTCTTTTCAGTGGTTATATAATTCTTCCAATACAGTATCATTAAACTTGTAGGAGGTGGAACCCATTACAAAAAGTCCATTCAGATTTTGTTAAAACGCCTATGAAAATGATTTATTTAATTTGTATATATAAATAATATAACCAAAAAGGAGGAAAGGAGTTACTAAAACCTAATTCTGTACTAAATTAAAGCAGAGTGTTTTCATTTTGCCTCTCTTATTATGACAGTTGAGTAATATATGCTATGCTAAGTGGATGTCTGGTATAAAGAGCAAAGATCAAGAAATGAGTGTTTAGAACAGTAAATTATATGTTAAAAATCTATAAATAGCTTAATAAATATATTTTGCCAGTAAAAAGCAGAAAATTGCAGGCTACAAAGTAGATTATCCAAATAGTGCTGTTTTGAAATCACCTTTGGAACAGCCCACATTGGCCCTTCGGGTGTCATTGCTTCTGCATATACTTTAGTTTTGAAAAAGGAAGTCCTTTAGAAAATGTATGTATTTATTTATTTTATGTCCCATCTCACTCCAGAAATGATTTGAAGTGACTTATAAATATCCTATTCAGCTTAGGAGGGCAGGATTTATACTCTGGGAAGTCAGTGAAGAGGGGAAATATGAGTAAGGAAATGAAAGCCATTGACCAAGAATTCATATACCGTGTGTCCATAGTCCTGTGTATTTGCGAGCATACTTGCTAGTGTCATCTCACAGAGCTATGTATAAGCTTCCTAGCAACCCTGGCAAGGAGGTTAGGAGCTTGGTTATGGGAGGACATAAAAACAAACTTTCTGCTTGGGACTAGCACAGAGTTTTCTGACTCTGAGAGCTGAGAAAGTTGCTTTTAAACTTGTGTAGCTAGGCAGATTCTCTTAAGGTCCACCCATAATTTTGTCAGTATTTCTGTGTCATCTTAATGAGCGAACAGTTTAGAGAGCAGTGGGACTCTTCTCAGTCTTAGGATCAAGCTGGCTCCTTTTAGGGCCAGCCCTATAACCCGTGGTTAGTGGGCCTAGATCCCACATGGCTGACTATGGCTCCAATCCTGGCCACGGCAACTTGAAATACATGCTAGGCATATGTGTGTGCCTGCCCCAAATCCTGACAGAACTGAGAAATAAAGAATGGATTGTGGCATGACCACACCCTCTTGGGGGTTGCTTTCTCTAGTTTTCTGTCTCTTTCTCTGATGTCTGTCTGTACACACCCTCTGACAATTAAAATAAATAATTTAAAACCAAAGGAACCCCAAAAAAGCCTAATATAGGGAAACCAGCAGTTGGCATAATGGCTATGTTGCTGGACTTCCACGTAGTCGACCACGGTTCGCGTCCCAGACCTGGTGGCTTAAAACTCACGCTGGGCATGTGTGCGTACGTGCCCAAGATCCCGAGAGGAGAATGGAGGAGAAGGGATTGCGGGGTGACCATCCCCCCTGGGGGGTGATTTCTCGCTTTCTGTCTCTATGTCTCTCTCTGTCTGCCTGGCGAGCGCACCTACCCTATAGTGAAAATCTCTCCAAAAAAAAAAAAAAAAATTAAAAAATAAAGCCTAATATAGTATTTGTGTGAGTTATGGTAATACTGTAACAAAGAGACAATCATAAGTCAGTGGCCTAAAAAAATGAAAGTTTATTATTTTTTGATGAAATAATCCAAGATGAGCATTCCAGGTCTGCAGCTGGTTCTGCACACCATTCAAGGATCCAGGATTTTCATTGCCTTCTCCACCATCAGGGACCTATCATTATTTTCACAGTTAACACTAGGTCACTGTGAGACCCAACCAGCCATGAGGGAAAAAGCATTGAGAAAGTACATCCAGTCTCAAATGAAGGCCCAGAGCTGGCACACTGTACTTCTGCTTATAATCCCCTGACACACACTGTCATGTAGCCACTCTAACATTTCAGAGGGGCTAAGAAATTTAGAAAAGCCATGTTCTCAAGGAGTAGAGAATAACGGATTTCAGCAGAAGATTATCAATCTCCTACAAGAAATATTTTCAGAGTGTTCTTGTCCATCAGTTAAATACCTAGTACCATATTATTTTGATGTTGGTTATCTAACTTTAATAGGAATGTAGAGAAACTAAAACTAAACTAGTTTCTTCTGGTTCTTATTTCTGTATCTGCTCTTCATTCCTTCATTTATTTCCTTTAAGTTTTTTCCTAATTTTTTGCTTCTTGTTCCATAATCAGGTTGGTTTCTCTTCTTTCGTTAATCTTCTATATCTATTTCATCACACTCTGATAATGCCATCCCTGGAATGTCTCCGAAATCTATTTTACTTGTCTGTTTTCATCTAGGCTGGGGTAGGTAGTTACTTCCTCTTTTTTGATCTTTGCCTTCCAGATAGCCTTCCTGACTTTGGCCTCCTCTCTACTCATCTTATTCTAGATGCAGCTAGTATGAAATGGGTCCTCAAAAAGTTAATGGAAAATGCATATTATGAAAAAAATATTCCTGAATGCCAACATTTTTTTGCATTAAAATAAATTTATACATACACTTTTCCGTGAACTTTTTGAAGTCCCCTTTTATATAGCTATCATCGTTGACAAAGAATCTGTTATGTTTCGGGAATGGTGCCAGGGGAGCAAAGATAAAATAGATAAGAAAGCTGCCCTCAAAAGCTTGTTATTTGAGAAAAAAGACAAAGCGTACACCCAAAGAACTATACTGTAATGTGAAAAGCCAGTAATGCAATTGGAGATGTTTAGAACACAAAGTTCATACTGGAGTATTCATCATAGGGACTCTATGACATCGAAGTCTTATTTGAGAGGCTTCCTTGGACATGTGGAGAAAGAGATTTGGGGCCCAGGTCATCCAAATTTCAGGAAAAAAATGACAAGGGAAGAAGATGGCCACTTCAGCTTCTCAGGGTAATGTCTCAATAAGTCCCTGAAGCTAGGCTTGGTTGGGACTGTACTGTTCTATAGCCTAGCACCAGAGGAATTAGACCTATGTGCCTTGACAGAGGAAGTAGGGAATTTAAAAAGGTTAAATTTTGGATAAGAAAGGGATTTCTTCCTCCCTCTGTTGTAAGGACATCTAAATCTTTAAGAAATTAATTTTTATACCAGAAAAATAAATATCTCTCGAAAGGGTCAGGAACAGTACATCAGCGTGGAAACCATAGGGGGAATTGTATGTACTATGCACAGTACACGGACTTTTATAAACGATTTTTCTCTTGATTTCATAGGGCACAGAATATGGAGACAAGAATGCTGTGGTAGATAATATTTTTTTCAAGGAAAATGTAGTATTTACTTACAGGCTTTTTCTATGTTGTCATACTAAATCATGAGTTCATTAAGAGAGTGGCCAGATTATCATATAGAATGTTTTCAGTTGGTAGTAGTTAAAACAGAACCAAACCCTAATCCTACTGATTTAAACCACAAAGGAATTTATTAGCTCATATAACAGGAAGTTCTGAGGTTGAGAGGGCCCTAGGATTGGTTAACTCTGGTTCAATGATGTCACCAAATGACACTGGAGTGCTGGGTGATCAGACCCAACACCCATGCTGGATCTTGTCTGACACTCACAAAGAACTAGATATGCAGACACAGAGAGGGGATAGCAAAACAGAGCTTATTAAGAGAAGGAAGGAAAAACAGAGCTCCCAAGTAGGGTTGCCTAACAGGAGTTGGAGGTGAGGGGGTTTTATCTAGAAGTCTGAGCAATGGACTGGCTTTCTGATAAGGAAGTGAGCTTTAGAAAAATAGTTAAATGGTAGTCTGAGTGACTTATTACACTATTCATCATGTGGTCAGCAGACCATAGGGTTCTGTACTTCTTAATAGAATATAGTTACTAAATAGAAACTCTTGTCCGTAGCTATAGTTGCTTTAAGTCCCAATGCATCCAGCTTTTGACTATGAAAACTTAGCCATTGTGATTCTATCCTGGGCCTTTACCCTGTCTGTGTGCTCAATATCTCTATCTTCTGCCTTATTGGCAAGAAGTCATAAATTCTTTAGAGAAATAAAAAGGGGTATATATTGTACATTAGCCAGACCATAGAGGAAGGAAACAGAGACTTCAGGGACCAGCAGTTAGTGAAATGGCTATGTCGCTGGACTCCCACATAGTCAACCATGGTTCGAGTCCCAGGCCCGGTAGCTTAAACTCATGCTGGGTGCATGTGCGTGCATGCCCAGGATCCCAAGAGGAGAATGGAGGAGAAAGGATTGCAGCGTGGCCATCCCCCCTGGGGGGTGATTTCTCGCTTTCTGTCTCTCTGTCTCTCTCTGTCTGGCGAGCGCATGAGCCCTATAGCAAAAACCTCTCCAAAAAAAACAAAAAACAAACAAAAAAAACAAAAACCCAGAGACTTCATTAAAAAGAAAAAACATAGTGACTTCCCTTCAGGACTTCAACCCTATCTACCTGTAAGTGGGGTCTAACTCCTATCTCACAACATCCAATTTCTTTTTAACTCTCCTTAATGACTCTCTCAGTAAGCCAGCTTCCTTTGTAGTTGAACAAAGAAATGATAGGGAATAGATTTCAGGTAGTGGAATGGCATGAACAAAAGCACACATGCGGGAAAGCATAGGACATAAATAGGAAACCCATTGTTTTATTTGACTAAGATATAGTAATTAATGAAACTATATTGAGATGTTATTTTATTTGAGCAAAAAAACAGGAATTAATGGAAATTGTATCAAAAATTATTTGACTTAAACATAGGAATTAATGAAAGCTATACTGAAAAATGTATGGTAGGGCCAGGCATTGTAAAGCCCTGAATGTGAAACTAAGAAATTTGGACTTAATTCTATCCACTATTCAGAGCCATGGGTATATTTTAGCCAGGGCAATGATAGGATCAGCAAAGGGCAATAGGAAGGTGAGTGGCAATCAGAAGAGTGGCAGGAGAATAGAGGTCCTGTAGGTGGCTTAAACTAGAAGGAAGGCCAAAGCAATAGCTCAATAAGTGGAAATTGATGTCTGAAATAGGTAGAAGAGGGATGGTCAAGAAAAGCATGGATACAGAGATAAAATTGACAGGATTTGTCACTGACTAGGAGGGTGGGTGGAGATGGAGCCTCAAAATTAGTCAGAGATGTCATTAGTACATATATGGAACACAGCAAGGGGAGGGGGAGCGACTTTTGTTGTGCTTATCCTCTAGGTCAGAACAGACTTTTTTTTTTTTTTCCTTTAGAGGATTTTGCCCTAGGGCCTATGCGCTTGCTGGAGAAAGGGACACAGTGAGAAGGAAAGTGAGAAAGTCCCCGAAAGAGAGGGCCATGCCACAATCCCTTCTCCTCCATTCTTCTTCTGGGATCTTGGGCATGCACACACATGTGGCCAGCATGAGTTTTAAGCTACCAGGTCCAGGACTCGAACCGTGGTTGGCCATGTGGCAGTCCAGTGATGTAACTGTTATGCCATCTGCTGGTCCCAAGCACAGACATTTTTAAACAATACAGCAATCCACTTCTGTAATACCTCAGTGAGATAGGTTTCTTATCCCATTCTACAAATGGAACTGAAACTGAGGGAGAGGTTTGAAAAATGTTCACATGAATAAGCAATTAGAAAATGGAATAACCATAATTTTAACTGACTGTTTCTAATTTCAAGGATCATGCTTTATCCACTCTTCTTCTAGGAGGCAAGGAGGCTAATTTGTTTTGTCTTTATTGATTTTTCTCCACTGGTCAAAAGTACCCAGTGGCTCTACATTGCTCTAGAGAATAGTCCAACCACTATTGTGTGATATGTAAGGGCATCTGATCTCTGATTCCAAATGGCTTTTCCAGTATTATCTTCCATTACGATGATTTGATGTCCTAATACAGTGATGGTTCTTATTTGGTATTCCCTAAGCACACCAAATGTGTTTATTATTTTCTTTTCCTTGCTTATATGGGTTTTCTTCATGTATGTACATCCTCAACTCCTCTTGCTGTGGAAATAATATCTTTCCACATCCATCTATCAAGCTGCTTCTTATTATTAATTTTTATTTACACTATACTCTGAAGCCTTTGGATTAGTTTAGTAATGCAGTCTTCCTAACAAAACTGTAAGATCTTTTAAGATTTCTCTTTTAAGAGTAGGGATTGGTTTTCATGGCCTTATTGGCCTTTGTATTCTATGTAAAATGTCTTACATGATCATATGTTTATAGGAAGTGAGAACAGAGGGAAGAAAAACTAGAAAAAAAAATATGAAAAAGAAAAGAAAAAAAACAATACAGAAAAAATGAAAGATTTGAAGGTTACTGTTAATTATTCTGGCAAAATAGACATTAAAAATTAGGAAGTAGTCTTTCTGAAGGAAGTATACTGTAACTAGATTGTTTTATTCTAGAGAAAAGAAAGCTAATGATTTGCTTATTGTCTCAAAAATTCTTTAAAAACTTACATAGGAAATTAACATCAGTTGTTTTAACAATAGGAAGTGGATTTTTAGTAGACTATATTCCAGTTTGACTTAAGGAAAACCTTGCCAATATTTTAGAACTGAAAAATCCTCAGTAGTCTTCTAGAACTACATTATAGTAAGGCATAAAGCCACAGCATGGAGCAAAACACAAATTTCCCAAATATCCCTAGAGATCTTTATGAGAATTGGTAACAGTCTATTCTGAGAGATTCTTATCCCTTCTTTGATTCGTACCACATTGTGTTCAATTTATTTGTTTGTGTGTCTCTCCGCCTTGCTAGGGCAGGGGTGGGGTCTTTCAAATCTTTGTTTTCCCCCTACTCAGCACAGTGCTTGGCGCATGGTAAATGTGTAATCCATCTTTGCCAAATGAAATTAAACATGACATCCTTATGCTGAGCTATATTCACAGCTGTATTAAGCAGTATGGAAAGTTTGGTAAGATATACCTTTGTTTAGCCAATGATCTAAACAATACATTAATTAATATAGTATTGAGTTTTTGCCTTTATTTATTGAGCACAGTACTTGTCTCTAAAGAGGAGACAGATATATACAACATGGATGATATCTTTAAGGAGCCTGTTCTCCCTGAATAAAACATAGTTTGGAGAGATAAGACCAAATTAGAAGAAATAAAAGCTGTAGTACTACTTTGATTGAGAAACCTGCTGGAAATGGAGTTTCTTTATAATAAAGTACGCGTGAGCAAAAATGGAGACATGCAGCTTCTGGATAACATCAAACCGTGTCTGCATATACCTCTTTGTAGCCATCCAGCTGAAATCACGCTGGATTGTTATATATGTGTGTTGACTGTTGCATTCTGCTGTGCATGAGTCTTACCTTTACAGACGATTGCCTTCTAGCAATTTAAATTTTAAGCTTTAATTAATGAAAAGCTTTGCCTTCTAATAAAAGATCTTCATGAACTAGGAAAAAGGTATAGACATTTACATAAATGCATATCTATTTCTGTCTGACTGCCTATTTATCTATCATATCTATATTTGGTTTGTTGGGTAGTGGGGCCATCCATGATTTCTCCTCCCTAAACAGCACTCTCTTCTTTCTCTTGGGAAGACTTGGCTCTTCCT
>NW_006207268.1:871677-887488 GCF_000334495.1 Tupaia belangeri chinensis
GAGGACCTGATCAGTGAAACTTCTTGTGGAAGAAGAGGCTGTGTGTATTCAGCATCAGCTCCCTCAGGGACTTGCACACGATGTTTGATCCCGATATACCAGCCTGCCAGAGCTTTTCTGCCATTTCTTTTCTCCTCCCTTTCTAGTCTAAACACCTATCAGATACAATCAGTAATTCTCTAATCCTAACCAAATTATTCCCTCCTTTTTCTGTCCTAAAATGATCATTTTATGTTCCTCAGTACTCTTGCTATTCAGTTCATCGCATTTTGGGCACAGGAGCCTCACCTACTTGACATTTTGAAATGTACCTTTATGTCTCTACTATTAATTTCAGTCTTGGAAATTCATTATATTACACGCAAATATTAACTAGGAAGACATGACCCCGGCCCCCAGGTATTGAAGAACTGGAAAATAAATTTCATACGAAGAAGTATGTTATCCATTAAAAATTCCCTGCATGAATGGGGAAATTAATATGTAGTGATAAGAGTGATTGCATGATGCACTTGCTCAGTGTTTCTTGGATCCGGGAAGTGAGAGCTCAGTCAGGGTTAATATGCTATCTGGAGACTCCCTGGCTAAGCAGTCCTTGTGAAGGGCTTGGAAGGATGAGTACAAAGGAATTCTATTTAAGTCATTATCAGTGTAGCATCATGGGTGTAGTGATTGTTAGCAGAGTAGAAATCGGTAAAGTTGGATTCATAAGGTTTCGTCACTGGGAATGTGGGTAGATCGCCTTCCCATCTTCAGATTCAATCAGGCATGAGTTCAGAGTACACTTGAATTACATCTTAAGTAGATACAATGAATACACCAATTATATTCTTTTTGTAAACTAAATTAATACTTTAGTATTCTTTTATTAAAGTGCTTTTTTTTTTGGTAAAGAAAGTTTAGTCAACTGAGACTTTCTTTTTCAGAAAGCTCTGCTTTGCATAAAGCAGCTACATCATAAGAAAGAGGAAAAAAAAAAAAAAGATGTGGAGTTAAGCGCCAGCCATGGTTTGGGAGAGAAATCGAGTGAGTGAAACTAAGGGCATGTGAAGAACAGTCAATATCCAGCAACAGCAGCAAAACAGTTTCAATTTTCTGGATTATTAATTCAAATTCACACGCACATGCCAGTTAAAATTAAAGGCCTCTTTTTACTGCACTAGTTTAAATTAAAGATTATATTCTGCTCCACAAGTCTGAATTAAATAGCTTATTTTGCACACCAAGCTCTCATTTTAAAGCTAATAAAGAAAAGACATAGCATGTACGTGCAAGCTCGAGACAGGAAGGGTCTAAATTACTACACCTGTTTCACTTGGGAGCTACTTTATTAGTGTTACAAAACTTGGCTTTCAATTTGGCACTCAGAAGCACATTTAGAACAAGCATTTCTTTGTTTTGACAGAGAAGCCGTGGTAAATGAATGACGTTTGAGCTAGGTGTGAAATGTGAAGGTACAAAATTAACTGGTAA
Organism: Tupaia belangeri chinensis; assembly: GCF_000334495.1. Classification (NCBI taxonomy): domain Eukaryota; kingdom Metazoa; phylum Chordata; class Mammalia; order Scandentia; family Tupaiidae; genus Tupaia; species Tupaia belangeri. The sequence goes on from NW_006207268.1 coordinate 873,151, forward strand.
GGTAATTACTGTTCTAATTCTGCATAAACAAGCGTTTTGAAAATCATTAATAGTTCAGGGAAATAATGTTAGTGATTAAATAAGGTGGCTTGCATCGCTGAGCACAACTAAGCTCCTTTAATTACATTTGAAAGCAAGGGAAAGCAGCTAATTAAAATTAGCACAAGGTTCCTGAATGACCAGCACTGCATTGTGGCTCTAACCTGTATAATTGTGTGTTTATTAATATGTCTTCATTTTCCCTCTCGAGCATTTAACAAAATTATTTAAAATAACTAATAACCTTTAAGGAGTAAATGTGACTGAATCCAGTTATCAAAATGAATACTGCAGGCCTTGCTCGGTCCTGCCATCAATTCCCTCTCCCAACACCCATTAACACTGGTGGGAGTTCCATGGTTAGAACCCTGTAAAGCAATGCCCTATACTTTGTGCCATTGGAATATAGGAATCTGAGGCAATGCTTGGAGATATATATATATATATATTTAACCACATCTTGGCTTGACCCTTCATTGTGTCTTTAAGGGTAAAGGAAACAGAATTTGAATCTAAGTGTCTCATTCATTGACTGACTGTTCAGTGTTGTTCATTGATTCATGCATGTAATTCAATCATTTGTTCATAGATGTCATTTGTTATGCTTTTAGCATTGTTTTATAGAGATGAGAAAGACATAGTCTTAAATAGGACCAGCTATATAATTTGTGTGGCTCAGTACAAAATGGAGTGCAATTTTCTTGTGCAAAAATGACTAAAGATTTTATGGCAAGAACAGCAGAGCATTAAGCCAATGTGAAACCCATCCGAGTGCGGGGTTCTATGCTACTGCTCAAGTTTTGCATCCATGAAACCCAAGTTAACAAGTTCATAATTTTTTTTTTTTGAAGAGAGACTTTTGCTATAGGGGGGTGTGGGTGTGTGCTCACCAGAGAGACAAAAAGCGAGAAATCACCCCACCCACACACATACCCCCTGGGAAGATGACCATGCTGCAATCCTTCTGCTCCATTCTCCTCCTGGAATTTTGGTCACTCACACACACATGCCTGGCATGAATTTCAAGGTGCCTGTCTGGGACTCCAACCATGGTGGACTGACTATGTGGGAGTCCAGCAATGTAACGATTACACTATCTGCTGGTCCCCAAGCTCATATAATTTTAAGAATAATAAACATGGAAACAATGACAAAAGAATTTCCCCACCAACTGAAAATGTTCTCACTTTTGTTTCCTTGAACTGATGAAGACATTGTTAGGTCACTGTCTGCTTCCACTCAGTTCCCTGATCACACTTGCAGACCAGTATTCAGTCCTTGAACATAAGCTTCCCAGTTATGATAACCTCAGTTTATTTATCTACACCTAGAAATTCAATAAAAGAATTAAAAAATGTGTTGAATTTTGAATAAGTGAAATACAACTTGTTACCTATTATGTTATTAGCTATTATTTTTAACAATTTAGTGCTTGTTCCATGCCAGGCATTGCTCTAAGTACCATAAAAGAATGATTTTATTTAATGTTGCAGCAACTCTGTGAGACAGATATAATCATTATCTATATTTTATAGATGATCAATTTGGGGAAGAGAATTTAAGTGACTTGCCCTGGAAACGAAGTGACAGAGCTGGTATTTGAACTCATATGACCTGCCTTGAGGGCCTGTGTTGTTAATTGCTATGCTAAAAGATGATAGGGAGAGGCAAGGGTGATTTATGTGGCTATGTCCTCCTTTTCTGCATTTCAACTTGTGTGTGTAGATAGACGTGGATCTTTTGAGAATCTTGAATGATTGTTGAATATCAGTCAAATAATTTTGGACACAAGAGATGCAAGAGGGAAATTTTCAATTAATTTTTAATTTAGGGAATAAAATTATTGCTCTAGTGTTTTAATGGTAATTTAAACATCAAGTAGATATTTTATGCTGCTGTCTTTGTTATAAGCCTCCCTACAAAGTGTCCAGGGGACACAGCCTAGCAGGTCTAACAACTCTAGGAGAGACTCAATTCTCCTCATTTCCTTTCCTACTTACAAAATATCTAACCTTGGGCAATACTACATCTGAGTAAGAGGCTGCAAAGTATCTGACAGCTTCTTTTGTGTGTTTTTGTTGAGAGTTTTGAGTACGCAGAAAGTTTACAATAAAGTAGTGATGTGATGTCATGTGATGAGATGAGCCCTCATTGCCACTCTAACCTCCAGAATTTTTTTTTTTTTTGAGGAAGAGTGGTTATCAAGTGAAACTTGATATACTCCCAGCCCCCCCCCCCCAAAAAAAAAAAAAAAAAGCCTAGCCTGGAATGATAAACTTCGCTTTTTGTGTTCAGGGAACACATATCCCTGAACATATATAGATAAAAGAGAGCCTTCCATTGTCTTCCCTCTTTTATTGTGTATAAAAGAGGTTATTTCTGCATATTATTCTATTTGTGCTCTCTCTCTCTCTCTCATTCTTTCTCTCTTTCTTCAGTTTCTCAAATTATATGTAGAGGTTGAACATCCTTTTATATTCTATTGGATGTGGAGTTTGAAGATTCAACCATTTAATATAGCACTCAACAGATTTGTTTTGGTATTATCCCTTTTGCAGCCACCCACACTTTGCTGCTTCTGCCTAGATCCATCTGACCCAGGTCAGAGGTGTGGACTCAGTCAACCACAACAGTTTCAATGCTGTTTGTCTGTGTGGCTACATGTTAACATGCTGAATGTTGATTCAATGGCATAAATCAAAGGAGTTGGGGATAACTGAGGCTATCTGGTAGGTTTCTCAGTGATGCTTTGTTCTATTGTAGCTGAATTTAATTTTGTACTAGAAATTAAGAGCTAGCTATTATCTGGTAGTATAGATGCATCATTTAATATTAGATGATTTTCCAGCCTCTCAGAAGACTGAGACAGGAGAGTAGCAAGCTCTCAGCCCAGCTAGGACAACATGGTGAGACCCTGTTTGAAAGAGTCAGGTATGGTGTGGTACACCTGGGTTTCCAGTTACTAGGAAGGCTGACAGGCTGACCCAGGAAGATTGTAACACTGTGAGACCCTATCTAAAACACCACACACACATACTCACACACACACCTGGGTATCCAGTTACTAGGAAGGCTGACCCAGGAAGATTGTAACACTGTGAGACCCTATCTAAAACACCACACACACATACTCACACACACACACACACACACACTCACACACCCCACACCCCACAAAACACATGCTAGATGCTTTGTAGCCTGGTGGGACTGAAAACCTCTGAAACTATACCATACTATACCAAATGTTCACTTCTAGTTTGCCCAAATCCATAGTAGCAAATATTAAAGATTCCTCACTGAACACATTTAGAAGTCTTTAGCTATTTGCTGAATTGATAATTAAATCATTCAAAGTCTTAAAATTTTAAGTGGAGAAGAAATCATAGGATGATAGATGATTTTAAATTAAATGAAACATTCAGAATCTTCATTGATGGATCCTAATATGCATTCTACTTCCAAATCCTACTCAGTTTTTTGTTTTTTTTTTGTTTTTTTTTACATCTGCTACCCAGAAGTCCTTAAAACCCTCATTCCTCATTTATTTTATTAATTTTGCTTATTTCCTATACTGGACTTATCTAATAACTGATCTGATCACTAAGCTTCCATATCATTTCCATGAACTAATCATTTCCATTTCTAATCCATTGAATGTTGGTTGTTTTTTCCTGCTGTTCCTCTCTGGACAGCTTTTCATTTTATTTATATTTATTAACTGAATTTTTTCTTTCTTTTTATAAAGTTTATATTTCTTCCACGAACATGTACAAGAGAGAGAGTTAAACAGAGACAGATGGAGAGACAGGCACCCTCAACAAAGTCTACATGCCATGATCTGCCCCCAGCCTCAGTCAGCCAGGATTACTGCATGCACATGCCCAGTGTGTACACTGAGACCCTCAGGACATAAATTGGGACCTTCTTGTGGGTTCACTTGCATTACTACTGTCACCCTGGAAAAGTTTTTCTTTTCCTTGTCACTACTCAGTCCATTTCCTCATTCTCGTGAGACTACACTGTTTCAGATTTCTCAAAAGGTTCCTCTTCATTTCTTTATTTCTTCTCACTTTTACAATGGAAGATATTCTATGTTCTACTTTCTACTTTCTAGCTTTCTATGGCTCTCCAATGTCTTTAAATGAAGTCCATTTTCTATATTTTAATTTTAGGGTCCCCTGAAATATAACATCTTGCTAAATCTCTAGTCCAATTCCAAATATAGCCTTAAATATATGCTACACTCTGGCCACATAGATAATATATGCTACATAGATTTACCTGCTTCCCAATCTGCTTTACCATTCCTGTCTTTGTGTGTGTGTGTGTGTGTGTGTCAATTTCACCTATTCCTTTTTGAGTAAATATTAACCTTAGATTCTAAGTCCAAGTTTTTTTTGTTTGTTTTGTTTGTTTTTGTTCTTGTTTTTGAGAGAGATTTTTGCTATAGGGTGCATGTGCTCACCAGAGAGACAGAGAGACAGAAAGCAAGAAATCACTCCCAGGAGGGATGGCCACTCTACAGTCCTTTCTTCTCCATTCTCCTCTCAGAATTTTGGGCATGCACACACGTGTGCTCAGCATGAGTTTTAAGCCACTGAGTCCAGGACTTGAACCACATTCGACTACATGGGAGTCCAGCAATGTAACTATTATGCCATCTGCTGGTCCTCCAAGTCATTTTTATCTCTCCTATGAATCCCTTCCCAATTACTAATCTCATATTTTGAATTTCTTGAAATATTTGTGATAGTTTTTATATATTTATTTACTAGAATACTTTATATTGTGCCTAACAAATCCTGGTTGAATTAATGTGTGCATTTATTTGTAGGTTTTACTAATGAATCTGTAACATTATTAAAGTTAAGAATCAGAGACAAGCATAGAATGGAGGAGAAGGAATTGTGGCATGGCCATCACACTTGCGGGGTAATTTCTCACTTAGGTCTCTCTGTCTCTCCAGCTAGTGCATACACCCTAGAGCAAAAATCTCAAAACAATAGCAAAAAAGTTAAGGACTACATCTTACACATGCTTGCACATACCATAGACCTGACACTTGTACGTCTTTAGCAAGCTTTTTTTTCTTGCTGACTATACATATTTTCTTCAATTATGCCTCAGTCAATAATCTCTCGATAGCTAAGTATTTTTTTTACTTGTCTTATAATTTCCCTATTTTATATGGGTTTAGAGTACAGCTTTCTTTTCTCTAATTAAATTTGGTAAATTATTATTGAGCACTTATTATATGTTGAGCACTATGTTACACCTGGAAACACAAAGATAGAGACCTTTCACAAAGTCTGAAAGTCTCTCAAGGGGAAATGAAGAGATTCAATTGATGTAACACAATGAGTGAAGTGCTCACGGTTTAATGGTGTTAGGAAAAACTGAAAAGAGAGACATTATTTCTTCCTGGGAAGGTGATGATTGGGAGGTTTTCACAGAGAAAGAAACTGTTGACTTGGACATTGAAAAAGAGGTAGGATTTCATCAAGTGAAGAATGGAAGGAAGAACATTCCGTACAGAGGAACCATGATGAGCAAAGGCTCAAGGGAGTGAAGGAGTGTACAAGTTTAGCAAGCAGCACAGGATGGCCAGCACTTGAGGGGCAGTGGATAAAGAGAGTCTGGAGCCAGATTTTATAGGGTCTTGAATACTGTCTAAGGATTGGGCGTCTAATAAGAGAAACAAAGAGAAGTCATCAACATTTTGGGAGCTGGAAATGACACAAGTAGAACTATACTTTTGAAAGATAATTCTGAATGTGGGTTTTACTAATGAATCTGTAACATTATTAAAGTTAAGAATCAGAGACAAGCATAGAATGGAGGAGAAGGAATTGTGGCATGGCCATCACACTTGCGGGGTGTCTCTCCAGCTAGTGCATACACCCTAGAGCAAAAATCTCAAAACAATAGCAAAAAAGTTAAGGACTACATCTTACACATGCTTGCACATACCATAGACCTGACACTTGTACGTCTTTAGCAAGCTTTTTTTTCTTGCTGACTATACATATTTTCTTCAATTATGCCTCAGTCAATAATCTCTCGATAGCTAAGTATTTTTTTTACTTGTCTTATAATTTCCCTATTTTATATGGGTTTAGAGTACAGCTTTCTTTTCTCTAATTAAATTTGGTAAATTATTATTGAGCACTTATTATATGTTGAGCACTATGTTACACCTGGAAACACAAAGATAGAGACCTTTCACAAAGCCTGAAAGTCTCTCAAGGGGAAATGAAGAGATTCAATTGATGTAACACAATGAGTGAAGTGCTCACGGTTTAATGGTGTTAGGAAAAACTGAAAAGAGAGACATTATTTCTTCCTGGGAAGGTGATGATTGGGAGGTTTTCACAGAGAAAGAAACTGTTGACTTGGACATTGAAAAAGAGGTAGGATTTCATCAAGTGAAGAATGGAAGGAAGAACATTCCGTACAGAGGAACCATGATGAGCAAAGGCTCAAGGGAGTGAAGGAGTGTACAAGTTTAGCAAGCAGCACAGGATGGCCAGCACTTGAGGGGCAGTGGATAAAGAGAGTCTGGAGCCAGATTTTATAGGGTCTTGAATACTGTCTAAGGATTGGGCGTCTAATAAGAGAAACAAAGAGAAGTCATCAACATTTTGGGAGCTGGAAATGACACAAGTAGAACTATACTTTTGAAAGATAATTCTGAATGTGGCAGATGGTTTCATGTGTGGGAGAGTGGGAGCAGAGAACTTAGCTTGGGGTCAATTGTAAGTTCAGCCAATGTTTGAGAACTTAAATTAGGGATGCAATGGTGGATGGATTCCAAACATGTTTGAAAGACAGGCTACTTAGATTCCAAACATGATGCTTTGGTAGGAGAATATTGGAACTTATTTCCCCCCCGCCAATCATCGTGATGAATTAACAGGCTTGTGTTCATCCTTCATCATCTTCTTTCCTGTGGGTAAGAGTGCCCTGTTATTTTGAAGTCTATGGTTATGAGGGGATGCATTGCATGGCTGTAGGATAGAGGAAAAGAAAAGTTCAATGGACCAAAATAAGGTGAAAACTGAGACTTTTTTCTATAGACTCTATAGTTCAATCAATTCTACACTTGAACAAGAATAACTAATAGAATAAATAATAGGATATCTCCCACTAGTGTCTTTCATTGCATTTCAGGGAGTTCTATGTCTCAAATTTTGTAGGTAAGTCATATTTCACCAGATAAAATTTCTTGGATAATTCATGGTCCATAGTGTGGACGTAATTTATACTTGCATGACAAGTGTGGAAGGTTTACATTCCGGGAATGAGAGATGGGGGTGATGAGGAAGGGGTAGGAGTGGGAATCTGGGAACACAGTTTGATTTGGTGGTGTAGCCTCCTGACACTTCCCACCCCTGAATGCTTATTTTATTTTAAATCTCAATGGCTCATTCCATTAGTGTTTTGATTTTTTAAAAAGGTGCAGACTCCTTAACCTGTTCTCCATTTCAACGATGTTCTGTTTGAGAACACAGAGCCAGCAAATTACTTAAAACAGCAAAGTGTCATGATTCAATAGTCATAACTTTTCTTTCTATTAATAATAGTTTCCCCCTGAATCACATCTACATGTCAATCACATCAATAGACGAGAAAAATGATGTCTGGCAATGTTACAAAACACAGACATCTTGGAACCTGGTTATTTTCTATTTTTTAAATCTTTAGTACTGAGCTAAAATCTATAATAAATCTAAAAATAATCAATAAGTATATATGACATTCTGTTAAAAATTTAGTGTAAATCTTTCATTCTTTACAAGTTTTGACCTTACGGTGGTATAGACAGGTGAATTGTAAATTAGGTGTTTTTAAAACACATATATTTTTAATTAATGCATGATATCATACAACAATAAATACAACCCTGAATAAAATGCTAATTTATATTTTATATTTAGGTATAATCAAGTCGGGTTAAAACAGACACTTGATGTTTCCCACATTGATTCAGCATTTATATCTCAGATGCAGAAGGATCCAATGAATAATAATTTACATATATATACATTTTAAACAGTAAAAATAGATGGAATCATATATAGGTTTGCATGGAAAAATAGTGGAACACTAGAAAGCACTTCAATTGTGAGCTGTAAAATCTTAGGAAATTGATAGGCACCTTATGAAATTTGTAAATTATAACTCAAATTAAATGATGGAATAAGTATTTCAGAGTCTCTATTAGTATATTCCATGTGTTCTGTGCTCTTTTATTAGTAACCTTCCTTAATTTTCAAAATTCATAGGGATGTTAAAAATTTATTCTAGCTTGAAAACTTTTTATTTCTTTTATTGTTAGGGTAGTGTCTGGAAGAGGATTGATTGACCTGGCAGAGTAGCCAGTACGTCAGGCTCTGGTAGAGGAAGCGTCAGTCACTTGACGTTTTCCCCTTTCTCTTGGTGACTTGACTTTCCAAGTATGAGGTGCTTTGACAGATAAACCTACACAGCAGTGTGTAAGAGTGATTATGAATACAGGCTCTGCCATTGCACTGAGCGTGGCCGTGGGCAAGTGATTTAACCTGTTTTGGCCTTGGTTTTTCTAATTTGTAAAGTAGAAATCCTACTGTTGGGGTTAATAGGCATTTTATACACACATACACAATATACATAGTATCTACTAGAGTAACTCTGAAAAATTGATAGCTACTTTCATCACTATCACCTGAATTATACCTTCTTTATTTGAATATTGTTTTGCATTTCTTTCTGATTTTGAGAACCTAGATGTGGGTTTGCTTTATGTTGGCTGAATCTATTTCATCTCTTTTTTGCCTCTTTCATTGTGACTTGGTAAGTTTACACTGTTTGATTACTCCCTCTGCTTTGCCATTTGGCCATGGGCTCCTTGGCTTAAGATCTGGATGAATTCAGACTCACAGGAGCTCAGAACTCTTTCCACTTTTGGTCCCATTGGCCCTACTGTCTTCCAGTTGTAGCAATTCCAAATCCTATATATTTTTTGGACTCCTTCCCTTCTATCTCTTCCATTATCAAATTAATCTTCAAGTTCAGACAGTTCTTCCTTTATTAACCTTTGTAACTGTCAGTCTCTTTTTTCCCTATTGCTACCACTCTATTCCAGGCTCACACTATTTTATGGGTGTACTCTTCTACATTCCCTTTTTCTACTTCTTCTGCACACAGACACTACTAGTAATCTTTCCAAAATGCTGCTTTTCATTTCCATCTCTTTCTCATCACTACTTCATCAAAAAACAAACAAACAAACAAACAAAAAAACTGTGCTTATTTAACTATGGAGACATTTCACTTGACTTTTAAGATCACTAATACCTCATCAACTTCATTTCTCATCAATATCCTACACTCATTTTTGTTACCAAACATTTATCTTACGTCAGATCTTAGAATAAGCAGCATGGATATAATGATAAAAAATATTACCATAGTCTCTTCCTTCAGGAAACTTACAGTGTAATAAAGAGATTGTTTTATTTTTTGGCATTGCAACTATGGCATAGTTACAACTTTTGTTCTGTTCATCACATCTACAATGTAGAACACCTTCATTGTACTGTTTCTCATGAACTTTAATTTTTTTAAATCAACTTGCTATATAGAGTTTATATACATTTTGTTAAATACAGTTCTAAGTGACGTAGAAAAAAAAAAAGAAACAACAACAAAATGGATTCCTCTTGAAAATGACGTGAGTCCCTTTTGTTGTGCTTAAAGGACAGTCCCTCCTCTTCATTGGTAAGAGTGCTTGCTTTCCATCAAGTCCTCCTAAAAGTTCTCGCTTTCCAGAAGGTTCTCTGAGAGCAGGACTGATGTTAATTCAGGAAATGTAGCTGGTAGCTGCATTCACATTCACTCTCTAACTCAGTTCACTATCTTCCCCAAAATGACCGAATAAAAGCACCAAGCATTTCTCCTCTCAGCTTCCATGTTACTCCCTCAAATATGTCACCTTTGCAGACTCTCATGGAGAAAAAGGAAAGGAGTTCAGTTAGTAGCTTGATTTCTGAATGTCTTTGTTGCTTGATTTCCTTGGAATTACTTTTAATTTAGGTCCTGAGAACAAGAGTGAAAGTTCATCATGATTCTCTGACATTATGCTCAAGTTTCCTGAATGAGTCAAAACAAACTAAAAGTTTAAGCAGTTATTAGACCCTAGAACATTTACTGAATGTACATATTATACATAAGAATTCTGCTGATTGGGTTGGGAGAAAATTGAGATGAACAAGAGGGAATTTCTAGCTCATAGAAGTAAGGCAGTGGGAAAATAATCATTTCATGGAGGAGAGAAATGCAAAAACAACCAGTGCCAGTGTAAGTCCCCTGAAGTCTGCCTTCCAAACAATTTTTAATGCATTTGTTTAATATCTATTTACAACTCACATCTATTATTTCTGCCTGTACCAGACCTCATTTTTCCTGACTGGTCTCTCAGTTTAGTCTCCCTCATTCTCTTTTCTCCCAGCCAGAGGGCTTTTCTTAAAATAAAGTTGTGTGTCTGTCATGCCATTCTTCTCTTTCAAAATCTCTATGACAACCCCTTGCTCTTAGGATAATATTCAAATTCCTTTCTCTGGCTTACTAGGGCCTTCCAAATTTGCCTCCCTCTTTTATATCATCATTTTATTTGTTAATTCATAAATATTTACAGACATTTAATATATATCAGGAAATACTAAAGTGCTGAATATAAAGTGGTTACCAATATTTGAAACTTCTCCCTTTTAGGAAGAGCTGAAACAACAAATACTGAAACAAAGAATTAGTATAATTTCAGAATGAGTTGTTTCTGTGAAAAATAATTTGAAAACTTTGAAAAGAGCAGTTAAAATGGTTAAAAATTAGTTATCAAATCAGGTGTAGACATGACAACTATGAAAATTTTGGGAAAATACTATGAAAGTCTATTCAAGTTACTTCAAAATATTCTTTAACTTCTTTCTCCAAAAACAGAAAAGAACATCAAAACTAGAAATTTCTGGTAATATCAGCGTGGCTTACGATACAATGAAAAAGGAAAACTCCATTGATAGTATTCATCCTCAAAGAAATGGTCTTGTCCCCACATCAAATGATTGATAAATAAACCTATCTTTATGATATAAATGAAAATAAAATGTTTAGGGCTTTCACAACTATATTTTATGTTTTCTTACTTAAATACTATTTATAATCAAGTGATTAAATAAAAATTCCCAGTCTTATTGGATAATGAACTTCTACTCTACTGATACAATCTATGACAAAACTTTGACAGGCTAGTGTCATGGCGGGCAACATGGGGTGTGCTGGAAAAGCGGACACCATTAGCTCTGGTGATCAATAAAGGCCCTTCTAGCACTGCCTGAGGGGACTTAAGTTGCTGTTTCAGGTACTTTAACATGCAGAATTCGCTCTCCTATTCCTGAATCTTCAGCCATGCTATTCTTCTGCCTCGATTATTTGAATTCTGTTTTTTTTTTTTTTTAAGAATTATTTTAACATTATTTATTTATTTATTTATTTATTTTAATTTGACCAGAGAGGGACAGAGTGAGAGAGAAGAAGAGAGAGAGAGAAAGTGCGAAAGCAAGCCGCCAGGTCTGGGAATCAAACCACTGTTGGCCATGTGGGAGTTCAGTGCCCCTAACCAGCATGCCACCTGCCGGCCCTTCCATTATTTGGACTCTTACATTCTTCCCTCTTCCCTTGGCACATATCTATAGGTCAATAGTCCTTGAAATCTTTGCTGCCTTTCCCAACTCTGAGTTAGGTGCACCAAGATGTGGTTCTGCTAAGAGGTCTCACGCTATTGTTCCGACAGCCTGCATACAAATCTGCATTCCCTGAACTTTCTGTGGTGTATTTTATTTCTTCTTGTATCCCCAGCACCCACAGTGCTTGGCATATTATGCATGTCAAAGACATATGTATTCAAAAAATACATACACCGTAACAAAGGAATATGTTTGAGATGAAAGAAAGGAAAGGCACACCTAATTAAGTGAACAGCGTTAGCAAATTTCTTAGGAACCACCAAGCAAGGTGGGGCAGGGCATATACTAAATACACTAGCTTTAGGTGATTCGGACTTTTTCCTGGGCTGGGGTCAACAGTCGCCAAGGGAATGAAGAGAAAAAAATCTCTCATCCTGGTTGTTCAGTTATTTATTTGTTTTTTGAAATGTACACAAAAATCTTACTTTAGAATGGTACTATATGCGATTTGTAATGTCTACTTCAAGTTTATATACGAGATTACATTGGTTTCCTTATTTCATTTTTAAAAATTACAAGTAAGCATAGAAATAAAAATGCAAATCAAAGTAACAAATATTTTTGGCCTTTGAGCGACAAAAATAATGACCAGAGGAAAACCGAGACATAAAAGGGCAAGAAATAGAGCATACTACGACATTCCCTTTACACTGAAAAAAACCCAAAAAATCATTTTCACCATAGTTAGAGAAACTGGAAAAAAACAGTGATAATATTCTTGAGCTAAAAAGTAATTAAAACAAAAAAACAAAGACATGTTTTTGTCTTCAGGCTATGTGCGCTCACTGGAGAGAGACAGAGAGACAGACACAGTGAGCAGGAAAGTGAGAAATCACCCCAAGGGAGGATTGCCACACCACAATCCCTTCTTCTTCATTCCCTCCCCCGGGCCCCCCCGGATCTTGGGCATATGCACGCACATGCTCCTGGTGTGATTTTTTTAAGTCACTGAGTCCAGAACTTGTACCATGGTCAGTCATGTGGGAGTCCAATGACATAACCACTATGCCATCTACTGATTCCTTATCCTGGTTGTTTATAACCATTGTTACCAGAAGAAAGCTTGGTACTCTCATTAATATGTTTTAAAAAATTTACTTAAAGGCAATATTAAAAATAAAAGATTTGTTAAAGATAGAAGCCATGTAAGAAGGGAAGAAATTACATGTGTGAACGAACATTTTTAGGCATAGCAGGCTATTCAGTTATTCTATGAGGACAGGGTGGTAGTCCAGCAGTAACACAGTGCTCTTCCAGGCTGGCTCACAGGAGAAGGGTCTGATTTTGCATCCAGAGACCTCCCTGTGCAGGCTGTTGTACTTGCGTGCCCAGGTTTCCAGGGTTGGCTGTGGCTGGGGGGGTGAACTGCTGCATCAAGACCCTGTTGGGAGTGCTAGTTTCTCATTCTCTGTGTCATGGAAGAAAGACCTAAATAAATATTTTTAAAAGGAAGAGAAATGGTTATTTTATAATGCAGGTTATAAAGAGGCAAACTTTCAGATTTTAAATTTTTTACTTAGCTCTAATTAACTGATCTACCTATGTTAAATTTCAGCATGGTGAAAGAATGTCCAGGACTCAATAATAATTTTGATTGGATGAGAAGAAGGACATAAAAACAAGCTGTTGATAACTAAAAAGGAGTTTATTATTTTAACTTTTTTTTTTTTTAATGTAGAGAGATTTTTGCTGTAGGGCACATGCACTTGCTGGAGAGACAGAAAGACAGAGAGACAGAAACCAAGAAATCACCCCCTAGAGGGATAATCATGCCACAGTCCCTTCTTCTTCATTCTCCTCTAGGGATTTTGGGCACACATGCAACATATGCTTGGTGCGAGTTTCAAGCTGCTGGGTTCAGGACTCGAATCATGAGAGTCCAGCAACATAACCATTGTACCACCTGGTGGTCCCAAGGAATAAAATTATTTTTAAAAAGCTGCATCATGAAACTATTTTTTAAGCACTAGAATTTAGTGCAAAATAGAGCCAGTAAAACTTCTGTCTGTGAGATTTCCTTTACTGAAGGACTATTGCAAGCTGGAAAGTATCTGTCTCATGTCTAAGAGTGCCTCTCAGCATGGACCTCAAGGGAAGCATTTGGCCAAGGCTCCAGTATGTTAGCTACCATTCACTTATGAGCCCACTGCCTTGTGCCCCAGCCTCACCTGTACAGCGCGTGTGAAAGGCAGCCTTCTCCATGCACTAGCACCCAAAACACTGGGTGTTTCTAAACCAGCAAGATGCCCTGTGATGTTAATCATGTATGCTAAAAGCAGATGTTCTTTTGCTGTGATATTTTTAATTTGGTTCATAGACCATGTATAAAGCTTTTTGTTAGTGGTCATGGCCACAAAAGCAGATATTTTTCAGGCCTCTAAAATACTTTGGTTAAAAAACAAGGGGGACTGGGGCTGGCAGGTGGCGTGGTGGTTAAGGTGCTAGACTCCCACATGGCTGACCGTGGTTCGAGTCCTGGACCCAGCAGCTTGCTTTCTCTCTCTCTCTCTCTCTCT
>NW_006207268.1:887842-894970 GCF_000334495.1 Tupaia belangeri chinensis
GCTCTATAGCAAAAACCTCTCCAAAACAAACAAACAAACAAAAAGCAAACTCATAGGCACGTATTTTGTGTTATTTGCAACTATAATTTAGCAGGATTCAAGGTATATGAGATGCATTTCCCCTCCCCCCACCAGTCTCTTGAAAAGAAAGGACTTAGAGAAAGCACTCTCCGTTGGAATAAGGAGAGACACGGGAGATCAGGTACCTTTTTAATGTGTCTCTTTCTCCACGGAAGCCCTGATGTTAGAGGACATTGACTAGTGACAAACAGTGCAATTTTCTTTGTATGTGAACTAGAGCATTTCAGCTAAAAGCTTAAAGGAGCTTACAGGTAAGATGTCTTGGCAAGAGTTTCTCTCCTGAAAGAATACAACTTAATAAATGTGCATTGGCTCTATCTGGACCCCTACCTGTCTAGAAATACAAAATCACAGTCCGTCTGCCGCCGTAAATGCATGTCTCGTGCATACATGAGCTGTCCCCCTCTGAGGTTTACTACAGTGTATTTCATTAGAACCTCTTCGTGGCATCATGAACCCGATTGTAATGAATGGGTGAACTCTGAAAGCACTGGGCACTGACCTTCCATCTGCTGATATCCTAAATCAGGCCATTAGAGAATTCCACAAGAAAGAGCATACTGTTTATAGGTTAATTTATCTCTCATTTGGTTCAAGTAGATGTGTGGGTATAAAGGTTCTCTAATTGAATCTTATAGATGCCACAGAGATCTTTCCATTTTAAGGAAGCCTTTGGAAATAAATACAGTCAGTTTTCACTTATCTATGGTAATGGGAACGGGCCAGCAGGGATGAGCATAGAGAGGTGGTCTTCTATCCTCATTTGTGTGATTAATTTTAAACCTCCATCTCCATCAAATATTGAACTAGAACTACTATGAAGGCTGATCCAGGTCACTGTTCCATTTATTTTGGCTGATAGCCCTCCCATCAAAATGCTCTGAATGAAGGAGACTCAATGCCTGATGATTATGTGTATCTCTTTAAAACACAAATAAGTGTACATGGAGATGGAGTCAGAGGTAGGAATTCACTAGATTAATGGCACAATGCCATTAGAAAGTCAGGTATTACTCTTGTCTATAGCAAATGCACGTTGTAGTGGCTTGAGACCCAATTTCCTATTCATTCAGCACTTGCTTTGTGACAAGTACACATTTAATTGTTTAACTTCACAGCCAACCAAAGAGGCTTGGAGGTATTGTTATTCCTGTTTTATAGATGAAGAAACAGGTTTTATAAAGATTAAACTATTGTCTTGCATGCAGTGTTAGTGAAAACCTGGTGGGGACTGGAAGTCAGGCATGTCCAGCCTCTAAACTCTTGTCCTCTTATCCCACAATTGATTTACTACTTTTTCTTTTCCTAGCAATGTGAGGCCCTTATCTACCATGATGCTCAGAGCATGTGCTTACTTGACATCCTCTTGGCATTCTATCCCTTCTCCAGTCACTTCTTTCTAAAACTTATTCATTTATATCATGAGCTAGAGAGACAGAGAGAGAAAGAGAGGTTCAAAGTGAGAAGGAGAGGGAGAGACAGCACCTTCAACAATCTTGAAGACTGGATCTTGGATCTTGAGGCTGGGATCCATCCCTAGCCTTTTGCTAGTCTCAGATTATGGGCAAGAATGTTCTGACCATACTCAGAGAGGTCTCCAGACTTGAACTGGGACCATTCCCATGTGAGACCACCTCTCAGAGTATTGTATTTTACTACTGTTTCATTACTTGATATTCACTACTTGATTTAATACCTTTTAAAGCTTAGCTAACCCTTGTCTACAAGTTCTCAGTGCTGAAATATTATGAAAAGGTGTCAGGGCATGAAATGGACCCTCTTCACTAAAATATGATCATGTCTACCCTAGTGCCTGGGAAATCATTTTGACGCTTTTTGAATCTTCAATGTGCTTTTTTACCTGGTTTGCTAGAACCAATATATAAAGGTTTCGGGTTTTTTTTTTTTTTCTCTTTAAAATGAAAAAAAAAGTTTCAACTACATAGAGCACACATGTTAATGTTTTACTAAACTATTGCGATGAATCAAGAGCACACTAATTGCCTATTATGGGGGCTCTGTCATGATACTGTCCCTGTACACCTTGCAGCCATCAGTTTCTAAATATTTGAAGGTGTGTGCTTCTGGTACTTAATTCATTTATCACCTACCTTTAAGGGATAATTGTGGGTGCATAATTTTAGCAACATCATTATGCCTGTTGATATAATCCAGATCTGCCACAGTGGTGCAGTCCCTGATTATATGTTCAATTAACTGCCACATGTTGTCGGCACCTCTCATCCAGCAGGTTTTCTTCCTGTAGGATACTTGTAATAATTTAAAGCAAAAATAGACCTTACAGAAATCATCCCAGTAGCCTATGGCCTCATAGGCACAAGTGAAACAGAGCTTTATTTTCTGGTCTGCTTTTTTGATAAAGAGAAGGTAACATGGGGTTAGACTACCTGATTCACCTGATTTTGGGGCCTGGAGTCTATGTGACTTTGGGAACGTCACTAAATTTTCCCAGGAACTATTTGATTTGAAGTGTATGTGAACATGAAAGTGTGTGGCTTGCTTAACCTTACAAAATTTTGATGAGGTTCAACAGAAATACTATATTGGAATATACTTTACACCTCTGAAATAAGGGTCAAAGATGACATGAGATCACTCCCAGTTTTCACATGCAGTTTGCTGAGGTTACATTGATACACATTAAAACATTTCACTTTCTGTCTTATGAATATACCATTGAACAATTTTTATCCATTTGCTTATGGTAGAAAAATAGCAGTGATAGCCATGTTTTTTACTATATGTAAATTTTCTAAAGGCAAGAACAAAAATCTCACACATGTTTGCCCTCTGAAACCTAGACTTTGGGGAAGTGCTTTAACTTAAAATATCTAAACTTAGTCCATGTCTACAGCCTAGTGGCTAAGAAGGCAAGGTCCCACATGGCTAACCATGGTGTGACCCCCAGCCCCAGCAACTTAAGAAAACACTCCAGCATGTTTTGGGTGTGTATGTACCCTAAATCCTAACAGGATGGAGAAGTGGAGAAGAGATTATGGCATGACCATGCTCCACTAGGGAGGGAGGTACTCTCCTTTCCTACCACTCTGGGGAATGCACATGCCCCCCGACAATTAATAAACAAGCAAACAAATAAATAAAATGCTTAAACCAATTGGTTTGAAGTTGCTTGTTTTGAGAAATATACACTGCTAGCATTAACTATACCTTTTCTATGATTTCTGTTTGTTAGCATTGTGAAATTAGAGCTTTCTGGTACTCTCTGGAATATGATCATAGAGGCAACAGAATTACTATAATGATTTTAGTCTACATAGGGGCATTTTAGAACAAATTATAACTTTGCACCCCAAACCACAAAAGCCTCTGTTTTGATAACATCCTCCTCATTCCCAGAATAACACTATCTCATATTTTCCATTTTGCTGATGTAGTCATTGGTTTAGAGTTTCTTTGTTGTTGTTGTTTTTTTTTTTTTTGTAAAAACATTAGTGCAAAATATGAAGCTAATATCTGTGAATCCTATAATCTATGAGGAAGATACATATAAAGGAAGAAAAATGTAGCCTGTTAATAAGGTACCTTTTGGGGATTAATAATTCATTCTCTGTAGGTGAACAAATGAGGAAAAGATACCTCCTCTGTGATGTAACATCCTCTTGCCAGAACATGTAATTTGGAGGGCGGAGTCTAGATTCGTTTTGGCCTCCACTCACTGCCTTTGATGGTACCGTCATCAATGGTATAAGCTGCATGGTGACTTGAGAGGGAGGGGGACATTTTTTCTTAATAAGAAAACAAAACCCTCAAGCTCCTGCAAATGTGTACTCGGTACCCAAACCCCAACACCAGGTCTATGGAATGGCTATTGGCAATACTTTGTCCTTTCCTTTCCATCTGTCTTCTACCCCATCACAGATTTTCTGTTGCCCTTTTGTGATATCTTTTTCTTTACCCTCAGCGTATTATTTCCATCTTAGCCAGGTTTTATCAACAAAACTATGGGTAAGAAAAGGAAGGGTCTGAGTAGGCCTTGTGGTGGGGCCCATTAATCTCAAGGAGTTTACTCTGACTATAAGACTGTAAGAAACCAACTATGCCCAGAATGAGAACAATCGGCAATAATGTATTTCATAAATATTTATCCTATCTACAATGTACTAGGTCCCAACAATACAGCTGCAATCAATTGTACAAGCTGTTTTCTTTGTCCAGATATTTCCCTATAATCTGACTAACTTCCCCTATTCTTCTGGTCTCAGTTGAAATGCCCCTTTTCTATCCTCCCTATACAAACACCTATATTCATTTTTGTGGTCTCTTAAACTCTGTCTCTCATGACATTTTCCACTTTTGTGATTACTAGTGCAATGACACTCTTCCCTAACTAGAATGATGTGATATGAGGTTAGGGATCATGGCTACTGTAGCTCTGGGGCCTAGCTGAGTGGCTAGCACATAGTAGGGCCTTAATAAATATTAGTTTGAAATCTGACGAGCTTTCACATAGTCACTAGGTTTACTGTTTTCAAGTTTTCCAATAATGTCTGCATAAGAGATCTTTTAAAATAAGAGACATTTAAATCAGAGTATCAGAAACAAGACTTTTCATAAGTTTTAACAATAATATGGTCATCTTATTTGACGAAATGCAAACCTCAGAATTTAGTTCATCGGGGTGTTTTCTACGATTCATTGCAGTCTACTGCTGCAATATGGCAACAGTGATAAATAACAATGAGTTGGGATATTTCAGTTGTAAAAATGGCCATTTCTCTGGCCTTTGATTGATCATGGTCACTGAAATCATGACTGAAACCTTTCATTAACCTCTTTATGTTTAATTTCTTTTTTGGAGTTAGCCTTCATTATAAATCCTATTTCCATGTACAATACAACGTGCCTTCTCTCAAGACACACCTAAGCTTTCTGGCATGGTGTAGCTACTCAACAAGTAGAAACTAACCCCTGCCTCTTCCCCATCCCATCCCCTGAAACAGAGGCACCCAGAAATCTGAAAAATGAATGGGCTTTGCTGCCTGTCTTCCCTCCCAGGGAGGCCTCTTCACGACGTGGGGATCCCCAGTGAGTATAATGTTCAAAAGACCCATAAAACATTATTTGACATGAAAATTTTGCCTTGCCTCCGAGCTGGTGCTAATGAATTACATATGATGCAAGAAGCAGCATGGCTGAAATATTTTTATTAATACTAGTAATATTTTTTGCTTATACAGCAACTTTCATTGCAGAAAACTGAGTTGGAAAGGAAGCTTTAAAGACATACTTCGGGTAAAATTACTGGCTCATAATGTTTTAGACCTGCTGCTGCCCCTCCCACATGCTGAGGTGGAGGGCCGAGTGTGCAACAAATGTTATTCACCTGGGAGACTTCAGTAGCTAAAGAGTCCTAGATTTACAGATGCCATAGGGAAACAAAGTGATCTTTTTAAAGGTGTAACAAATAAGTCTTGCTTTCCCTATGGTGTGAAATTTAGTCCCACTGAAGGAAGAGTGGTAATGAGAGTTGATATGATGATACTGTTGGCCCAGAGTTTGCTCTGTATCTGGCATTTCTCTAAATGTTTATGTCACATAGAACATCCCTGTGAAATGGGTGTTTTTATATTTATTTTGTAGATGAAGTGACTGAGGCACAGAGGGCTTAAGCAACCATCTCCACTTGGTCTCGACTTTTCCACCAGTGACTCCTCTGGGTTCCAGCCTGAAAAGAACAGGATAACTTGGACAATTCTTGGTGCCTGCTATTGAGTCTGCACTATCTTTTGACACTTAATGTAAATTTTCTTACAGTCTATTTATTTGGTAAATGTTCTTTGTCTAGTTTCTCAGTTAGAATGGGATCTCCATTTGAGTTTAGCTTTATACTGTATCATTTTTTTTTATAATTAAAGACCAGAATAGAATATATTTTAATCTGGGCATGAGTTATACCTTAGTTTGGACTTTAACAAAATACCATAGACTGAGTGGCTTTGACAACAGAAATGATTTTTCATAATTCTGGAGGCCAGAAGTCTGGTGTTGGAGTGCCAGCCTGATTCAGATATGGTGAGTGCATCTTCTTGATTTGCAAACGGCTGCCTTCTCACTGAGTCCTTACATAGTGGACAGAGAGATCATTTATCTTAGGTCTCTTCTTAGGCACTAATCTTACTGGAGAGGACTTCACTTCCTAATTACGTCCTAAAGGCCCCATCTCCAAACACTGTCACACTGGGAATTAGGGCTTCGGCATATGAATTTGGGGATGGGGTGACACAAACAGTCCATAGCAAGATGGTTCATATAGGATAATGAGAAAGAAATTTGAAACCAGGGACATGCTAGTAAACTCAGGACGCATGAAGAGACTTCAAAAAGTTTATGAGCAAATGGATTTAAAGTAGAAGTTTCTGGGTCAACTGGTGACCCAGTGGTGATGCATTGGCTTTGCAGGGGAAGGGTCCTAAATTCGCCTCCTGGGACCTCCCCGAGCATGCCCAGGGTATAGGCACGTGCAAGTGGGTTGTTGCATGTGGATCTTTTGGAGGAGGGGATACCAGTCTCTGTAATCTCTCTCTCATCTAATGAAAGAAACAAATGGACTTTTAAAAAGTATAAGTTTCTTTAGCTACAAAAGTTTTGAAATCTATGCATAGTTTTCTTCATTGTACGCATTTCCATAAACTATTTGAAGACCTTCCCTCAGATGTGACTGTAGCCATTGAACTTTGTTTTATTGGAAAGATTAAGAGGAAGTCTGCTGTCATTTTCAGACTACACTTACATGCACACTTTGGTAACAAATTGAGGCCTGGTTCTCTGTATTACATATGCAGGTTGTCAATATTAATCTTCCTTGCAGGTCAGTCCTACTCTAGGGATTTTGTTTAAACCAATACACATTATAGATTGTAAAATCTATTTATTTCAGTCATATACCTTCTAACATACAGAATGTACAATCTATTTATTTCAGTCATATACCTTCTAACTTGTATCTCTATGAAATGTTTTGAGACAAAGAAATACAATATGCCCCAAGCCAAGAATGATCCCCAA
>NW_006207268.1:894980-946240 GCF_000334495.1 Tupaia belangeri chinensis
AAGAAATATCTTCCTGACAGTCTGCATTCTTGGGCCCACTATACAGAACATAACTTCCTAGTGGAGAGGCCTGAAAAGGTATAGATTCTTTATTATCCAACCTTCCTCTTTTGATGTTTTTTATCAGAGATTTTCAAAAAATCCTTGGTCATTTTACCAACTTGTTTCTTACTTTCTATTCTTTGTATGTTTCCCTGAAAGTGTTATAAGTAGTCTTATATGCTTTATGTGGCCTAATAACATTTGAAATACACATTAATCTTATCAGCAGCATGTAGCAAATCATGTCTTAGGTGGATTAATTCCTGGACAGGGACCTACAAATGGCAAATGGCAAGTCACCACCATTTACATTGATTCTGTTACCTTCAGCTTAAAAAGGTAACATTCTGGATGGCTCAGCAGAGTATAATGCCAAAGTGGGGGAAAGAGGGCTGTTATCCAAGCACTTGAGTTCAACAGCTTGGCTCTGCTTATTTCTTAGCTTAACCTTGGGCAGCTAACTTAGTCTTTGAATCTCAGTTTCCTTATAGTAACAATGATCATCTTCTAAGACCAAAGAAGATAATGAATATGAAAGCACTTTGAGAACTGTACAGTAGTTCATACCAGGTAACTTACTGTCAGGTCTGCTATACCCTGACATATACATTTCTAAAAATCAAATCAATATGGTGAAGATTATAGATACAATAATTGTCTTTATAAGCACTGTCCAATAAAAATATAATGCTAAGCACTAATGTGACCCATATATAATTTAAAATTTTCTAATCATGAAATTTAAAAAATTGAAAAAAAGCAGTGTGGGTCTGGCCCCATAGTTAGTGCTTAAGGGAGTGGTTAAGGGAGTGGTTAGTGATTAAGGCAGGCAGATCCCACATGACTGACCATGGTTCAAATCCCAGCCCAGCATCTTGAAAAACACATAAGGTGCATATGCATGCATTTTCAGAATCCTGACAGGATGGAGATATGGAGGAGAAGGGATTGCAGTGTGATGACTCTCCATTTGGGGTGCTTTCTCCCTCTTTCTCCTCTCTCTATCTCTCTCTCTCTGGTGAGGGTATGCATTCTCTGAAAAGTTAAAAAGTAACAGGGGGGTTACCTTGAAAATCTGTTTTATTTAACCAAATATCCTAAATATTATTTCAACAAAGTCAACATAAAAATTATTAATTATTTTATATCTCCTTTTTATCAC
Organism: Tupaia belangeri chinensis; assembly: GCF_000334495.1. Taxonomy (NCBI): domain Eukaryota; kingdom Metazoa; phylum Chordata; class Mammalia; order Scandentia; family Tupaiidae; genus Tupaia; species Tupaia belangeri. The sequence goes on from NW_006207268.1 coordinate 896,185, forward strand.
TGGGAAGGATGTAAAAAGAATGTCTTACGTTTATTGTACCTCTTCATTTGAACCAGCCACATTTGAAATGCTGGTTCAGTAGCCATACGTACCTAGTGGCAGTTGCATTGGATGAGGGAGGTCTAAGGTTTGGGTCATATACCCTTCCTTAGAGCAGGAGTTCAGGTTCAGTTCCCAAACTGGGAAATGTATGAATGGAAATTGAGATATTGATAGATACAGAATGAGATCTGAAGAGGCAAAATCATCTCTAATGTAACCACCACCACCAGCACCACCATCATCATCCCCACAAAATCTAACTCTCAAGGAATTAAAGTCCGTGAACTCCAGACTATGTAGGCTAAATTGCACAGTTCAATAAAAAGCTAGCTTTTGTACAAGGAAAATGTTCAACTTGGATTTAGAAGATAGGGTTTTTGTTCCACCTTTATTACCCATTGGTTGTTCAAGAAGGGCACTGAAGGTCCTAGGTCTTCAGATTCGTCATCTATGGTGTTAAAGAGCTAGAATAGGTGTTTTGCAAAATATTTTCAATTCTTATATTATTAGAATGAAGTTTATTGAGATATAATTTATATGTAATAAAAAGTACCAATTTTGATGTATATTTTGATGAGCTTTGACAAATTTAACATTGTTAAAACTATCCAAACAATCAAGATATAGAATCATCTCTGTCTCTTCAAAATGATGCCTTATGATCCTTCCCAGCCAACAGGTCAGCATTTGATTATGTCTAGTTCTTGATCAAGTAATTTCCAGGCATGACTGAAGTTACAGCTGAAATGAATTTGGTTGGATATTCTGGGACATTCCCAAAAAACATATTTTTAACTTTATAAAAAAATTGGTATACTATTTTCTAAAGTGTTTATCACCACTTTACACCAGCAATATATGACAATTCCAATTGCTTCACGTTCTTGCCAAGATTTAGTATTGTCAGTCTTTTTAATTTTAGACATCCTAATGTGTACTTAGTGGTATGATATTATGGTTTTAATTTGGATTTGATGCAAATGATCTTAAGTCTCTAATGACTTAATGAAAATCAACCTCTTTCCATGTGCTTATTAGCCATTTGTATATCATCTTTCAGGAAGTGTTTATTCAAATACTTTTACCCATTTTAGGGGTCAGGTGGTGCAGTGGTAATGAAACTGGACCCACATGGGCAATGTCCTGAGTGTGCATTTTGGAACTTCCTGAGCATGCCAGGTGTGTTTTTGTGCTCATGATTCAGGTCAGCTGAGACTAGGGGTCAACTGTGGTGTGAAGACCCTGTTGGGAGTATCTATCTTTCTGTGTTTCTTCCTCCCTCTCATGGAAGAAATAAATAAACTTGAAAAAACTCCTAATATTTTACCCATTTAGAAAATTAATTTATTTGTCTTATTATTTAGCAGATAAAGTTATATAGTGAATATGATTTTTATGTCTTTATGTCTTTAATCAATGGTACATTTAGAAGAGCGAAGACTTTTAATTTGAAGAGTAATTTCTAAATATTTTCTTTTATGATTCATGTGTTTTATGTATTCATCTAAGAAGTCCTTATCTACTCTAAAGTCATGAAGATTTTATTCTGTTTTTATCTATATTAGATCTACTACCCATTTTCAGTTAATTTTGTATAAGGTAAGGATTGAGATGGATTTTACTCCAAATGGGTATACAGTTATTCCATCTGTTTTTTTATCCCACGTTGAATGATCTAGGCAGCTTGTGTGTGTGTGCATTTTTTCTGTTTATCTAAATATATATATATATATAAATACACATATATATTTATGAAATGTTTACATTATAGATTATTTTTGTGTGTGTGTGTCTTGTTTAATGAAACTTAGGAGTGAGAATGTTAGGCATAAGTCTCTTTTCTGAAACCAAGAACCTATTCCGAATATAGTAATGAGAGATTAGGAAAGTCATATGTCTGGAATCTTGATTTTTTTTTAAGAATTATTTTATTTAACTTTATTTACTATTTATTTTAATTCCACGAGATAGATAGATAGATAGATAGATAGAGAGAGAGAGAGAGAGAGAGAGAAAGTGAGAAAGCAAGTCACCAGGTCCAGGACTCAAACCATGGCCTGCCATGTGGAAGTCCAGCACCCTTACCTACCGTGCCACCTGCCAGTCCCATGGAATCCTAATTATTGACTCTCTCAAATCTTTGTTCACAACCCAACCATGTGACAATTGTGTATATTCTAAGGGTCTTACATAGAAGCTTCTCCCAGTCAGGCTCTTTAAGGATTTTTATTTCTGTTAATTCTCTCAAGGATTTTGATTTCTGTTAATTCTTTTTTTCCTTTCTTCTACCCATATAAAGCTTCCTGTTCACATGGAATTAAATGAGAATTTCAAAAATCTTCACCTTTTGGCTTACATGGATCTATACTAAAATTTACAAGTATAGTACTTTAAACATTAGTAAACTAAATTTATAGGACTAGATACTCTACAACCATACATATTAGACTTATAAGGAATATAGTTTTCTATCTTTTATAGTCTTTGAAAATAATTTATATGATAACTGTGGCTAGTGGATCATCCATGTTGGGATGTTTCTTGTTTTGGAGACTCTTTGGCAGAGAAGATGTTAAACTGACCCTCTCTGTTACAATTTTTATCATTGTTTGTGTTTATTTTGCTTTACATGGAGCTGTTACATTGCCCTAAGCTGTGGCAGATTTGATTTCTGTAGTGCTGTGTTGTTTCATTTTGTTATCCTTCTCATTACTTCTTCTTAGCACCCTGTCCTTGACTTCATAATACTGGGAGAACCCAGCTTGCAAATCTGCTTTTGGCAGAATAGATATCTTCGTCTTTGAGGTCACGTTTCAGGCTTTTGTTCAGTCACAAGTTCTGTTTGGATTTATCCTCGGTGTGTCTACTTGAATATTCAAAAAGTCATCAGCTAGTCTAATTTGTTTTTTTTTTAGCCATGTAAAAGACTGATTTGCTTTGACAGGTGGATCAGAAACAGAATTGGAGCTATTTTATCTGGACCTAATTAAACAACCTTCATTACCGGCAGATATATGTTTGTGACTTAAAATTAGCATGATTGGAATTAAAACTCAAAATATAAGGCATTGAATTCAGATATGGCTGGTTTAAAAATAAATTCCATACATTTAAAATGCAGCAAGTCTGGATTTTAAATATCCTATAGTGACAAATTCCATTTAGGGGTGTGTGTGTGTGTGTGTGTGTGTGTGTATGTGTGTGCGCGTGTGTGTACGCATGCATGACTGTGGTCGTAGATAATAGTAAAGATATGGCTCATACTATCTGAGCAGTTCCAGAGCAGCATTCTGAGTTATGAAACTTTAATAAAATATTTTTTAAAGAATTATTTTATTTTATTTTATTTACTCATTCATTCATTTATTTAGATTTTGACCAGAGAGAAACAAAGAGAGAGAGAGAAAGTGGGAAAGCAAGCCACTGGGTTTGAGACTTGAACCATGGTCGGCCATGTGGGAGTCCAGCACCTTAACTACCACACTACCTGTCTGCCCCAAAACTTTAATAAAATATTTTTAACACCTTATTTATTCTCTTCCTAGCCCCAAGGATTGAGTTCAGTTTTGAGTATGTCATACAACTTCTTAAAACTCCAAAATGTTACATTCTCTAATCAAATTATTTCTATTCATCATTGTGGAGTCTCTGAGATTTTGTGATTGCCTTTTATTGTATGTAATCCTGATTTTTTTTGTGTGTGTGTATGTATACCCTCCCCCCACACACACACAGTGGAACCTGCTTAAAATTTTCTTGCACATGTAACATTTAAAATCACATTTGAGTTTTTATTGTATTTTATTTCCTTAACCTTTTGAGAAATATTTTAAAATATTTTGTATGTGTATATAAATATATGTACACATGTATACACACATAAAATATTATATGTAGTTCTAGTTGAGCATTCTGGGTAATGATCAGAACTTAGTAATTATCAAATAATTGTAAAATATAAACATTTTTTAATCTTTCTTAGACTTTTTGAGGGTTATTATGTACTGAGATATATGAGCCAGATTTTACCTTATGAAGAAAAATAAAAGGTTGAATAAAACATATTGACATTTCTGTTCAACATTAAGGCTGCAGGAATTATGGTGGATTCCTTTTCCTAACAAACATTAATATGAAATTCCTGGTGTGATGAGAACTGGATATCAAGAATCTAATCCCTTCCCCTGCCTTTGTGCATCAGAAACCCTCTCCAATTTATTAAAATTCCTGATCTTTTGTGATGTCTCTTGATGATCGTTGCAATTTTAACTGCTTTAAAATGCAAGTAAGAGTACATTCTTAGTATTTATAGCCTTTTTGTGTACCTAACATTCTTTATAAAATATAAAATAAAGCTTTGATTATCCATGTCCTTTAATATTAGAATTTCTAGATGGTCTCTACTTTTTATTTTTCTGGGAATCGAAACAACAGTCCCTACTTGGGTTTATCATCTTTCTTTGGATTTATTTAGCTTTCTCTTGTTACCAGTGAGGGTCTGGTTCCACCATTGCTCTTCTTCTTGATCTTTGTTCAGTCATTTCTCATGATGTAAAAGAGAGTTGAGGAACCAAGCAGTTGGCGTAATGGCTATGTTGCTGGACTCCCATGTAGTCGACTGCGGGTCAAGTCCTGGACCCGGTGGCTTAAACTCATGCCGGATGTGTGTGGGCGTGCCCAAGATCCCTGGAAGAGAACAGAGAAGGGATTGCGGCATGACCATCCCCCCTGGGGAATGATTTCTCGCTTTCTGTCTCTCTATCTCTCTCTTTCTGGTGAGTGCACGCACCCTATAGCAAAAACCTCTCTAAAAAAAAAAAAAGAGTTAACTTAATACTTGTTCAGCGGTAGCATTGCTTTCATTTGTGTTCCAAGTGCAGTTGTTAATTTTGCCATACACACTGTCACACTCTGAATCCTTCTTGAATCTCAAGTTTGGGGTATCTGAAATTTAGGTGTTTAGAATTTAATTTGAGAGATTTGGGATGCGAATGAAGTAATTGGTCAAACTTTGGAATTTGAGTCATTGCCTTCATTGTCAGGCAGCTGTGTCACCTCCCATTCTTTCTTTTTTCCTCCTAATACAGTCAGGATGATGGTAGTATCTTTACCGAGACTTAACAATGTTGTCTGGCAACTCCTTCGGTGCTGGGAGGACTGCAAGAGCAGTGGCCACTTCCAGTGAGAGGTTGAACAAGGGCTCTGTGGATGGTTATCTTAAGCCTATCACTGTATAAAAGGCGGTGTGTTCGTAAAATTGTGCCAAAGATTTCAAAGCCTACCACATTTTATAGCATTCAAAAGTAGGATTAATTTTTGCGATTTTTTGAGTTAGGTAGATGTAGGTTTGAATCTTAACATTTCAAGTTACAGACTGTATAATCTTGGGCAAGTTTCTTAATATCACTGGGCTTCACTTTCCCCATCTGTAAAACTCAGGGAATCCTAGTTCTTGAAAAAGAGCAGAGAGGCTGGGGCTAAATGGCTCACATTCAAGTGCATGCCCCCCACCCCCCACCCCACTTGCCCTGTGACTTGGGGCAATTCATTAAACCTTTCAACACTTTGTTTTCCTCATTTGAATGTGTAGTATAATAGCATCTTCTCTCAGGATTGTGAGAATTAAAGCAGACTTTTAAAGTCCTTGTAGCCATATTTGGCATGTGGAAAGTATTTATTGTATACATTGATTTCATAAACATTTGTGAAGTATCTCTGATATGGCAAGGATTATTTTAAGTGCCAGAGACACAGAAGTGAATGGAATTTCTACACCCTTTAGCTTTCATTCTGGTGAGTAGGAGAAGACAATAAAATTAAAATCAACCAAATTTGTATATAATAAAGGTTATGGGGGAAAATAAACAGAGAGGATAAGGATGGTGATGGGTAGAGATACAATTTGGTATAGGAGTGACAGGGTGTACTCACAGGGAAGATGGTATTTGAGCGAAAACCTGAAGGTGGTGATGAGCAAGTCATGTGGACCAGGAAAGAGGAAGTTCAAGATCCCCGAGGCTAGAGAGTCAGTGAGCAGAGGGTGACCATGGTAAGAGAGTCAGTGAGCAGAGGGTGACCATGGTAAGAGAGCCAGTGAGCAGAGGTGACCATGGTAAAAGAGTCAGTGAGCAGAGGGTGACCATGGTAAGACGTGAAGTCTAAGAGGAGATCCAGGCCAGCTCAGAGGAGTAACTTACAGGCTACTTTTAGGAGTCTACTTTTACTCTGAGTGAGATAAAGAACCCCTAAAGAGGTTTTAGCAGAAGGATGTCATGATTCCACACATTTTATAAGGAAAGTTTGGCTGCTAATTTGAGGATGGGTTGTAGAAGCTACGGGTAGAAATGGAGATGAAGTAGGAGCTAAAACTATAAACCAGGTGAGACACGAAGGTGCCCTGGGTCAGGATAGTGCTGGTGGAGGTGAGGAGAAGTGAGCAGAGGTGGGTATATTGTGAAAGTGATGTTGAAATTTGTCATCATTATTAAAGAGATGATTCATAACTCCTCTGACATATTGACCATTAGAGAGTAATATTTATTTAATGTTATAATTTTAATGAGTAAACTGGCATTAGTCCAAATTTTTCTTCATGAGTTCAAGGGGAAACTGAAACTTCCCTAATTGCTGCATGAGGATTTAAGTGTGGTACCAGGAAAAACCTCACTCCCATAGACATATATAGGATGTGTTGTGAAGCACTGGGTTAAATAACTAAGGAGATTTTAATCCTACTTTTCAAAATCCATTCATTTAGGAAACTGCTTATGTAAAGATTTCTAAGTTGAAGAATCTGTTTGATCAGAAGAAGGCAAACTACTCCCCTGGATCCAAATCTAGCCCATTTTCTGTTTTAGTAGATAAAGTTGTATTGGAATACAGCCATGTCCGTTCATTAAGTATTACCCACAGTAGCCTTCATACTACAACAGCAGAGTTGAACACAAACATTCCCCAACTTATGATGGTTTGACTTATGATTTTTCAGCTTTACAATGGTGCAAAAGCAATATGCATTCAGTAGAAATTATACCTCAAGTGCCCATACAGCCATTCTGTTTTTACTTTGGAACAATATTCAATAAAGTACATAAGTTATTCTATGCTTCACTATAAAATAGACTTTGTGTTTATTGAGTTACCAAACTGTAGGCTAATGTAAGTGTTCTGAGCACATTTAAGGCAGGCTAGCCTAAGCTACGATGGCTAGTAGGTTAGCTTTCGGAAAATCCTTTTGCTAGGTTGTGTGTACATTTGTGTGTGTATGTGACTTCCCCACAAACAAATACTGGGACAAAAGAAAAGGCCCCCTCACCAAGGTTCCTGAAAATGACCAACAATAAACAGATTAATGAGAGAAAAAGCATACAGATTTGTTTATTTATTTGGCAAGGATTTTGCTCTAGGGCGCGTGTGCTCACCAGAAAAACAAAGACAGAGAGACAGAAAGTGAGAAATCACCCCCCAGGGGGATGGCCACGCCTCAATCCCTTCTCCTCCATTTTTCTCTCGGGATCTTGCCCAGTGTGAGTTTAAGTCACGGGGTCCTGGACTTGAACCACAGTCGGCTACATGGGAGTCCAGCGACGTAGCCATTATGCCATCTGCTGATCCAAGTTTATTTTAAAATATATGTATGTGTATTGACGATTTCAAATTGAAGACCCAAAGGGGAAGCTATCTGATTTTATGCTTAGGTTTCATGAAGAGATAGTCATGTAGAAAAGTGGTTGATCCAAAAGGGAATGAACTAATGGAAATGGACCAAGAGGCAAAGCCTAGTAAGGCCTGGGATTCTTTTCAGACTCTCTGTGTAGCATTCCTTCCTCCCAGGTGTAGGACAGAATGTTGAAATGAGGACCTTATGATGTAATATCAGGCAAAGTAGGACAGAGAATTTCTTTTGGGCTACTTCCTACACAGAATAATAGGGGAAGGTTCAAGCAATATTTTTAGGTACTGGCTTTGGGGAAAAAAGGTTCTGGTTTCTCTGACCCCCTTGGGAAATAGAGATTTTGGGTTTTATTGTTCGCCTCGGAGAGTGAGAGGAAAGAGAGCAGGTTAGGAGAATGTCAGAGAAAAACACTGCTTTGAAGACTCTCACTGGGGCGTATCATTTTCTAAGCTGCAACAGGTATATTAAATGCATTTTCAACTTATATTATCAACTTACGATTTATTTGCATGCAACCACATAGGAAGTCGAGGAGAATCTGTACTTGCAAAGCCTAAAACACTTACTATCATCAGACATCTTTACTTAGGGTGTGTTTATGAGAGTGTATGGCAACTAGCACTGCCTGAAGACATCTAAGGGTAGACATAAGTGTGTTTATTTTGGAGGAAGAGTCCAGGTTTTAGAATACCCTCCTTACGAAGGTGTCATCAGCATATAGTATCACTTGTTGATAATTTTACCATGTTCTAAGTGACTGTTCTGACAACTTTGCATTTACCAGTTCAATTACAGCAGTTACTGGAAAGATGATGTTGTTATTCCTGTATTACAGATGAGAAAACTGAGATGCAGAGGGATAAATGACTTGCTGAGATTTGCTCCATTACGAAGGTAGGCAGTCTGGCTTTAGAGTCCGTTCTTTACTTCTCTCAAGGCAGCTTTGGAAAAGTTCCTTCATTAGGTTGTGTGTGTGTGTGTGTGTGTGTGGGTGTGTGTGTGTGTGTGTGGGTGTGTGTGTGTGTGTGTGGGTGTGTGTGTGTGTGTGTGGGTGTGTGTGTGTGTGTGTGGGTGTGTGTGTGTGTGTGTGGGTGTGTGTGTGTGTGTGTGGGTGTGTGTGTGTGTGTGTGGGTGTGTGTGTGTGTGTGTGGGTGTGTGTGTGTGTGTGTGGGTGTGTGTGTGTGTGTGTGGGTGTGTGTGTGTGTGTGTGGGTGTGTGTGTGTGTGTGTGCGTGTGGGTGTATGTGTGTGTGTGTGTGGCTTCCCCACTAAAAATTCCTAATGTTGGCTATTGAACCCGATCTTGTGAGACTGCACAGTGCACTCGCCACCCACATCTCTGCCGTTCCAGTTGCGACTCTACAGTGATGCCATTCAGCAGCTGAGAGTAGATAGACTGCCACCTTCCTAATTGTGTGCTTTCCTTTTAAGTCGACGGAATAATAGAAAGGCAGTGCCAGTTTTTCTGCTTGTCTTGTAAGTGTGAAGTTTCAAAGAATAATGCAAAATTAATTTTCATATGTTTATGAGTTTATCCAAGCTGAGGGCTTCTTAACTCTTGAAATTTCAACGTTGGGGTGCTAAAAATAGATATCATTTTCCTTTCAATAACAGGCCATTTTAGAACAAGATTATATCTGTCAGAAATAAAAATAGTGTATTTATGATTCATTGTAATCCATTCATTGCTTTAAGGGCTCTAGGTTCCCGAGGGAGTGTTAAAAATCCAAATGATGTCTCTGAGTGCTGGGTTTTGCATTTGGATCTCTGATGTAGCTTATATGTGAGAGCAGGAGGCGTCTGACAATCACCTATTGACAACACATTTGGAAAGAAGCAGCCCAACTTCTTTTGGCTACAGGCTCTAGTCATTTTGGATCAAAATATTCCTCCCTTCCCCTATTCCATGGCCTGTTTTAGATGATAGCATGCAAATAAGTGCATTTTCCTGCTAATTTCACCCATTTTTGGTTAACTGCCACTCTGAAGATGCAGCTGCCACAGATCAGAAGTTGTAAGAGAGGAGAATGTTGTGGCTGCTCAAAAAAGTTCCTCCTTCCTGGATTAGATGCCAAACGCAGTGATCGTCTGGTGGCAGACTCTAACCCAGAATCTGTGCATGGCTTCTTGTTTCCCTTTTGTTGAAACTTGCCATTCTCTCATACACCCAAGATCCAATCCCAAGAAGTATTCTGTCTTTCAAGGATTTCCCCCAAAGACTGTGAGGCTTCAACGGGCCTACAGGAAAGAATTAAGTTGCCCTGATTTCGATGTGTACAGTAAACAAGTGGAAAAGAAGGAACTCCTCAGATCCTAGTGTTCTCATAGCTTAGAAGAAAATCCAGGGAAATTGGGCCAGGCAGTGGTGCTGCAGTAATGCAGCTGGGCCCACACGGGATGGTCTCAGAATCACATCCCTTTAGAGTTGGGTACACACACACACACACATGCCTGTCATCTGGAATGGCAGGTGATGGGGACAGACTAACTACAACATGAGAACCATGTCGGTGCCTCTCTCACTCTCTCCCTCTGTCTCTCTCTCTCTGACAGAAAAAAAAAAACTTTTTAAGAATTCAGGAAAATAATCTTAAAAAGGTTATTTATAAGACTGTAGGTTTAGCTCACACCCACAGTGGCTACTGTGCAACAAAATGGGGTGGGAGGGACAGAAGGGCTTGTCTGTCTGCCTTCCTGCCTTCTAAAAAACAGTTATTTAGTATCTCCTCTGACAGACTCTGTGAGACCCTAAAGACACAAGTATAAACAAGACAAATGGAGGTCATAGCCTTTGTGGAATTTACCGGAAAAGACAGAAATACAACAAATAATTAACAATAAATTATGCACATAATTATGTGATTATACTAGGTAAATTCAGTATAGGCAAAGTATAGAACATGATGGGTGGAAATAATGGGGACCTTAATTGATGAGCAGGAGAGGGCTACCCCTGACCCCCAGAAGAACTGCCGCGTGAAATGACACTTGATAGAGTTGGATCACTCAGAGCAGACAGAAGAGCAGGTCATCCCTGGCAGATGAAGAAGGCCTGTGCTAGAGAAGTCTGAAAGAAGGGCAGAGTAGATTTAGTACATGATGTGAAGGCAGAGGGTGAGAGCTGAACTGAGAGAGGCAGTCAAAAGCCCTAACTTGCACAGCTTGCAGACTTATTTACAAGTCTGGACTTTACCTTAAGTGCAATGACAAGCAAGTGAAAGTTTTAAGGATACATTTGCGTGTGGTCCGAATTGCAATATTGATTAATCTTTCATGTGTATTTGAGAACATCACCCAAAAATCCATGGGAATTCATGATCATTCTCATAAGGGAATTTATCCTTAAGTGTCTAGTCCTATTTCATTATGGCAAAATTGAACATCTTGCAGTCTCTCAAATCTTCAGAAGACTTGTTAATATGAGTAAGTTTTGATACTGGGTTAGCTGGCACTGGAGTTGGAAGGTCCATTGAGTAGTCAGAGCTTGGCTTACGGATTACACCTGAATTGAGGGAACTTGGAAAAATTAGAAAAAGTTATGGTAGAGTCCTAAAGTTCTTGTTTGTTTATTTATTTATTTTGTTGCTTATTTTCCCCAAATATTTGAAAACTGCATTTTAAAAAAATTGTGTTGTGCTTTATTTATTTATTTATTTTTCTAATGTAAGGTTTTTGCTGTAAGGTGCATGAGCTCACCAGAGAGAGACAGAGACAGAGAGAGAAAAAGTGAGAAATAACCCTCTAGGTAGAATGGCCATGCCACACTCCCTTCTTGTTCATTCTCCTCTTAAAATTTTGGGTATGCACACACATGTACTTGGTGTGATTTTCAAGTTGCCAGATCCAGGGCTCAAACTGGATATGGTCAGCTTTCTGGGAGTCCAGGGCCTTAATCACCATGCCACCTGCTGGCTCCACAAACTGAATATTTTACTAATGAAGTCATTTAAATTATATTTTCCCTAGATTTTTACTTTGCTTGCACAATGTGCCAGATCATCTGTTGGCAACTCTACTCCATGTCTCATCTTCTCTGCACTACTTGTACTGCAGGGATTCAAAGCATAAGATCTAAATTAAACAAAAAAAATCTCTGCTAGCAGAATTATGGTTTAGAGTCTATCAGGGAAAGATATTTGTGCAAGAGTTGGAAGGCAAAAGAGAACTAGACACTGTGATTGCTTCTGGACAGCACTGGGAAGGTGATTGGGCTATGGCAAATGACAGGGGTAAGATTTTTCTAGAAGCTTCTGGATGTTCTCCTGCAAATTCTTAGGACTATTCAGGTGCTGGAGATGACTGAGATCATGTTTCCTTACATTTATGCTGATAGTGGCTTCCCTGACCTACTCGTTGATCTTTCCAACAGATTTTAAGTCTTGAATGCTTTGTGTTGAATCAATTTCTAGAAATATATAGAGTATTTCTGTTTTCCTGACTGAGCTCTGACTGATACATAACCATTATTAGTTTATATTTGTAAAACTGAGTTAAATTTGTTTAGTAATTGACAGCTATCCTTCAAAAAATACAGAATTATCATGCATTAGTCTTTTCTTGAATGTTCCATTTTTAGTAATGACCTCTGCACCTCACCCTAACCCTCCAACCTCTATAAAACTGAGACCTCCCCTGACACACACACACACACACACACACACACACACACACATCCTCTAAGTTAAAAATCTCAAACACCTTATTTGGAATATTAGGGTATTCAAAAGCTGCTCTTGGGCCAGCCCATACATAGTATGGTGGTGAAGGCAGCAATACCTCACATGACCTACTGCACAGTTTCAGTTCTGGACCTAATGACCTGAAAACATGCCAGGCGCATGTACATGCATGCCCAAAATCCCTAAAGGAGGAGAAGGGATTACAGTGTGGTCATTACCCATGGAGAATACTTTCTTGCTTTCCCTCTTTCTCTGTCTTTGTATGGCAAGAAGGTAGGCACTCTGGTAAAATTAAAAATAAATAAATACATAAACTACTTTCAGTTACATTTTGAGTATAATCTCTTAACCTCTGGAAGCCATAGTACAATGAATATTGTGTAATCAATGTTTCTGGGTTTATGTTTATGTGATTCTGTCTGTTTAGTTGTCTACTTCTTGTTCTTTTATTAAACCTGCACATATTCTTGAAGATCCAACTCAAATTCCTTTTTTCTTCTCCATTTTTTTCTCATGACTCTCTCTCAACAACTCCAACTAAAGCTCAATAGCAATCTATTTGTAACCTAATTAAAATTGTATCATTTGTAGCTATTGGTTTTGTTTCCCATCTTCACAAGATAGTAAATTATTTGAGAGATACAAATCTTAATTCATTTTTGTGTCTTAAGAACTTAAAACTCAAGAAATGGTTACGGACTTGAAATATTGAGTTGAAATAGACTGTCATTTGTGTGCCATGTGTGCAAAAGAACAGTGAGGAGAACCATTAGAAGCTTTAATAAAAAAGAGCAAAAAAACTTTTAAAATTAACCCAGTGCTTCATAAAGTAGCCTAGGGAAAATTTTGACTTCACTCTTGTCTTGCAAGAAAAAAAAAAAATTAAAAAAACTACTGACGGAATTTTCTTGTTTTTCAAAAGCTGATATTTTGAATATGTATTTTTTCCAAGATATAAAAATGTAACTCCTGTTAAAGCCTTTGGGCATATGTACAATTATAAATATAACATTAAAATACAAGTAGACATCATAATTTAATTGTGCTATACAATACAGGGAAAGAAATCTCTTAACCTCTGGAAGCCATAGTACAATGAATATTGTGTAATCAATGTTTCTGGGTTTATGTTTATGTGATTCTGTCTGTTTAGTTGTCTACTTCTTGTTCTTTTATTAAACCTGCACATATTCTTGAAGATCCAACTCAAATTCCTTTTTTCTTCTCCATTTTTTTCTCATGACTCTCTCTCAACAACTCCAACTAAAGCTCAATAGCAATCTATTTGTAACCTAATTAAAATTGTATCATTTGTAGCTATTGGTTTTGTTTCCCATCTTCACAAGATAGTAAATTATTTGAGAGATACAACTCTTAATTCATTTTTGTGTCTTAAGAACTTAAAACTCAAGAAATGGTTACAGACTTGAAATATTGAGTTGAAATAGACTGTCATTTGTGTGCCATGTGTGCAAAAGAACAGTGAGGAGAACCATTAGAAGCTTTAATAAAAAAGAGCAAAAAAACTTTTAAAATTAACCCAGTGCTTCATAAAGTAGCCTAGGGAAAATTTTGACTTCACTCTTGTCTTGCAAGAAAAAAAAAAAAATTAAAAAAACTACTGACGGAATTTTCTTGTTTTTCAAAAGCTGATATTTTGAATATGTATTTTTTCCAAGATATAAAAATGTAACTCCTGTTAAAGCCTTTGGGCATATGTACAATTATAAATATAACATTAAAATACAAGTAGACATCATAATTTAATTGTGCTAAGGGAAAGAGAGAGAATTAAGACTGGCATATGGCTTGAAGTAGAGTCCTCTCACAGATGGCCAGTGGTGTAGCGTTAGCAAAGATAAAACAGAGCAGGAGAGGGCAAGTGAGGGGTTTTATAGCATCAAATAGGATTGTACTGAAGAAGAGTAATGTGGAGGCATTGCATCCCATCTGGCTAAACAACCATATGTAAACGTCCCAATCACTGCCATTGATAAAACCCAAGAGGCAGTTTTAGATTGAGTCCTGAAGAGATAGGTGTATGCCAAAGGGTGTGCTAAAGGACAAATGCCTTTGTGGTAATACTCTCAAGGCCTAAGGGACTAATTTCCCAATTTTCATGTGTTACTGGCTCAGTGTGGGTTTATGAGCAAGTTATTCAATATCTTTGGGCCCCAGGTACCTCATTCATTTATGGGATAATAATGTGTGACTTTTACATACTTCGTAAGATTGTTTTGTACTTTTCTTCAAGACAGTTACATATTTAGTTCCCGAACTGGCTTCAGACAAGATTATGAAGTAGAGAAGGTTTATTCTTGGTACCTTCCTATCTCCGAAGTCAGGGTTCTATCTTCCTTTCTGATTTCCCATTCTACCAGAGATCTTAGTTCTAATAGGCCTTGATTAATAGCACAATAACTATCCTTTGTATTACAGGAGACATTTGCATAGCATTTTATAACATATGTGAGCATTTATTTTACCCTCATGACAGCTTTGGTAAGTGGTAATTATTAGGATCTGAGTTTTCCAGACTAGGAAACTCAGGGACAAATAGATGTTAAGATTCTTGTTTAGAACTATATACCTAGTAAGTGGAATACCTGGATATGGAACCTAGGAATTTTATTCCAAAAACTATTAACTGTGAGGGATACATGAATTTTAATAAGATTTTGAAGTTTTAAAACACAAAAGTTTTATGAACTTACATAAAAATTCTCATGGGAGTTCAGCTATAGTGGCACAAAAAGTAGGTCAACACCTTAGTGCTGGAGCCATATGGAAGGCCCTGTGTTCGGTTCTCAGGTCCACCTGAACATGCCCTGCATGTTTGTGGGCACACTTGTGATTCTGGAAGACTAGGGAGAAGAATTATGGTGTGATGAGACCCTATCAAGGGTATCTCTCTCTCTTGGTCACTTTCTCTCCCTCTCTCCCATGAAAGAAAGAAAGAAATTAAAAAAAAATTCTTTCTGGAAGTAAGGTTCATATTCATCACATCCATTGTTGGATTCTCATTCCATAGCAAAGTGGCTTACTTATAGTAGTTGCTATTCCAAAAACCGTAGATGAGTGAGTAAAACAGTATGTGACTAAATGATAGAATGGTAGAGATGGTATTGATTTATCTATGTATCTATATACTTATGATCTATCTATATATGTGCATCTATTATCTTAGATTTATGCATTTATATTTCATATATGTATGTAGTCTTATTTACTCATTTTTGTTCTGTTTTATGCAAATAGATTATTCTTTCTCCATTTTACTACTTTTCTGGACAAAAATGCTATCCTGTATATTTTTATTCTTTTTTTTTTACACAACGAAAAAATTCTAGGCTGATCATAATGAAGATATTTTTAGATTGTTTTAATAAGCTTTTCACTTTGATTCTAGATTTACAGAAAAGTTGCAGAGAGCATACAGAGATTTCCTGTATACACCTCACTCAACTTCCCTAATGTTAGCACTGTGGTGTATCTGTCAGAGTACAGAAACCAATATTGGTACATTACTGTTAAACTCTAGACTTGGTTCAGAGTTTACTAATTTTTCCACTAACGTCCTTTGCTGGTTGTTAAGTTACCACATTGCATTTAAACACATTGTCTCAGTCTTCTCTGGTTTGTGGCAATTCTTTCCAAGAGCTTAGCAGTTAGGAGGAGTAATAGTCAGTTATTCTGTAGACTATCCCTCCATTTGGGTTTGTCTGATTTTTTTCTCCTGCTTAGACTGGGGTTATAGGTGTTTGGGAAGAATACCATGGAGGTAAAGTGCTCTTCTTGTCACATTCTATCAGGGGATACATGTTATGAACGTGACCTGTCACTAGTGGTATTAATCTTGATCACCTGGACCAAGTAGTGTTTGACAGGATTCTCCTCTATAAACTTACTTCCTCAACCCCCTCCTACATACTCCATTTTTTAGAAACAAATCCCTAAATCCAGTCCATGCTCAAGGGCAGAAACGATAGAAGAAGGGTATATAAAGATCATCTCCAGGAGACGAGAGTATCTACATAAATTATTTGCAATTCTTCTAGGGGGAAGATTTTTCTCTCCCCTTCCTTCTTTTATGTATTTATTTTTACTTTTAGTTTTAGCAGTATATATTTTATACTTTGTTTTTTGTCTATTTTTTGCCTAATTTGTCACTCAAATTGTTCTAGCTTTGATTTTTTTTCTTAAATTTATTTATTTATTTCTTCTTCTTCTGAAAGAGACCTCAAAAAGAGTCTTCATGCCACCATCTACCCCAGTCTCAGCTACCTTGGAAAGCAGGCACACTCTCTGCCACTTCCCTCTACATACTCTGTGAGGTTCTAGACGTGAACCCAGGACCTTTCCCATATGGGTCCAGTTGTGTTACCACTGTGCCATTACCTGGGCTCTGTTGGTGCTTTTTAAGATTTGCACTCTTAAGGTCTCTCACTCATCTGCCATATTAACGTGTTTGACAGAGGACTTAGTTTTGTAACATCAAAGGCTCCTATCATATCCTTGTGTTAAAATTAATCATAGTTGTTTGTTTATTTATTTTTTTCTCTGTTTTCACAACAATGTGTTGAAGTCAGCCCCATCTCCCTTTCTCAAGTTCATGGGTGATGGTTTCCAAACCATGATCCTGGGTTCCTAAGGCTGTTTCTGAAAAGCAAACGTGCAGTGAAAAGTGTAAGGGCCCAAGACCCCGAAGTGTCTTTAAAGCAATCTTTGAGAATGTAGAGAACTGGGGAAATAAATTCCCATGAGAGTCCATTCACTGTTCCCTTGACTTCTTTGATTTCAGTAGCATTTAGAGGCTTACGACAGTTGATGAATTTGGTCCAGAGTGAGGTTAGTTGAGAAGGAAATGAAACCAGAGGTTTAACAGGAAGATTAGTGGACTTTCTACCTCTGGGCAATAAATGTCTGCTTTGGTCCTCGCTAATCAGTTTTCCACATGCCTCATGCCATTTGCTTTACTTAGGATGAGTTCTTAGAGCTCCATTAGGAAGTGTTCAAATCACTGTTTTGAACAAGCTGTTTTTTTCAATACCCTCCTTTTAACCCACTTTTTCTCCCCTAAGTGTATGCACATAGAGGGCTGGTCAAGGGGGAAATTATGATGATTAAGAAGCATGATCCAATTAAAGGAGACATGATGGAAAAATTGCCTTAGAGTCCAAATATATAATTCCAAGATAGAGAGGCCTCTTTAACACCTGCATAGAGAGTGTACAAATTTCATAGCTCATAGCTCAGGGCAAAGAGAATGGATGTCTGATAAATTTGCATGTAAAAAAACCACTGGAGCCAGCTAAACAATAATATGTCCCTTGACAGGGAGGGAATATGGTGCGGTTTTTTTAAGCTCTGTGGCATTTAGGAAACATTTGCTATTTTTAAAAAGGTAGAACTAGAAATATTAGAAAAGGTGAGGCATATGTAGTCCTTCTTTTCCTTCACACCTGTAACTGCCTTTTCTTTTGCTATTTCGTCACACTCAAACCTTAAGTTTACTCATTCACTTTCCCTCCATTTCTAATGAGCATGTGTATCATGAAGTCAGGATTTAAACAGCGTTGCAAGTCTAAAATGATTTCAGCTTGAGGAGAGAGAATAGCAGTGTGTCAGGGGACATAAAGGAAAAATTGTTCATTCTGAAATGCCCTTTGAAATGCTCTTCATACCCTCTACTTAGTTTTGAGAGAGTTTTGTAGTGGTTGACAGATTATGTAATCTGCTTGCCCACTGATAATTTTTTGGCATGGGGAGATCGTACAGGTATTTCGATTTTAGCCAGTCTCTAGTTAATAATCAATAGTCCTGTTGTCTAATGAAGTGATGGCCTTGACACCCTGCCCTTTGTACAGTGTTAAAATAACATTGATCGCTATCATTATCATATGCCCTTGATATACTGAATAAGGACGTGGATATCAATCTTTGAGCAAAGTAGCATTTCATAAATCTTGTAGAAATAACCAGGATTGTCCAAACAGGCATATGCTTCTTGACAGCAATGTGACAGAGGAGTCTAAGACACAGATAATTTATAATTTATCTCTAAAACCAGATTGAAGAAAAACTCAAAAGTAGCATTTAATATAAATGTGTGTGTTTTTTTTTGTTTGTTTTATGTGCCAAAGGAACTTTGGTTTTCTTTTTTATGGTAGGTAGCATGGGAGAAAGTGTCCTTTGGCACCTCCAGGGAGAAACTTTAATTTAAACTTTGTTAACTTTTTTAAAAAAGAATGATTTATTTAATTTGATTTATCATTATTGTTATTTTAACATTTGCTACATGACATACACACACCAGAGGAAGACAGAGAGAGAGAGAGAGAGAGAGAGAGAGAGAGAGAGAGAGAGAGAGAGAGAGAGAGAGAGAGAGAGAGAGAGAGAGAGAGAAGGCAATCTGCCAGGTCCAGGACTCAAACTACAGTTGGCCATGTGGGAGTCCAGCATCTTTACCACCATGCCATCTGCTGGCCTTACATTTTGTTAACTTTAACAAAAAAACATTTTTTTAGAGAGATTTTTGCTATAGGGTGCATGTACTTGTAGTAGAGACAGAGAGAGACAAGGGATCAGAAAGTGAGAAATCACCCCCCAGGGCAGATGACCATGCAATAGTCCCTTCTCCTCCTTCTCCTCTAGGGATTTTTGGCACAGAGGCATACGTGCCTGGTGTGGGTTTTAAGCCACCAAGTCTGGGACTCGAACCATGGTTGGCTATGTAAGAGTCCAGTGATAGAACCATTATGCCATCCACTGGTTCCATTTCATTAACTTTTAATGATTTACAATTGAACATATAGTAGGACATTATTTCGGGACAGGCGTTCATCAGCCAGGTTGAGGAACTTTAGGAAAAGAGAATTCATTTTTTCCAACAGGCTGTCTTCCTCAGAAACTTGAACTTCAAATTTTTCAATCAATCTGACATTTTAGTTTATTTAAAACTTGTTTCTTACTGTGAAATACTAATTATTCATATGATCATTATGGTTATTGTACCATTAAGGGGTTAAATTATTCCTTACTGCCAAGTAACAAATGATACATAATCAAGAACACTGGCTCAAAATTTTAAGATGAAATTCTTTCTTATTTTGTAAGGTATCTCTTCAAAGAGTACACTCATAACCCATTGCCTCTGGTAGGCACCTTCACCACAAAACAGAAACCTCTGTTTAGAGAAGTCACCTGAAACCCAATACTTTTCCAGTGCAGATTAGTTACTGAAAGTTATGTGAAGATTCTACAGAGTAATCCCTGCACAGTCGGTAGAATTCCAGGATGGGTAACAAGAAGGAAGAGTGCAACATTCCTTTGAAATCTGTAGAATTTGCAAATGGAGAAACATTTAAAGAAGACAAAAGATGGCAGGAACTGTAACCACTCCAGGATGCAGGAAGTTTAAACATCAGGTTATTTTTATTGCCATTAATTTAAGAGTGTAAAAACAATCCCCTATTTTTATTTCATTGCTTTTATTTAACTATAATTTTTATTTAAATGTATTTATTACATTAATATATGAATGTAAGGAGAGTCTTCTACTTAAAAAGTAAACACCAGCTTTTTTTTTTTAATATAGAAAGAGTTCTCACTTATGCAAGACCAAACTGCTGGGTTTATTGTGTATGTGCTGTGTTGAGTGCGAGTGTACATGAGTCTCTCACTAGTATTACTAGGGGTTTGCCCACTGTGCAGCATAACGTAGCTCCTTGTAAATTGAATGTGGAACAGAAGTTTGTGAAAATACATTTTAACTACTACATACTAAAATCTACTTAGATATGTGTGATATATGTAGATACTTATTCTGACTGACAAATTGAAGTCTAAAGCAATCCTTTTCCCTTTCTCTTAAAAACTGATTATTTTATAATTTTATTTATAAGATTTTTTTAATGTAACATTTCAAAAATTGAGTAGAAAAAGCAGAAGAAACACTAGTTCTTCTTTAAAAATATCAGGATGCAGGGTAGGGGAATAGTGTATATTTATTGTATATGCCTGTGTACAGATATGCAGAATTTTGTAGCATTGTGGGACTCACATGCTTCCTTAAAGACACCCTAAGCAGAAAACAACTGACACTTGGGTTTAAATAGTTGTGAGAGAGCACTCACATGACTCAAGTGGAAGCCATATTTAACAAATGATTCCCTCCCCTTTAACAAAAGAGGAGAGCCTCTAGCTGTGCAAAACCTTTACACACTAGTTTGCCAAAAATGTAAATATTTAAAAATATATATTATTTACTAGGCAGGAAGCTTTTTGGAATGGGGTGGGGTAGTAGAGGAACACAGATAAATGTGCCAGCCGTAAGAGCTTTATGACCACTCCAGACCCAACTGTCATTCCTTCGGTACTTCCTGTCAGTCTGACTAAACTCTGTCATCCCTCAACCCGGTTTAAATTAACAGGTAATTTGTAAATGTCACTTCAGGTTAGGCCGCTCATTTTGTTTCTACTCTACCAATGCAAAGTCTAGGACTAATTTTTCTTGTCTTCTTTTAATAGGATTTTCATTTATAAATAGAATTATGTTCTGAAAATAAATTACAGTAAGTGATGCACAGAACTGGTGGCAGCAGCACTCTCATAGAATTTCAAGCACCTACATCAGAAGAGATTAATAAAAACACTTCAAAGGCTAAATTCTATTTAAGCAGAAGACAGCTTTTGGTTAATATTTAATCTGAGTAACTGAGATCTGGGTGGAAAATATAATTTTTTAATATCTAAATAAATTTTCAAAACAAAACCATTAATTTTATTTGGAGAGTTTGTGCAGTGAGGAAAATTTTAGTCATATATATTTGTAGAAGGAAAAGTTAATCAATTAATTTTGTGACAAAAATAGATTTTAATATTGTATTTGTTCTAAATGAATTTCTATTATTTGATCAGGTGTAGTGCTCTAAGATTCTTCTCCTAAGGGTTTTACCCTCTTAGTGAGTAAAGAAGAAGGCTCCAAGGGGGATAAAAAACCCAAAACTGATTTCTAATTACTTTCTGGTAGTTGCCATGCCCTTCATGGTCTCCAACTAAAACCCTGTACCTCTTCACCTCTCAGACTGAAGTGCTGGAAAATGGGGTTTACCACACAGAAGGCTTTTGGTATTGTTACTGCAGCAGGCTCATTGCAACCATGGAATTTTTTGCAGGAAGGAAATTATGGCTGAGAGATGTATAGAATCATGATAGGTTGAAAGGGAAAATTAGGGACCCTACTTTCTAAGTCCTATGAGAAATACCGAGTGTTCACTGATTGTTGAAAACAAATATCACTATCTGTCTGTTGTTGCTGGGACAATTGGGTTGATCATTTGTGCCATCTTACCAACTCAGTCATTTATTAATTTTGTGACCTTAGACATATCCTGTCTCCTCTCTGAGTTCAAAAATGCATTGTAAATTTACTCCCTTTATCTAGTCTAATTTAGCAGCGTCTATGCTGTCATTCTATCAGGCAATAACAATAGCCGTGACCACGATCACAGCCTTTTTTGATTTTCTAACCAAGATTGGAGATGACTAGACCGAGAATGCTTTTATCTTTCTTCTATCTTGCAGTACCATTTTAACAGGAAGATAAAGGAAGTAATTAATGCTTAGGACCTGAAATTAGTTTAACTGAAGCTCAAGGTTCAGACCAAGCTGCCGTTCCAATACTATGTTCTCCCACCTTTCCCCTCTTCGCCCTATTTGCCAATGCTCTTCTTACACTGTTCTCTCTCTGTTGAATAGGAGAAGTGGAGACAAAGAAATTCAAATTGTGTTTGATCCGAGCTGCTGCGGTTTGAATATGTCCCTCAGAAATTCATGTGTTGGGACTTGATTGTATTGACTGTATTAAATGAAAACTTAATTCATTCTTGGTGTCCCAGGGTGAGGCCTAGCGGGTGCAGTGATTGGTTCATGGGGATTGCATCAAGCAAGCAATAGTCTCATGAGCTGATTAATGATGTCTCGAAAGACCAAACGAGTTCTAGTTCTCCTAAGAAGGGTAATTCTCAGGAGAGATGGTTGTTATAAAAAAGAGATCAGTCTGGACCTCTCTCTCTCTCTCTGCACATGCCCACCATCCTCTGTGCTTGTGTCAGTCTTGCTTGTAGGACTTTGGACTTTCCACCACCAGAATCATGACTTTGTAAATAAACTTCTATCTTCTCTACAAAAGCAGTCAGACTCAAGTATTTCTACAACACAATGACAGACCAAGACAAATGCCTTCACCAGTTTTTTCTTCCATCTCTTCTCTAATGAGATTCAATGAACAGGTATACTGTGGGCTTTTAATTCCTCAAAGTGATTATCTTCCTACTGGACATAGTTATTTAATCATTAATGTCCCATGGTCATATCACAGAAATTTTGAATGTGGGAATGTTATTACCCATAGCCCTGCTATCCTAACACATTATTTTCATATTTCCTTCAAATAGTTTTCCTATATAGCAGCTCTTTGATGCAAGTGTAATTTTCATCAGTATATATATGTTTTATAGTATTTTTCTCTTAATGTATCATTTCTTTTTCTCATGATTTCACATTGCTCACATTGCTTTTATACTAATTCTATTTTTTTCACAAGGTTTTTCATTTATTCTCTTCTTCCATGAGCAAGAGAGAGAGAGAGAGAGAGAGAGAGAGAGGCAGAGAGGCAGCAGCCTCTATAGGATCCCAGTGCCACAATCTATCCCCAACCTCAGCTAGCCCCAGATAAGAGGCATGTGTGCATCTGGTTTACTCATGAAAGTCTTCAGATGTGAATGTAGAACCTTACCATGTGGGTCAGCTGTGTAAGGTATTGAACTTCACCACTGTGTCATTGCCTGGCCCCTAGTAACCATATTTTTTAACATTACAATTATTAATTAAAGGATGTACTTTCTTAACAAATGTTCATATTACACTTACTTTGTAAGAGTGACTTGGAGGAATTTATGTCTGTTGCATTTTTCTATTAACAACTAATTTTTCTCAGAGACAGTAAACTAATATTTTATCTCTGAAAGAATGCCTTAATGCTCACAGCTCCATTTTCCCAGTGCAAAGCTTCCCTATAGGATGGCCGCCTGATGGGGATGGGAGGGCATCTGCATTTCCTATTACAGATCTTCACCTAGTGTTTAAACTTTATTCATAGTCCTTCTCTTTGGTAGGTGATGTGTGCTATGAAGTATTTGGCTACGAAACAATTCAGAAAGCACTGGGAGGGAAAGTGAGTGAAAGAGAGATGGCATCCATTTTCTTTATTGCCTTAAATAATTAGCAAAAAAGAGCACTCTTCATGAGGGTTGTGTTAAATGTGCAAAAATGCATTTTCTCATTATTTAAAGAGCATTTTTACTTAAGGTCTTTCCCCTTAAGCCATGTTTTGAGAAAAAATGATGTGGAATATTAGAGTGGAGGTCCAGGGAAGGTGTATTTTATATCTCTGAGTCATTATTTTAGCTTTTAACAAATTGCTGTCAAGAAACGGCAAGTGGATTTTTATTGCTATAGAAAGAATAGAGGAGTACTTCTTCCCTTCTTACAAACACACACACACACACACACACACACACACACACACATTTTTTTTTTTCTCCCAAGACAGGGTCTTGCTATGTTGCCATCCTCTTGCCTCAGCCTTCTCTTTGGGATTATAGACCCATACCACCACACTGTTTTCTTTTTTAAATAGAATTTCACTAGGTTGCCTACATTGGCCACAGCTAATGATCCTTCTGCTTCAGCTCCTCAATAGCCACATCCGCCACTGTACCTGGCTTTTAGGGTGGGCCAGGAGTCAACCCTGGGCTTCCTATGTGGCCTCAGCCTATGGAGCAGCAATGTACACAGTGTGCTACTGTGGCTGGGCCCACACACACACTCTTTTTTTCTTTTTTTTAATGTTGCCAACCATAAGTGAGCTCACCAGAGAGAGACAAAGAGACAAGAGAGAGGAAAGTGAGAAAGCTCCCACCACTGGGCCAAGTCATGGCAATCCCTCCTCCTCCATTTCTCTGTCCTGTTGGGATTTTTTTTGCAGGCATTCACATGCACTCAGTGTGTTTTTTAAGCTGCTGGGGCAGAGATTTGAACCCCACATTGTCCACGTGGAATCTAGCTTCTTTAAGCTCTAGACCATGGGGCTGGCTCTATGCTTCTTAATTGAATCATTTCTCTGCAGATTTCTATGATATGATTGCTTCCTTTCTTCCTTCCCATCAGAAGCATTATCAGAGGTGTTAGGTGACCCTCTCCCAGACCTTTGTCTAGCTTGTCATCATCTTTAAAACAGTACATTTCCTTTTTTTGGAGAGATTTTCGCTATAGGGCGCGTGTGCTCGCCAGACAGACAGAGAGACATTAGAGACAGAAAGCGAGAAACCACCCCCCAGGGGGGATGGTCATGCCGCAATCCCTTCTCCTCCATTCTCCTCTCGGGATCTTGGGCACGCACGCACACGCGCCCAGTGTGAGTTTTAAGCCACCGGGTCTGGGACGTGAACCGTGGTTGACTACGTGGGAGTCCAGCGACATAGCCATTACGCTAACTGCTGGTTCCCAAAACAGTACATTTCTTCAGCTTTTATTTAAGCCATAAGTTTAAACAACTAAAGCCCCGAAGGGAAGATTTAGGGCTTATGAGAGCCAGTGCCAACTTTGCCATTAGTTTACTATGTTAGCCTGTGGCAAATGATACCCTCCTCTCCATACACTCCATATTCTTACCTAGAATTAGAAGAAATAATTGGTAAAGTGGAGAAATATAATTACAAATCCAGCCTCATGAAACTGACTTTAAAATTTTTGTAAAATATGAAGCATATGTTTAAGAATAATTAAGTCTCGGACAGTTCGCATGTGGTTTTTTTTTTTTTTTAAGTATGCAATAATAACAACAATAAAAAAAGGACCTACTTCTTATTTACATAACCCAGTACTTTGAAATTTCTCATGGCGGAAAGCAGGCCTTCATGCACATAACCTATGAATTATCCTTGAAATAAAACGTTTAATTACAGTTGACATTTCTGAACCCATTGCAGGTGGTGCCCATGTGAAGAGTGACATTGTTTACTACACTACAAGGCTCCAGGCCTAGTGTCAGAGATTATAAACCAATTTCCATCCCTGCTTTAATGCTGGTTTAATATCAGAAGAAGAACTTTACTGTGTAAATATTAAACATTTTGTTTAAATATTAAGTACCAAAGGTCTTTTCCTTTTGATTATTAAAACAGGAAGAGCCCCAACTTTCAAAGAGGTGCCTTGTTGTATTAAGAAAATGACTGATTCTTTACCTTCAGGTTAATTATCACTGGCCAGAGATGCGTGCTAAGGCAAAATGTCAGTTGTCTGCTTGTACCATTGTGAATCTCGGTCATTAAATGGCAATAGCTGACCAAGTGTTTTCATCGCTAATAATGTGCTTATTAGAAATCGTAGGTTTACTTAAGAAGTGATCTCATAATAACTAATAAAAAAAAATGCTGTCTCTTTGCTGGGTGCAGGTATTACAGGGTGGGGGATCTCAAGGCAGCGACCCATGAGTAATCTAACTGTATGTCGCATTCATTGGATTTGATCAACATCAAACTGCAAATGACTAATCATCTGAAGGGTTGACAAGAAGGAATCCATTGTGAAGCATATGCTTGTTTGCCCACCTAAGATTGAAATTAAACCAGGGAAGTGGAAATTTATGAATACCTGTTCTGCAGACCAGTACTCAAGATGAATGAGAACTCTCCTCTGAAAGATTACATCGTTCAAGTAATTGTAGTGGGAACTACCATGAGAATATTCACAGTTCCTCTCAATCATGGAAAAATGAGCTGTGGTTTTATTCTGTAGTACATAGAACTTGCTTGCTTTGATTCCTTGTTCTTGTGTATTGTCTTAAAATGCTTGAGTAGAATACGCTACGTCTATTAGGCAGGTCTGAGGGATTCATATGTTGCTCTTAAATGGATAGCGATTGGGTCTGCCTTATTGAAGTATTTATACAAAGGCAAATAAACTCTGTTTTTGGGCTTTTGGTATTCAAATAAATTCAACACCTCTAAATATGGAAGTGTCATTAGAATTCTGTCTGAGACAAATCTCTTTAGGGGAATGTTTTAGAGCACAGTAGTTTTAATGGGAAAGGGAAGAGGGTTTCAGTTCTTTTTTTCTAGAACTGTTGTACCTATTTCTATTCACATATGGAGGGTTAAATGGTAACATTACAAAGCAGCTTCTAAGACATGCTTTTCCTAAGTTTACCAGGGCATCACAAAACACTTTTTAAATCTGTGTAATTGTTCAATCAATTAATATATATGTATATTGAGCACATGTTATGTGCCTGGCATTGTGGTGAGCATTCAGACATTTAAAGTAGATCCGAAAAGTCAAAATTTGTTTACTTGAGCCAATTCAAAAAGTGTTTTGTATATTAAACTGCTCAATGGTAGAAAAATAAGGTTGACTATTAGGACGTGATCAGATTTTATCAGGTGACTAACTAGGGAAATATGGTTAGGAGCGAGACTATCTTTGAGTCGTGTGATTAGGGGAGATTTATATCCCAGTAGTAAGAAGGGC
Source organism: Tupaia belangeri chinensis (assembly GCF_000334495.1). Taxonomy (NCBI): domain Eukaryota; kingdom Metazoa; phylum Chordata; class Mammalia; order Scandentia; family Tupaiidae; genus Tupaia; species Tupaia belangeri. The sequence goes on from NW_006207268.1 coordinate 923,172, forward strand.
ACTTGGAAAGACAGACTGAGATGGAAGAGTTTTACTAGAGGCTATGGCAAGAATCTACTGATAATTTAAAGAGGATTTAGGTTAGTACAGTGACAGTAGGAATGTACAGGAGGTGGTTTCAAATGTGGTGGTTGATAATGATTCTTTAAAAATTATGTTTCTTATTGTCTTCCATTGTATGAGAGGCATAGAAAATGTAGTTCCACGGCAAGAGAATAAGTTAAGGATTTGAAAGGCATGCATTGTTCTCTTGGTCAGATTACTGACACTCTGTGACTTCAGACTTTTCACATCTCCTGGCTTCTCTGTACCTAGATTAAACATGATGATAATAATGATAAACCAGGTAAGGCTTTTCACATGTTTTGAGGTTTCTATGTGAAAGACCCTTTGAAATTAAAGGAACTATATTTTAATGCCCTTGATGTCCATGACTTAATTTTTTTTTCATTTCAGCCCCCCAAAGGAGGAAGGCAGCTTACATTTTGAATCAAAACTCATACATTATTCATTTTTGAATCATTAGTTTGCCCTTTTCTCATTTTTGTGTGTTGTTTATTAATATCCTCCAAAGATTTCCTTTTTGAAAGAGTTAGAGGTCTGCTTACTGAATTTGGTAGTTTAATTTAATATGATTCCATTTTCAATGTCTACTTTGGTAAAATCTTTGTAATCTTGCCTTGTTTGAAATATGTTTCATCTTAGAGTGCTGTTTCTCAATGTACTTGAAAATGTGGGAACTCTTTATGGTTAAAAGTCTTCATATCTTCTACTAATATTATCTCATACTTATTTTTATTTTTAAATATTCATAGAATTTTCATTATACAAAAGGATCTCAGCCATATGTGCTGGAGATGCACCACAGTGAAAGGTATCTTCTGTTCTAGGGACTAGTTGGGAAGATTGACATTTGAACACAGTGACAGAGTTAAGTGGCTTGTTAGCAAAACATATTATCAGTAATAGTCACTCATTCAGAAATATGTCTGTTACATAGGAAGTATATACCAAGTATGTGTTGTGCCAGGAGATGAAAGGTAAACTGTAATTGAAGATGTGTTTGAATCAGGTCGGGAAGAAGATAGAATTATGGTAGGGAATGAGAACTGAAGGCACTCCCTTTGCAAAGGTACCAAAACACCAAAGTCTACAGTATGTCAAGAGGAGGCAAGTGGGCTATCTTTCAGTCTGTGCCTGGTCTGCTCTTAGTACACACGACACATAGATAGAAATGTTTAAGAATGTTGTGAAATGGAAAGAAAATATAGAAAGCACTAGTAGAGCTCAAGAAAGAAGAAGAAGGGTCTAACAAAACTAAGCTGGTCTTCTTGGAGAAATTTAACCCTTTAGAATTGTACAGTAAGATTTTCTTTCCATTCATCTCACAGGAGAAGATAGTTTTTAGTACAGTGTTCTGATGGGCTCTTATTCCTGCCCAGAGGTTACCTCCTCCAGCTCATTAGAAGCAAATGGAACCATCTGCTTACCTCAGTGCTGGTTTAGATTTTGAGGACCTAGGAAATAAATTCCATTTTCAAAAATATCAAAAATAACAGTGCTTCCACTTTACACCTGGGCTTCTTACAGATCATGTCACCCTTAGAAATGCTGAAATATTGGGTTGTTGGAAATATCATGATGCATTTTTTTGCATAGAAAAACACAGAAAAATATATCATAACTTTTCTGACAACCCAATATCTAAACCCACTGGATGATTTAAAAATTTTTTTAAAATAGGACATGTGCACTTACCAGAGAGACAAAATAGGGGTGGAGATAATTGCCCCCAAGGGGAAAAGCCACACCACAATCTCTTCTCCATTTCCCTCTCAAGATTTTGGGCATACATGTACAAGCACTCGGTGTATTTTTCAATGAACGGGGTCTGGGACGTGAACTGCATAGTCAGCCATGAGGGATCCAGCTACCTTAACCACCATACCACCTATCTGGTCCAGTTTTCTCTTCATTCTTGAAGCAAGAGTCACTTTAAAAGAGGTAGAACATCTTGATCTTTGGGGGCAATACTCGTCTATAATTAAAAATCACAAGTATAAAAAGATTTTTTATTTTTATTTTTATTTATTATTTTTTACAGAATGAAAGGGATTATATCTCAGTTCTTCAGGAGAAAAAGACTTTCATAAATCCACTCACAGTTCAGGAAAAAAATACTTGAAAATTAACATTGATGAGACTAGAACAATTTTTCCAAATAAGGACCAGCACATTAAAGAACAAATTGTGTTCTGCCCACAGTTGTCTCTGTATATATTATGTTCCTCCCTGCAGAAACCTTGATGACGTGCACTGCTTTTGAATTTTTCAGGAATCATGTGACGTATACCATATTCAAGATATTTTTGACCAAGCTTCTGGTTACAAGAATGCATTAGTAAAATCACCTGCAGTTGTTAAATAGAGGAAAGACATGTCTTCAAAGCTGATTTGTTTAAAGATTTGTGGATTGGGAATTGAATGGCTGTGTGTTTCATAACAGAGAGGCCCCTGAAACCTCTCACACAACAATTTTTTAAATAATGGCAATTATAGAATAATAAACATAACTCCTCACTAAGAATATCAGTAGAACAACACATGCTTTAGTTTATGAACACATCTTACTTAAATTCATCACATTTCCGGTTTTGCTTAAGGCATACTTTAAGAAAATATTATATAATCTAACTAAACTTATTGACATTATTTTAGGATGCCAAGTTTTAAAAGTCTAAGACTGACCCTCTGTCAAAAGGATTGTATAATATCAAAATGTTTCCACAGTTATTTCATTGTTTTTCATGCATCATTGACAAAAATCAAATTTAGTTTCAGAAATGATTTCAAATAGATCCATTTCTGTTCTCCTGACATTTTAAACTTGCTTAGGTAAAATTATTTCATCTTTTTTATTGAAAGGTACTGAGCATTTCAAAATTCATGATACCTCTCCTGGTGTGGAATGACTGTGGAATTACAGTTGAAAGTATAGACAATGTTAACATAGAGCAGCGGAATCATTGGGGTAGACTTCTTTGTGACAGTGCTGCAGACGGCACCAGAGAAGTACAGAAAGGTGTGGCCCATTTCTTGCTCGAGTAGGCAGAATCGGGAAAGCCCAAATTACTTTTTCTTATAATTCACCCACATTTAAAAATACATTATTAGTAGTTGTTCATTGGCAGACTTAAAACATTCTTTCAAAATAAGTAACAAATTATATCAGGTGAAGAGGAAAGAAGGCCAATTTCTTTTACTTTGCATAGGAATAAAATGTAGCATGAGACATATTGATAAAAATTCGGGTGGGCTGGTAATTTTCACAACCTACTTACAAGGGAATAACACATATTCCAGATATTCAAATAATATATATTACAGAGATGTAAAGGCAAGAAAATGGCTTTGACAGAGAGAAATACAGCCAGAGGTACCCTTTATTTTGAAATAATGCATTCAAAAGATCCACTATTAAGCATCCCTCATAAGAATGATTGCTTGTCCTATGTATCAGTTCAGTCCTATGAATTGCAGCAAATGGATTCTTTCATTTTGAAAAAAATAATTACTTATTATAGATTTCTAATTCTAAGCAATACAAGCTCAGAAGTTTCTTTCTGTTATTTCAAACCTAGACTCCCGTATCTGTTTTATTCTTCTGAGAGGCTATGAACGGGAAATTATGTTTCAACATATTCAGATTATTACTGAGGCATGATCCTAAGGGGTAAGTATTGAGTGCATGGCAGTGGGATTTGGCTGCTCCGTTCCTATTAATACTGACAACAGTCGATTACTGAACTCTGGATGTACCTGAAGAATATTTCCTAAAGCCTAAATACTTGAACATGATTTCTTTTAGTCAATCTCAATATTAAGCATAGTCTAAACCTTTATGGAACTGAAGAGAAAAAAGATTTGAATATTATAAATAAATAAATTAAAAAATGAATCAAAATTATATATATATATGTATATATACACACACACATACACACATATATACCTATATATACATATGAATGCATATATTCATATTACCTTGATGTCTTATCAAAAAATATGCAAGAAAGGGGACAGAAGGTGACACAGTGGTAAAACGTGATGCTCTGTGAAGCAATCCCACATGGGAAAGTTCGTAGTTCAAGTTTGGGAAACCTCCCTGAATATGCTAGGCATAGCTTGCCCATGACCCATGGCTAGCTGAAGGGTGAGGGCAGATTACAATAGGGTAGTCAAGATCCTGTTGAGGGTGCTGCCTCGCTTTCTCTTTTTCTCTCTTTCTCTATCTCTTTAGCTCATGGAAGAGACAAATAAACTTAAAACCAAACAAAAATAACATATACAGATTGATGAAGGAACACTACAAAAGCCATTTTGCAACAACACATTAGCCTTTATTTTAATCGGTTGTTTTGCCAATAACAGCAATACCCAATTCTGAGAGATTTATATAGAAAAGAGTTTTAGGGCCAGCAGGTGGTGTGGTGGTTGAGGCGCTGGATTCCATATGGCCCAACTCTGTGTCTGAGTCCCAGACCTGGTGGCTTGAAAAGCACATTGGGTGCATGTATATGAATGCCCAAAATCTTAATTCTGTTTTTGTCTGCTCATTCTGATTGTCTTGCTCTTAGGGCTCATAGGAAAGAGAATGGGAAAGGACTGAGAAAGACCAAGCTGGCACAGATTAGAATGGACACCAAACAACACAGGGGAAGACAGAATTTGTGTGGAAGGAAGGAACGAAGGGTGAGAGGAGAGGGATCAGAAGGCTAGAGAGCAGTGCATGGGCTAGGGATTGAAGGAGAGAATGTATGTGAGAGGAGGCAAGAGGAGAGGAGGAGGATACATTAAGATGAGGAGGAGCCTGCCTGCGTGGGTTGGATCCATGAGCCGTAGGCACTCTCCTTCCCTTCTCTCCTTTTCATCTTTTTTTTCCTCCCCTTTCTCTTTTCAGACTTAAGCAAATGTTCAGACTGTTTTCTTGTCTCCCTCCTTCCTTTCTCTCTGGCCTTTCATCTTTCTCCCCTCCCCTTTTCTTCTTCGTTTTTCACTTTAATGTGTGGTTTATTTGTGTATTTGGAGGAGGATGTGTGTTAAGTGTAGTATTATGTTTCTCCTGCTCAGAAACACTGTAAATAGCCCCAGCAGCATCCTACTCTCCCTGTTTCACAGTCTCCCCAGAGCAGCATGGGACACATACTCCCAAACAACGTCAATGCTGAAGTCAAATCGGCTGTTTCAAATCTCTTTTTTAATAGATGTGTTTTGGAAAGATTCTGTTTCACTTCAATCCAGCAACCAATAATACATACAGTTTACATAGGCACTTTGGATCTTTGTCGCGTTTCGTGTTTATGGTGCCGTTTGTTTCCTCCACAACAGTTCTGTCCATTTATGAGCCAAGAAGTATCATTCCCATTTTAGAAAAGAGGAAAAACATGACTGAGATGTGCCCACGAACTGGTAAGGTGCTATGACTCTTTATATGTGCTCATTCTACTCCATCACGATGGTGCCACAGCCTACAGGGCCCCTATGAGCGCTTCATGCTCTGGGCTTCTAGAATGCCCTGTGCATTTTGGTCAGCATCTCATCGTTTTCCTTTATTTGTGAACTAATTGTTTAATCTCTGTAGTGCAATTATAGGAGCTCCTTTTGTCAAAGGGCTGAGTTTCTTCAGGACACAGAGCCTAGGTTTGATGCCTCAGATCCCCAACCAGTTTCTTTGCCCTGATGCAAAAACCTGACATTTGGACTGCTGCTTTTTACTTTCCAGTTCAGGAAGCTTTGCCTTAGGTCATACTATTGGCATGGGGATTAGAACCCACAACCTCTGAGTGCCCTCTCTGTGGCTTAGCCCTTTGAGCCATACTGCATTTAGGTTTAGTAATTAGCACTTAGAAAGCCATTGAGGTCAATCCCCATTGCGCCTGTGCAAAATCTGGACTCATTTAATTGTCAAAGCCTCTCAGAGAACATTTCTGTATAATTCAGTGTATTGAAAAACAAATTAAACTAATGTCATTATCCATATTCCCTTAGAACGGGATGCAGCGATATTATATGGACAGAACAAAAATCTGTAATAGTCACATGTGTGGTAAGGTGACATTCAGATGCATCTGTTTCCTTCCATAAAGTCACCTGCTGGAAGCCTATTGAGTAAATGTTAATGAATTTGGGTGTACCTTAGCTGCAAATGGATCAGATCTTCCTAATGTGACATTACAGCAACCTGGATTCACTTGGATTATTCTGCTGATTTAAATTAAATTGAACACCAAAGCCAGCAAAATGTATTAGAGAGGAATTAAATGTGCTACAGAAACATGTAAAGGGTGTTCCTAGAACCCAAAGAAAAGGAGGAGAATAAGAATGTCTCTTTGTAACCTTCCAATTTAGAGCCTGAGACCCACGTGGAGAGATGGACATGATTCTATTGTGTGAGCGGCGTTTGCCACGTGCCCTCCATTAATGTTTAAAGATCGCTCCATAGTTTAATCTTTAAAACATCATGCTGAAAGCATGCCGTCAAGTGCCTGCCAAATTTGGTGCCTGAGACACACGTGGAGAGATGGACATGATGATTCTATTGTGTGAGTGGCGTTTGCCACGTGCCCTCCATTAATGTTTAAAGATTGCTCCATAGTTTAATCTTTAAAACATCATGCTGAAAGCATGCCGTCAAGTGCCTGCCAAATTTGGTTTTAAAATTCGGCTGGTTTTCAGCTAAAGGTGAGGCAAAAAAAACATTAAAGATTGTTGTTGTTTTTACTGTTTCAAAAAAGTTAAAACTTGGATTTCTCTCTTTGATCAATTATTTAAAAAATGGTATGCGATTGCCTTGCAAGTCAAATTGCAACTAAGTGGAGGTTTAAAACCTCTCCCTATGTCTCCCTATCTCAGTGTTGTACAATGCCTCGAATCCTATGCTGTACTTAAGTCTAGTATATTTAATTAATTCCTACTCATGTCCATTAACATTTACGACCCATTACTTTGAGGCTTTTCATGGATGTCTTCTCATCATGACAGTGTAAATATTCACGGGCTCTGCCTTTGATAGTTTCTTACAGTGTTTTTTAAGATTTTCTTTCTAGTGCTTGTACCTTATAACACTTTTTTTTTTTTTTCTGTTTTGCTCACCCAGCGGAGAGACAGAAAAGGAGGGAAGATGGGAAAGCATCCCTCCATGAGGAATGATCACACCACAGTCCCTTCTCCTCCATCTCTCTCTCTCCTTTCGGAATTTGGGCCCATGTCCGTGTGCCTAGCATGTTTCTCAAGATTCCAGTCTGGGACTTGAACTGCACCATTAGCCATGTGGGCTTCAGCTGCCTTAACCATTATGCCACAGGCTGGCACATAACACTTTCTGATTTATTAATTTCATTTAATTTGGTCAGTCAGACTGTTTTTTCTCGGGGACAAACTCGTATTTAAAAAGTGACCTAACTATGTCTGGTTGATAATATTGGTTCTCAGATTATTCGGACAATTGAGAATAAAATTAGCTGTTTTCCCAGACTTTGTGAGGGATTCCTTTCTTTCTTTCCCTAATAAATACAGTCTCACTGGTGACATCTGAGCTAGTCTCTGTTTGTCAGCATCATATTTTCCAGTGGTTTTTCTTGTACTCAGGTATTTTTAAAAATGACGAATAACTTATACTTAGTGCCTAATTTAAAGACCTCAATGTTGAGTGGAATTGTACATGGTAGGTGCTGATGCTTGGTCAACAATTAAATGGTAATTCCCTACATTTGCAAGATTTCAACATGGTTTGTTACTATAAATCAGAAAATGGAAAGTAGCCATTTTATTGTTACTGTGGGTGGGCAGTTGTTCTGAATCTCACATCAGGTATGAAGCACATCATGAAATGGCCTATATCGGGAGCATTGGGTTTTTGGTTACAGTGTATTTTTCACCCCCTTTTCTTTTTCTTCAAATGGAATCTTTACTACAAATGAAATATTCTCATGGGAAGTACTATGTAAAATAAATAACATTGGAATCACTTAGATGAAGACTGTATCAATGCTATTCTGTAAGTATACATATCATATATTTATATACATACATAAATTTCTAGTAGGCATATTAAAAAGTAAGAAAAACAGGTGTATATGATCTGAAAATTATTAAAATATATGTTAATTTCAAATATTAAAAATATTTTTATTTGCAACTTTTAATCAACATAAAAGTACTATTGAGATATTTTATTCTTTTTTTTTTTCATACTGAGTTTTCAAAATCATTTTGTACTTGAAGAATGTCTTAATTCATACTAGATATATTTGAACTACATAGTGGCCACCATACTGAACCTTGCAGGTTTTGATATGCCATTTGTAGAAGTTAAGAATACTGAGTCTCTAGGTTTGAATCTCACCTTTGCCTCTGTTCTTGTGTGACCATTAGCAAGTTAATTAAACTCTCTAGGACTCAGTTTTCTAATATGCAAAACAGGGCTGAAAATTATTCCTATCTCATTGAGGTGTCATGAGGGTGAAGTGAATTCAAAATACCTGGCAAATAGTAAATAAGCTGCATTAGAAGATGCAAAGGAAGTGATATTGTTGAGAAAGTTACTTTCATCTATGAGGGCATTTTGAAGAAATGCATATTGATGTTATATTTCCATGTTCGCCACATTTCATTCATCCCAGTCTCAGTGCTTAATTACTATTGCTGTCTTGAACTTATTCTGCATGTTGGATATGATCTTGCTTTCCTCTGGGAGTAGCCTTCTTCCACTTTAGGTACTCAGCTAAAATGTTTCATCATGTTTGATTTTTAAGTCCGAAAGTAAGAAGAAACACTAATCTTGATTTGAGCTAGTTTGAGAGTCTGTGCTCTTTTGGGAGGATAAATGTATTAATGGAAAACAATAATTTTCCCTAATGCTCACTGGATAAACATATACCAAAAAGTTACCAGAAAGCAGAATTGCTTATGCTCATAATGGTACAAATGTTCATTTTGTCAGCACACACTATGACTACAAAAAGTGGAATGGCAACACTTATACTTTTCAGAATTCATGGACACAGACAATATTGTGGAAAGCCTATTATAAGTTACAATATTCACAAAGCTGCCAAACACCTTTGTAAGAAGCATCAGCTATCAATAACTGTCCACATGGTCCAGAGGAAGCAGTAAGGGTGAGCACTAATGATCTGAAGCAACATTGTAATTGCTAACCTAAGGGATGGTATTAATTCATGACCACTGCATCTTTTGAAGCTAGCCAAAGACAAGACAAACAAACAAACAACAGTAGGAATTCAATCAAGCCATCCCGGCTGGCTGAGGCCTATAGTGATACAAAGGCCAGCCAAAGCCCAAAATTACCATTCAGGCCCTCAGGAGAAGGGAGAGTGCAGAGAACACTTTTCAAAGGCAGTGCTTTCTGTCTGCCACAGAATTTTATGGCTCCTTTTAGTCCTTGGGGATGTGCAAAAAATACCATTGGCATCCTTGCTCTTGGTAAGAAGTAATTAGAAGGTCCTGGTAGAGATTAGAGGAATTTGAGAATTCACTTTCTCCCAATCCCTAAATTACATAATAAAAGATAGAGACCCAAGAGAATTTAAATGATTGCTCAAAGTCAGACTGCCAGTTCCAAAGGATGGCCAGAACTGGAAGACAGATCTGCTACCCTAGCCTTCTGTGCACTAGCCTCTCCAAGCTCTCCTTTGATTTTGCTAGGGCTAGAATAATTTTCTTATTCTTATTTTAGCTGGCATCCTAAGAATGGGAGAACTCCAGATGGTTGTGGCAAAATAATTTTTCTTCTTCACAGAAATCCCCACACTGAGAAATCCATTCAACCATTCTCCCAAGGCTTACTTTTACAGTGGGAGGTCTTGTGATTCAGTAAACCTAGACTTGTGGGTGACCTCACTGAAGGTATAATTTGTACTTCCTAAACTGTCTCCAAGGTCCAGAGTTTGGATTACTTTGTGTTAGCATATTGAATTCCATGGAAACTCTAGGAAGTTCTTGCACAATACAACCAGAAATTATCTGGAGTTTGGAAAAATGTAAATCATTTAAAATAATTGTTTCTATTTACATAGTGTTAAAATATAGAAAACTTCTCTTTTGTTTCCACCAATTCTAAGTAGCATCCTATTTACATAGAAGTTAACCTTCCCTCTGTTAAAAATTAACTTGCGGGCCAGTCAGTGGCAAAGTAGGTTGGAGTGGCTGGATCCTACATGGCAGACTGCACTGTTTGTGTCCTGCACCTGGCAGCTTGAAAAACACACTGGATGTGTGTGCATGCAAGCACAAAATCCTGAAAGGATAATGGAAGAGAAGGGATTGTGGTGTGGCCATGCCGCATGGTGGAATCCTTTCTCATGTTCTCTCTCTGTCTTTATTCCTCCCTGCCTCTCTCAGGTGAGCACACATGCCCTGTGGCAAAATTTTAAAAAAACAATAAAATTTAAAATTAATATTTTATTCCCCAAAATGCTATACTAGCTTTGTAGGCAGCTATGAAATCATGCTAAAAACTCTGGACTTTGAGTTGCAAGAACTGAGATTTTTTAAGACTCTGATTGTCCAATTATTAGAAAACACTATCTACCAAAAATGACTATGATTAGAATTAAATAAAATAACTTAATGTGCAAACATCATGTAAACTATAGAGCATCATAGAAACATAAAGGCTTATTATTTTGCTCAAAAATCTAAAAGATACTTGCATTTATATATTGAAACATTTATATTTATATAAAATATTTTCCAAAAGATAGGTAGAGATTATGTCTAGATTGGAGATGTTTATTGATAAGCTTCCTATCTCATTTTTGTTACTCATTTATTTTAACAAGACAGCTTATTTTATAGCTGACTTGAAATTTACCTCAAATATTCAGCTGACAGTGACTACAGCTATCCGATCTACTGTTTATGGTGTAAAAATCAAACTAAACATTTATAAAAATTTCTGCAGAAGATTCCAGCTAATGAAAGCACCATTTGTGGTGTGCTAAAACATGCGCACACATAGGTATTGCCCCATTTATCAGACATGAGAGCTAATTACCTCATATACCACTATATCTCTTCCACTCTCTGCATTTCAATTCCCAATATTAACACATAGGTGGTCAAGCTGACCATCGAATAGCCTGCATGAGCATGAATGCATTAAATAATTTAATGTTGGAAGAGTTTATTAAACTGCCACATTCTAATCAGCATGCGTACCTGCCTTCATTAATTTTGCACTGGTCCATGGTGTGTCTCTACAGCCAACACAGAGAGCACTAATGTTAATAGGAGCTCTTAACAAACAGGACCAGTTAATCAAGGAAAATTTACTATTAACCACACGACCATGCATACTGCAATCTAATTACAATCAGATTTAACCCTCACCCTGCCACGCCCGTTTAGACATCTTTCTTATTATTTGTCAATGAAACTGCAGAAAATGGGGTATCATTATTTCATTAGTGTAAGAGTGACATTTGCATCTGTGCATTAAGTACATGAGAGGGTTTTCTGCTTGGTACAGTCCCATGTCAAAGAGATTCACTTTTGCTAGTTTTAAAGACCACTGGTAAAGAGGGGCCTAGTTGTATCTCCTAAATATTTTTAATTTTATGAAAATAATTAATTATGAAGGGAGAGCTTTTCCAAATGAACATTACTGTTCAGAACTGATTCAGGTGAAATTTAGCATTTGGCCAGTTACAGTTACTGCTATGTAAATGGTGTGGGTATGATATTCACCATTTAGTTTGATTGTTTAACAAAATAACCTAAGACATTAATGTTTAGTCATGTAAACTGGGAGCCCTAACATAAAATTATGTTTGGTTACTTCAGTACCAATGTACTAGAGAACCATCTAACATAAAACTCTTTCGCATATTTACAAGCTTGTAAAAAACAAAAGAAAGTGTGACCCAGTTTTGTTTTGCTTTATTATTATTTTTTTGTTTAGTTGGTTCACTTCTTCATGTTTTACTCCTTTGGGTCATGAACATCTGTGAGTCTTTACTGTGGATTACCAGTTTAGCATTTCTGCCATTTGCAAGAAAGGGGTTGTGACATTCTGAATCAGAGTGAGGAGGAAAGCTTTGAGAATTTCAAAATGTTAATGTAGGCATTTACACATTATCAAAGAAAGAAGTTACAACACTTTTTTAGCCAGTATTTTTGTCTTTTGATTACCCAGCTCCCTGGAATATTAGTCCACACTGAAGGAACGAAAAAAATTTCCCAGAACTTTGCTACATATCTATTTGATAGCAATAAAAATTCTAAGAAAATACTATTTTGAGGGCCAACTGCTGACATGTGGTTAAGATGACTGGATCCCATATAGCCAAAAGCGCAGTTCAATTCCCTGTCCTGGTGACTTGAAAAATACACTGGGGACATAAGCACATGTGCCCAAAATCTCAAAGGGAGGAAGAAATGGAGGAAAAGAGACTGTGACGTAACTATTCGCCATCGGAAGTGCTTTCTCACTTTCTTCAAAAGGGACTGTGAGGTAACCATTCGCCATCGGAAGTGCTTTCTCACTTTCTTTCTTTATCTCTCTGTTTCTCTCCGGTAAGCATACACACCCTCTTAAAGAAAATAAAGAAAAGAAGAAACTTTCTTGAAAGACTGCTATTAGCCTGTCTTAGACATTTCTCTTTTTTGAGAGTGATTAAAAACTATATCCTTTTGATTTGTCATAAATCTTTGTTGGTCACACGTCCTTGTTTTAATGAGGCAGACAATTCCATGTGTCAGCTATGGAGTCAGATGAACTATATGTTTCTATGGTGTAAGCTTGGGAGAAGATAGAATTTTATTCCATATCATGGTACAGTAGCGACCATGGTACAACAACATGGTACCTGTGCTATATTTTCTTCATAATTCATGGATTTGTAATTGATTTTTGTACTTTTGCTTATTAGAAAGTTGCAATGTACCTAATTTTTTTCTTTTTTATTTGGAGAGGATTTTGCTATAGGGCGCATGCACTCTCCAGAAAGACAGAGAGAGACAGAGAGACAGAAAGTGAGAAATCATCCCCCAGGGGGGATGGCCACGCTACAATCCCTTCTCCTCCATTCTCCTCTCAGGATCTTGGGTACGCACGCATGCGCCTGGCATGAGTTTAAGCCACCAGGTCTGGGACTCGAACCGCAGTCGTCTACGTGGGAGTCCAGTGACATAGCCATTACGCTAATTGCTGGTCCCAATAGTACCTAATTTTTACTGCTCCGTTCTGTAGCAATTCATCTTCTTTTAAACAAATATTTTTTGAAAAAATGTTTTATTTAATTAATTTATTTGTATATGTGGAACCACTGTATACCATTACAGCTTGTAAAATGAATTTTCCCAGCATGAATACACTGTATATTAGTCCAGTTGAAGTTATTATCATACATGTTATTTTCAACAGATTATTTTCCACTTTGGGATCCCTTACATTTTTTGCTTCTTTTTCCCCTTCATTCCCTTCCGGTCACTCTTACCTATTGGAATTATCAGCATTGTCAAGGGTAGAGTTGACTGGGTAGCATGAAATTTACAGAAGAATGTTTCACAATGAGCCTCCACCTATAATGTAGCCTTCAAACTTTGAAAATGTGATGTGCTACACAAAAGTTCAACACACACAATTTATCATGAATCTGTACGTTCTTTGAGGTGATGAGTTCATCACGTCCTCTAACTTCACTCAAGAACACGCAGACCAAATCCATAGTTGGCAGGCATGACTGTATAAGCTGCAGACCACTGGGGGGAATATGAGAAGGTTCCTGAAGAACTCATGCCACCCTTTTTCTGATTCTCTGTCTTAAGAAAGGGAAACTGAAGAACAGTATCTTTCTCTTTTAAAATCTAAAAAATTATAGAGCCATATCAAGTTGTTCTGAATTTAATGAAGAAAAAAATCTGACTAGAATAGTGTAATGTTTTCCAAAATCAGCGACAAAGCACATAAATAAATCTTTTGGAAACTAGTATTTCACAGCTAGAATACCTTTCCCTTTGCTTTTCTCTGTGTTGTTATCTCGATGTTTTGACTAAGCCCTGTCTGTGCATATGGTAATCTAGGCAAACTGTAAGGTTAGGTGGAAAAACACTGTGTAAGGAGTTGGGAGATGATTTGAATTGTGCTTCTAGCTCTGCTAGGTTCCCTCCTCTGTAAAGAGGAGTGGTAGATTAGTTCATCTCCAAGGATTTCTGAAAACACAATTTTTAAGTACATGACATAATAGAATCTATGCAGGATGTAAGATTCCTTTCAAAAGTTCAAGAATCTCAAATGAACACTCAGAGGAATGTTAAAGGCATGGCTTCCATTTTCTTAATTTTTGAAATTTTATTTTCAAACAAAAGATCATTTAATTTTAGGTCCTTTTCTTTTCCCACTCTTTGTAAAGTGTACAAACCCCACACTGAGGGGTGATAATGCAATAGTAGTCTATATGACTCATAAATATAATTTAGTTTGGAAATGTCATATGATAATCCCACATAAAGCCCTATTCATCAAAGGCCTGAGCTGTCAGGTTGTGATGGTGTTTTGATTATTTTACACATTATTTACACAAGGAAGACCCAAAAGGCTCATTCCACACACCATTTAAAAAAGAAAAAGGGATTTTTAAAATGGAGGGTTTATCTTTTTTACAAATAGGGTTAATGTTGAAAACGTGAAAGGATAGCTATGTTAAATTGGCTAGACAATGGTAAACACGGACTGTATATACAGACATACACATATTACCATTAAACATAAGAAAAAAATTCTGATGTCATATAAGTGCAAGAAATATGATCAACATATAAACAATAATATTTATCCTGAGTATTGGTGTTTATCTTGATTCACAGTAGGTATTCAACAACTAGGACTGCACAACTACCAGGTGAGGTGATATTTACTTTAATAATCCTAGAGAGTTGGAGTTAGCAGCCAGAAAAAGAGAAGCAGCACGTTGGAGAAACACTGGTGAGCTTGATGCAAGGTTTACAGCCTTCTCTGCCTTCCAGGGAGGGTGAGTTTCAATAGGAAAAAACCAAAAGCACCCACTTGTGAATGTATGTACATATACACCAAAGACACTTGCAGATGTGCACATGCACACATCTTAACTGAGTCAGCACTTGGCGTTCTCTTGGGGGAAGGTAAGTCTGGGAGAATGAAGGAACACAAAAGAATAGATGTTTGATGTGCCAAATCTATCTGTACTTATGGTGCTAGCCCCATATTCCATTGGAAATTTTTTTGACACAGAGGTTGAGAAAAGAGAATGTGTGGTAAATAAATTAAAATAGGGACAATATGAATCCCAGCAATGAAAACTGAAAAAAAAAAATCAATTACCTTTAGTTATTTTTCCTGTATCTTTTCCTTATTAACAAGTTTTATTATATTCTTTCTCTGGAGAACAAATAGGTAGTTTCAGGTGGAGCCTCAACTCATACTTGTCTTTGGCTCATACTTTCCTTGTGTAATACATCATCCCGTATATACAAGTAGTTCAACAGTTGACTAGTTGTTCAAGATATTTCTGGGCGCCAATAGGAGATGAACTGCAATATGAGATTTACTTTGCAAAGGGTAAACTTAAAAATTTTACTACAAATCTGCTAAGAAAAAAACCACAAGCTATATATATAATTTATTTATTATTGAGAGAAAGAACCTTGACAGGGTCTTGTTATGCCATGACCCTCCACCCAGCCTTCCAACCAGACAGGATCATGAGTGCATCTGTGGGTAAGCCCAGTTTGTTCAGCCTGACCTGGTATCTGAACTCTGGGCCTTCTCATATGGCCCCAGAATCATGTAGCAGCACCCTACCACTTCCACTTCCATGCTGAGACCCAAAAAACAGTTCTTTTTATAATACATTGCTACCCTTAAGAGAAACAAGATTTCATCAAATATTTATGATACGGGATAAAATTGAGCATTGTGCAAAAGAAAAAAAATTGGCCTTAAAATGCTAAAAAACAAAAACAAAAAGAATTCTGCAGAATGGACTTTAGTAAATATTCTATTAAATCCCTACATAATGTGATATTATGCCAACTTAATTAAGTGATAAATTTAGTATTCACCAAAGCTTCACTTGAATTTGAAAACAACTTATAAGTTTAGATTTTCTCATTTTGTAAAATTTCTAACTAAGCATGATGATTACTGAGCACTCATAACAAATACAGAACCAAATAAGTCACTTAGAGCCAAATAGTTTCAAAGGCAAATTTACAGATGCACTTTCAAAAACATTACACCACAATTAGACTTTTGTTGAGATGTAAGGTCTCTAAGCATAAAAGGTCAATGGGGATCTGGAAAAGAGCATAGGTAAGTCATCAACCATTTTAAAGCAGTTGCATTGAAGGTACTGGTGTTTTGCTTTGTTTTAAGAATTATCCACTTAATCAAATTACTTAATTAATTTTTGTTATTTTTAATTTGCTATAGGACACATGTACTCACCAAAGAGAGAGAGAAGGCAAGTGAGAAAGCAAGTCACCAGGGCTAGGATTTGAACCTCAGTTGTCCATGTGGGAGTCCAGTGCTTTAACCATCATTCCACCTGCTGATCCCGGTACTGGTATTTTAAAGGACTATTTCTGGAAGAATTTAGTCAAGGTGACAGAGCTGTATTCTTACTGTCAGTTGAGGGCATCAAACTAGACTACTATCTGCAGTGATGGTGGATTTCAAGCCTTTGCTGTAGGATGGCTCTCCTGCTGACTTGAAACAGCTTTTGGACACCCAGTACTACATGGAGCTTCATTGTTAATGATGAGGATACACTAGATTTGGGTCTTGCCTTCACTTTTTAGACCTTTCATGTGATCTTCTGTAAGGCTCACTCCACTTCCACATTTACACTCCTCACTCCTTGGCATGTCTTGATGTAAATGCCTTTCTTTCAGGACATTCCCCAGGCTTGGGATATCAGACACATTAAGAAGATATTCTTCAAATCAAACATTACACAATTTCTTGGATCAACTCTTCACTTAGCAAGAGGTTTTTTTTTTTTTTTTTTTTTTTTTAAATCCCGCTTTTATTTTAGGTTTCATTTTCACCCTAATAATCTGGGATAAATTAGAGCTGGCTAATATTATTTACCTCAGACTAGGAAAAAAAATAATCCTGAACCATAAGAATGATATTCATGTTGACTTGATACAGAAAGTAAAATAATGTTTTCTTTAACACTTTGAGCAACCACAGTAGACTACTGTTAAAAATTGGCTTGTTCGGGGGCCAGCAAGGTGGTGTGGTGGTTCAGGCGGCTGGATCTCACATGGCGGACTGCATGGTTAGAGTCTCAGCCTGAGCAGCCTGAAAAACACACAGGACAGTGTGTGTGTGTGTGTGTGTGTGTGTGTGTGTTCCCCAACTCCGCAACGAAAATAGAAGAGAAGGGATTTCAGCATGGCCTCCCCATGGGGTGCTTTCTAACTATCTGTCTCTCTCTCTTTCTCTGTTACTCTCCAGCGAGTGCACATGTCCCATAGCAAAACTAAAATCAAGCAAAAACCAATAGGACAAAAAATTAGCTTGTTCTGAATTATGTTATGTGCTGGGCTGGAGCTTTTCTTCTGAACTGTGTAAAGTCTGGGCTAACTGGAATTGACATTCCTGCATATTAGAAAGGTGCAACACTGTCTCTACTTCCCCCCACACTCTCCTCCCTACCCTCTACCCCTTTGCTCCTCTCCAACCTTGCCTTCTACTTTGACTTGCTTTGAGGCAAACTTCTAATAGAAATTTTTGTATCTCTCTCAGGGTCTACTTTCTTCTAGAAAAGACTCATTCTTATAAAAAATCATGATAGTTTGACAAGCTGGGGGCAATTACCTGATCAATATCAGTCAGAATGAGAAGCCCATGATGGATGCCCCTTTGGATGGAAAGAAAAGCAGCAGAGACATATTAAATTAAGCTAGTCTCATTTGGCCCATCACCAGAAGATACTGAAGCTAGGTAATTTGACCTTTTAAAAAAATCAAGAGACCGTCTGCATCATTCTGGTCTGAAGAAAGGTCTCAGACAGGGTAATTAGAGAATTTCAATAATTGCTGATTTTGCAACAAAGGATTTTTTTCCAAGCCTTTTTGAATCTCAAACTAGACATTAAGAAATGTTAGTGAGCCCATTCTTCACTTCCTATATAGTAGGGGGGAACATTTCATGGGACAAGATGGGCATAAGAAAATAGGAAATAAGGCCTTGAGAACTCTTTAGACATTAGTAAGTCTTTCTCACTTTTTTCAACCTGGCGGGTTAATAAACGTTTCGTTATACTTTTAGCTTGATACTTCTAAAGCCAAATAGTAAATCTCTTGGATTATACTGTCATTGGCTGTTAAAATAGCTAACAAATCAATAGACCTCAGGTATTTAGCCATCATTGCTTCTCACTGGCCCAGGTGATCACAATACACACACTCAGACGAAAAAGTGTACCTTCAGCTCCAAGCATCACTGTGGAATGGTGACCTCGACCTAGTATCTATTCATACATTTTAAATGCTTACAAAGGTATATACATGAGCAATATTTTTAAAAAATTATTTAAGTCACCTCCATTTCCCTATTGATAGTATCTTAAGGCTTGTTTCTCAACTCTTTCCTCTTCATTTGATCCAAAGATCAGTGGCCCTATAAACATTAAACACAACTTATTAGGATTAAATATTTTGTGAGCCTAGCATAGGAACCTCTGTCTATAGAAATTTAGACTCTTGGGACCAGCAGATGGTGTAAGGATTATGTCGTTGGACTCCCACATGGTCAACCGTAGTTTGAGTTACAGACTCAGAGGCTTGAAACTCGGAGTAGACATGTGCGTGTGTGCTCAAAATCCCAAGAGGTGAATACAGGAGCAGGGATTGTGTTGTGGTCATCCCCATTGGGGAGGGGAGAAACCGGTGGGTTTCTTGCTTTCTGTCTGTCTGTGTTTCCTGTGAGCACATAATGTCCTATTGCAAAAATCTCTCTCTAAAAAAAGAAAGAAAGAAATTAATTTAGACTTTTAACAACCTTTCTATTCAGTATCCTTAAACTTCAGATGTATAAACAGTACCTGAACAGTACAATCCCATATGCCTGCATTTTCACAAGTGTCTCCAGATGATACTATGCTGGTGGTCCACAGATCACATGTTGAGGAATGATACATCTCGTCTTCCCTTCCATCAGCCTCCTAGCAGCATTGAAAGTCCACCAGCTTACAGTGATGAGAATCAATCACTTTTTGCAAAGGCTACCATGGAAATGGACTTAGACTCATTCAGTCAAGTAATACAGTCCACCGTTTTGATGTTCTGTCACTTGACTATCAAGAACTGCCACTTCCTCTAGCTAGAATCCCTTTGTTTCATTTCAGTCCATTCTGCTTAAATGTATTCTACTTGCAGAAGTTTTTAGGGGCCACTATGAGTTTTTATTTTTGTCTTTTTAACCCTATATTATGACTTCTAGTTTCCTTCTTGGTGTAGGACACTTTTTTTTTTTTTTTTTTTTGCCAGGAGGAAGAAACATTTGTACATTAATTCCTCAGAGAAAAAACCAATGTCTTTGTGAAAGCATCGCTCACTCATACAGCCACACTGATCTCTGTGTTCTTCAAACATGCCAGGTACTTGCCTATCTTAGGGCATTTGATACTGCTGTTTCGTCATTTAGGACATTTTCTCCCATAAAGACACTTCAAAAGTTGGCTTAAATACCATCTTCTCCTTGAGGCCTCTCCTTACTACTTCTTTAACAATGAAACCTAACCTCTATTTTTTGGGGGGAGGGGGAGAGAGAGATGGCTGTAGGGAGAGACAGAAAGATAAAAAGTGAGAATCTCCCCTCCCCTTGAGTATGGCCATGCTGCAATCCCTTCTCCTCCATTCTCTTCTAGAGACTTAAGGCACACAGTACATGCACCTGGTGTGAGTTTAAAGCTCCTGGATCTGGGACTCGAACTATGGTCAGCCATGTGGGTGTCTAGCACCTTAATCACTACTCCACCTGCTGGCCCCCAACCTCTGCCTCTTCACTCTTGATTCACTATAATATGATATAAATGCTTCGTCTCTTTTTTTCCTAGCACTTAACTTCCTTTCAGCATACTGATTAATTCAGTTAAAACTTTGTTGTTGTTACCCTTTATTCAAATTATAAACTCCATGAAGGTCAGAATATTTCTTTTTAGACTGACCTGTAGGCGATAACTAGACTAGTGCTTGGCCGGTGGATGAAAGAACAAGCCTAATTACCTATGACAGTGCCCTTTTTAGAAGCATTTGCATCAAAATCTAAGGAATGCCAGAGGAGATGATGGTGATGAGAGGTATAAATTCTCATTTATTTGGATTCAAACACATTCATATACAACGAGACTCTATTGGTCGAGAGATGGAATTAAAGCATGAGTGTATTTCAGTGCAAGAAATTTTTGAAGTCCCAACATACTTTTTTCATAATAGGTATTTATGAATGTTGGTAGACCCCTTGTATGATTCAGGAAATATGAATGTTTGTAGACCCCTTATATGACTCAGGAAATATATTTGGTTAGTAGGTATTCTAGGTGGGCCTCAAATTATGCTACAAAAATCATTAATTTCTCAGCCTGCTACTCTCGTCAGCTGTTTCAAACTCTTGAATGTGAGTTTTGATTATTGCTGTAACCACTGAGGACAGAGTAAACAGAGAAAGTAGCTAAATATAGAGAAAATGTTGAATGAGTGAGAGTAATTAGCGTTATCCAAATCATAATGAATATATTACTAAGGACTTCATGTTACCTTGGTATTTTGGATATATTGTTATTGGTACTTACTGTGCTGAACTTACAGGAAAGGTGCTTTTGGAGAGAACTTACAATGGGTTATACACGATGCCGAGTGCTTCACAAAAATTATCTCCCTCTTTCTTTAAAATAGTCAAATTAATTGTGGTCTCAGAATTCACTGGTTTACCAGTGACAGAAAAATCTGACTCAAGCTGTTTTAAATAAAACAAAACCAGAAAAAGAGTTTATGTGGTTAGTGTGCTTAGAAAGTCAAGAGGAAAAAAAATGTTCAAATATTGAAAATACAATAAATGAGATAAAAATATAGTATTAGTTATCTGATCACTTAAAAGTAACAGAAATCAAGTAAATTATTCAACTTAAATCGTATCTGTCTGAATATCATATTGCAGGTGTTTTCCAGAAGAATGCATTTTTCCAGCACAATCTTTTTTTTTAAATTTACTTATTCATTCATTTATTTTAATTTGACCAGAGAGCGAGAGACACACACAGAGAGTGAGAGGAAAGCGAGAAAGCAAGCTGCCAGGTCTGGGTCTTGAACCATAGTCAGCCATGTGGGAGTGTCCAGCGCCTTAACCACCATGCCACCTGCTGGTCTCCAACACCATCTTTTAATTTTTTTTGTAAAATTTTCTGTAATCTTCTGAGTTGCATTTTAAGATGAATGATAGCAAAACAAATAATTGTGGCCCAATATTTTAATTTTAAACTGATTTAACAATTTGAAATATTTTATCTTTAACAGGATGCACTTCCAAAGCATTCCTTTGATTCCATAAATTATATGAAAAAATTGAACTCTTATTAAATTTAACTGTTTTTCTATCTGACATTAATTGGAAACTAATATCACTACTTCTACTAATGAACCCAATATGTTAACAGCTATTACTTCACTTTTTGGTCATGTAAAGGAAAACTTTGAATTGAAAGCACACAGTTAATTTAAAGTGGCAATCCTTTGATCTAAATGAAAAGTCATGGTTCACAGAGTGATTTGTAAGCATATATTCTGCAGTCAAATCAGTTAAATTATCTTTGTGGTATTTAGGCTTTAAAATAACCACTAACTTTTGTAAAATATACTGATGTTTCATCAGCTGATTTATGTATTATGGTTCGCACATGTCGGTGACACCACTAATGGCCCCCAAAGTAAGCAGTAAAGGTTGATGAGCATTATGGACAAGTTAAATATTCCCATCAACATGAAAAATAAAATATTAAAACTTTATTTTTATTTTAGCATACATTTCTGAGCTCCTTGATGTTAAAATAGTTTATTTCAAAAATTAAACAAAATGATCAGGGATGGAATATATAAATAGTTGTAGATCAATACCAAACAAGAATGAAACCTGTAAGTGTTGAGTTCATACTTTCTATGCTCTGCAGAAGGGGGGCTCTGTTTCATTTTTTTGCATATATTTCATGCATACTTAAACTATAACTTTTCTTACTTTTTACTGACCTTTGACTAGCAACCTAGTGATTTCATGCATCTCACAGGCTGGGACTAGAGTTTCAAAACACCAAGGGTATACATACCCTGAGGTGATAGCATCATCTTATGTTTACCATTGCTAGAAACTGGAAAAGTGAGCTGTCCGTGGTGCTTGTAGGCCCACTAAGCCCCTTTGGAAGGAGGTCTTGTTTACATTGCATGGGAGAATAAGAGTGACCAATTGTTCTCTGTCGTTTTTCATATTTCACTACATGTTAAAGTGAAAAGTCAGTTACTACACATGTATACCACACAAGACCATGCCAGAAGCTAGACTTAACTCTTAGCGTAGGCTCTTCCATGTAGTTACAAATGACAGGAAGTCGTCCTTTTGCATAACATTCTATTGCATATATATGCCCCATTTTCTTTATCCATTCATAAACCAGGTACTGAGAGACAAATAATGTATATTCCCACTCAGTAATAGAAGCTAAAATGTTTTATTTCATAGAAGTAGAGAGTGGAATGGTGACTACTAGAAGCTGGGAAGGGAGAGAGGGTGGGGAGGATAGAATTTGTTCAATAGATACAAACTTGCAAGTAGGTTAAATGGAGAGAGTTCTAGAGTATTAGCACAGTAGAGTGATTATAGTTTGTGGCAAATTATTTTTCAAAATAGGTAGAATTTGGGAGCCAGCAGTTAGCGTAATGGCTATGTCGCTGGACTCCCACGTAGTCGACCGCGGTTCGTGTCCCGGACCCGGTGGCTTAAAACTCAC
>NW_006207268.1:946601-947396 GCF_000334495.1 Tupaia belangeri chinensis
TGCACTTTCGTTCCTTATGCCTCTCTCTGTCTGTCTGGCGAGCGCACGCGCCCTACAGGGAAAATCTCCCCAAAAAAAAAAAAAAAAAAGTAGAATTTCAAATGTTCAGAATGCAAAATAATGACAAATATTTAAGATGGTGGATAGGTTTATTGCCCTGATTCGATCATTACACATTGTATTAAGGTGTGGAAAATCACATTACACTTCATTGTTATGTATGACTACTATATATCACTTAAAATTATAATTTAAAAACTGAATTACAAAGTGGAGTCCTATGACTTAACATACTTATTCTGGTAAATTGGGGTAAAGGATTCATAATGCCAAAGCAAAGGAAACAGCAGATCAACTGACAGAAAGTGAGCTCTAGGCAAAGCAGAATGTGTGGTTATCCTGGGCAGAGGGAGCAGCAAGTGCAGAGTGAAACACAAAACTCGCCTAGGTTGCATTCAGTAAGCAAGAAACAGAATGGAAATGAGAGAGCGACAGAAAGATAGCAGAAGGCCAGTCACTCAGAGCTTTGGAGGTCCTGGCAAAGGTTTGGGGTTCTATTTTATATAACACAATAAGTCTTTAAAAGATAAAATAAGTCTTAAAAAATATTGGTCCGATTAATGTGTACAAGGTCATCTAGCTGTCTTGTGGAGGAAAGACTCTTTGGGTAAAGAATGGAATAGTGGCTTCCATTATAGGAGGCCATTGTTGTTGTCTGGTAAAAGGTGATTTTTTTTTTTCCATAGGATGAGTGTGCTTGCCAGAGGAAGGGGGGGGGCGGGGAGAGAGAGAGAG
>NW_006207268.1:948032-1006418 GCF_000334495.1 Tupaia belangeri chinensis
GTTTTTTTTTTTTTCCATAGGATGAGTGTGCTTGCCAGAGGAAGGGGGGGGCGGGGAGAGAGAGAGAGAGAGAGAGATCACCTTTCAGAGGGAATGACCATGTCAGAATCTTGTCTCCTCCATCTTTATGTCTTAGGATCTTGGGCATACATACACATACACCTGGCATAGTTTTCAAGCCACTGCGTCTGTGACTCAAACTGCAGAGTCAGCCATGTGAGAGTCAGAGCCTTAACATCCATGACAACTGCTGACGCAAAGATGATGGTGTCTGATTCAGGTGAAGTGTGTAGATGGGGTAAAATGTGTAGATGTGGTTAAAATTCAGTTTCGGAGGGACCAGCAGTTAGCGTAATGGCTATGTTGCTGGACTCCCCCGTAGTCGACCGTGGTTCAAGTCTTGGACCTGGCAGCTTAAACTCACACCGGGTGCGTGTGTGTGCGTGCCCAAGATCCTGAGAGGAGAATGGAGGAGAAGGGATTGTGGAGTAGCCATCCTCCCTGGTGGGGTGATTTCTTGCTTTCTGTCTCGCTGTCTCTCTCTGTCTTTCTGGTGAGCGCATGTGCCCTATAGCAAAAACCTCTCCAAAAGAAAAAAACATTCAGTTTGGGAAATATTTTAAATGTGTATCTGACATGCTATTTTTGTAAATTGAATGTGAGAAGTGGGAGAAAAAGAGGAGTTGAGGATAAATTCAACCTTTTAATATTAGTCTATGGGTGAATATTGGTGCCCTTTATAGATATGAGGAACATCATAAGAGAAGTATTACAGTTGGGAAAAATTTCAGTTTGTCTGTAAATGTTAAGTTTGATGTGACTATTAAACCTTTAAGTGTAAAGTTGAGTAGGTAGTTGGATGTGTACATTGTGAAGTGGTTGAGGCAAGAATGTAAATAGGAAGTAAATAGGAAGTCAAAGTAATAGCCACAGGAGTATATAGGCTTATTGATGGAACGGATTGAGAAGAACATTGCAGACACAGTCCCAGCATATTCTGAGCTTATTTGTTCAGTAAATAAACAATGTCCAAAAGTGATATTATATGCAATTATTGCATTTCTAAAAGCGTATCCAAATTACTACTTGCTTCTTTAAAAAAAAAAAAAACAACAAGAAACCAACCATTTTTATTTCACAAATTATTTTTTAAAAGTTATATTGTATAAAATGAACCAAAGAGGGAAGGATTAGCTCATGTGGGTTCATTTTTAATTAGCTTTTTAAAATACTAGGTCATTGGAAAAGTCAAGAAGCATTTTTGCATAGAAAAACATAGAAAAATATGTCATGACTTTTCCAACGACCCAGTAGTGTGTACTCTTTACAGTACTTGCTGCAGTGTTTCAATTTAACAAGAGTAATGGACCATTGGGGCCAGCAGATGGTGTAACACTTATGTAGCTGGATTTCCACATGGCCTTGAGTTCTGGACCTAGTGGCTTGAAACTAGCTCCAGGCATATATGCGTGTCCATACCCAAGATCCTAGGAAAAGACTGGAGGAGAAAGGACTGTGGCATGGTCATCTCCCCTGGGGGGTTTCTTACTTTCCTTCTCACTGTTTCTGTCTCTCTCTCTGACAAGCACATGCACTCTAAGGTAGAAAAAAACTCTAAAGAAAAAAAAAAGTAATGTACCATTGACACTCATCTAATGTCATTTTTAAGACATTTGTTTACTAGAAAAAATATGGAAAGTTATAAAAGTGATAGTCCTGAATGACTAAAGAGATAAGACCAATGCCTAGAGAAACATTCTCAATTTGATTTGGAGATCTGCCTATTGTAAAGAAGACAAAGTCAAAATACTTCCTACCTATAGTCTTAAACCCAGTTTAATTAAAAATGGTTTTCACCTGGATGTACCAATCAGTAAGGCACTTCAAATGCTTTGCATGAAACACTATAGTAAATAGTAATGTATTAAGCATCTAATGACCACTTACTAATGATGAAAAAGGATAGTTATGGGACAAAGGGCCAGGAAATCAAAGAGATATAGAAATATTCAAGCTATTGACTATAGAGAGACACAAATATAGAAATAATACCAGATGAAGGAATTGGAAATGAAGGATGGAAAAAGGAGCCACCAAATGTGTCTAACTTCTAAGTAGCTAACCTCATAGATTCCAAATTGAAACCCTAATGTTACGGTTCAGCACGGAAACAAATTCCACTCTCTGGTGTGGTCAAGCCGAAGATCTTTGATTTGGAAGCTGGCATAACTTTTGAAATCCTATACCGTCAATATACTCAATGCTAGACAAGAGCAAAAATGAGAGAATGAGCCATATAAAATGATTTTCTTTAAATCTGTCTTGTGATGGGCCAGCCAGTGGTGGTTAAGGCAGCTATATCCCATATGGCCAACTTTGTAGTTCAAGTACCTGACCTGGAAGCCTGAAAAACAAGCCAGACACCTGTATGTGCATGTCCCAAATCTCAAGAGGTGAGTGTAGGAGAAGGGAATGTGGAGTGGCCAACACCCCTGGGAGGAGCTTTCTTACTTTCCCTCTCTCCCCACAAGCTCTGCCCTGGCAGGTGCATGTACTTTATAGCAAATTAAAAATAAAAATTCATTCCATGATAGTGTAGATGTTAGTAATAATAATATTAAACTTACAAAGAATGTTATGTAATTATCTTATTCCATTGCTGTAAGAAATCAAAGAGGTAGACAGGTTATGTGTGATTATCTTCAATATGTTCACTTTACAGAAGAGGAAAATGATGCTTGGGGAGGGTAATTACCAAAGGATCCATGGTTCCTGAAGGAAAGTCATCTGGTCTGTCTGGCCCCATACTGCACATGCATTGATGCCACACAGGCCAGCAGGAGAGATTACAGCCCTACGAAGCTCTAGCTGGGGCCCTGTGCCTAATGTGCTACACCCTGAGCACCTGAGCACAGTCTCTTTGGAAGCGTCTCTTTGCCAGATATTTTTAAGAGATAGGGCCTTAACAGCAGATTTGGATTTTCTTTAAAGCAGCATCTAAATAGTCAAGAATGGGTTAAAATTACATGTGTTTGATCAATATCATTAATTATCTCAAATGAAACTCTTATCAAAATCAATGAAATGTGTTAGGATTTAAAATATGGACGAATTTGCAAAGTGTAAGTCATGAAAGAATAACATGGATGCTTCAACTTTCAAAGGCCCTAATCTTCTTTCTGCTTTGGTATATCCAGAACACATTATCAAGGATCATCTGGACTGGGTCCAGACATGGCAGTATAGGTGGGAGGGCACCACTGTGCAAGTCTAGGGACACATGGATAGGAGTCCTACATTTGGTTTTCTGATCAACCTAAACAAGCCAGGCAGGATGGTGTCCTAGTTAATGAGGGTATTGGGACAGGAAGATCATTTGACATGGTATAACCTGTCAAAAATACTTATCTCTTTATCTCTCACTCTTCCTCCCCACCTCTCTTCTTATTAAGAAAAACCAAACCAAAAAAAAAAACCCACACAGATACACGTTATTTACCGTACTTTGAATACACCAATATTAGTTCATTTTCCTTTTAAAGTTTTCTACCAGCATAAGTTATTTCTTAAGATGATTCTTGGCCTGGCTCAGGGCTGCTGCAGTAGCACACTACTTGAGGACACTGGTCCCATATCAGAGATCACTGGCTCATTTTGTGGAGCCTTCTGTACATCTGTACCTGCTTGGCACTAGTACCCATAACAGTGGCTGGATGGGAAGGCTATGAGGGGATTGTGGCATGAGATTCAGTTGAGAGTACTCTCCCCATCCCCCTGTCTGTCTCTCGCTTTCACAAAGTAAACTTTTATTTAAAAAGATTGTTCTCTGGGCCCCATTACATCAGAGGTAGATATTTGTTATTTTCTGCTCCTTATGAGTATTAAAATTGGGCTTCTACACATATACAAAAGCCATGGGAAATCTTCTCCTTCTAAAGGAATTAGACTGAAAATTGAATGACAGTTATGAGTTGTTTCATCACTTATTACTGAGAACTACTTTCCTGAGTTAACTACTGAAAATGAACAGTACAAGGTTGGAATGAGAGTCAAGGTTCAGCCACAATGAGTTGCTACATAAATTCTAAATAACATATTTATTTATCAATTTCTCAGTTAATCCACTTTCAATTGTATCTGTTGATATTTATGGCAAACTATAAAACATTAGTATTTTAACACATTTGTTATCTCTCAGTTTTACTAGTTAAGCAAAACTTATACTAGTTAAGTTTTATTAAAACTTCTAGTAGTTACATTTATAACTAAATAATATACCTAGACTTATCCTTTATCCATCCATTTTGAGAGTGCCTATTGACTCCTGACTAGTTAAGTGAGAAAATGAATGAACCTAGTTTTTTCCCCATTTATTTTCCTCCTCCCTTCCTTAGATCCCAACTCCTATTAACTATGCTATCACTCTTACATGTTCTGTAAGTACAGTTGTCTCCTCTGCTGTGTCTATAGGTTGATTTTATAAATTGAAAATAAACACATATAAGATATTATAATATAAATATTATTTTTGATGGAAACTAATGAAATGATTGGTTCCACAGAGAATTACATGTTAATCTATGTCGTTTAATTTCTGCTGCTTGAAGGAGAATGTCTGTTTTAAGCATCAAGAGAAATTAGAATCTATTTTCCTAGCTATTTTTTTTGTTAAAGTCAATAGTGTGTTCTTTATTTGTAATATGGCTTTCACTGTATTGGTTCATTCTAAGAATTGCTAAGTGCCTTTATTTTCATTATTGAAAGAGGGAAAAACAAATGATTCTATCTTATCATAGAGAATTTTTAATTTGTGAATTACACAATTTGTAATGGAATCAACCTGTTTATTAAATCTATTCTTTGCATACCATTCTTGCTCATTTTACTCATTCCTTATTAGACCTGCTACATACTTAGCTTTTCTTTGCATTGTCCTGTGTTAGTACTATTGGGTTTTCATCCATGTCTAATACTTTTCAGGACGCCTTTTTCTGTTTTGCTGGAATGCATCTTCAAGTAATATCTTTTTTTTTTTCACTCTTTTTCTTCCTTCCTTCTTTCCTCCCTTTCCTCCTTCCTTTCTTTTTCTTTCTTTTGGAAAGGATATATTTGCTCTCCAAGAGTCTTTGTAGCTTGGCGAGGGCTTTAAAGTTGCCTGCAAACTTTCTCTTCTGATTAAAAAATGTGATGCTAATCTGGTTTTTGGTCCTTTGTAGGTATTCTATTTTTTTCTCTCTGAGATTTCTGGGGATTTCTCATTGCTCTTAAGTACTGAAATTTTATAAAAATGTTTCTAAGTTTTCAATTTGCATAATTATAAGTTATGCCTTTACCTCAGTTATATTTTCTTCTGTCATTTATTTGATTCTATTTTCCGTCTGTAGGGGAGAATATAATATTATTTTCCCAAGAGTTCTAATTAGATATTTTGGTCTATTCTGGATTGAACTTTGATGAATCATTGCTTCATAGTTTTTATTTCTTTCCTACTAAGTTCTGGGAGATTTTCCTCAACCTCTTTCAGATCAACCAAATTAACTTGCAGACATGTTCATTCATTATTGAATTTTCCTATTGACTTTTTTACGACTTTGATTATATAGTGGAGAATAAGAGTTCATCTCTGCTCTCATTGTAATTATTAAGATGTCCAACAAATTGTTGGCACTCAGTAGATATTTGTTGAATGAATGAATGGATAAACAAATGAATTAATGGATATTGGTGCCTTCTTTGTGATATTCTTTTATCATTATTTTAATGAATTTTTGAAATGAAACAGTGCTCAGATAACTGTTTCTAAAATGATGAAATTTTTAGTGTAGTCATTAAAATCATAACTGTGAAAAGTTTGTACAAAGTTTATGATATAACATAAAAGAATCAAAATGATTAATTGTATTCATATTATGATTGCCACTTCTCCAACACTACTCTGTGTGTGTGTGTGTGTGTGTGTGTGTGTGTGAGGGAGAGAGAGAGAGAGAGAGAGAGAGAGAGTGTGTTATTGGTAGGGACTAGGAAAAAATCAATCACGTAAAGTGGGGTTTAATATGATGTGTTCAGTCACTAAGGGCTTAGGTTCATGTTTTCAGTTTCTTGTACTACTATTTCTACAATAATAAAAAATATCAATTTAAATTAAATGACAAAGGAAAGTGATGCTGCAATTTTCCTGGGTCATCAAATGTGAAAAAAAATTACCTTAATGGTTAAAAAGGCCTTTTTAATGCCTTTAAAAGGCCTATCTAATCTATAACTTTTCTTTGTCACTTTGGTATAGGTTTCCCTCCCACTAGCTACCCTCACCACTGTCTTGCCTTATAGACTCCACCACCATTTTCAAGGATTCAGTATTATCTACTTTGACAAACATTATATCTGTTCATTAAATAAATTTTAAATCTATTTTCCTACATATTGTGCTAAGATCTGGAATACATATTTTAAAAAAAAGCCTCTCTGTTTCTAAAGAGATCATAGTCTATGGGACCAGCAGATGGCATAATGGTTACATTGCTGGATTCCCAAATGGCCAACTGCAGTTTGAGTCCTAAACCTGGTGGCTTGACACTCACGCCAGGCGCTTGTGCGTGCTTGCCCAAAATCCTGAGAAGAGAATGGAGGAGAAGGGATTGCAGCATGGCCGTCCCCCCACAGGGAGGGAGTGATTCCTAGCTTTGTGTCTCTCATCTCTCTCTGTCTCTCTAGTGAGCACATTGATAGCAAAAATTTCTCTCAAAAAAAAAAAAAAAAGAGAAAAGAAAAGAGATCATAGTCTGGTGGTACTCAATGGTAATTCATAAAGTTCTTACAGTCTTCCTTTGTGCATTTGCTGACTTTTGTGAAACTCCCTGACCTTCACTTTGCCTTTTCTCATAGATCTAATTATATAATAATTATTGAAAGTCTAATTTTGCCATAGTCAAGGAAAAAGAGTGCAAGGCAAAGTTAAGAAGGACCGGGAAAGAGAGGGGAAGGACTGAAAACAAAAAGCAAAGGCAGAAATAAAAGCAATAATATAAATTATTTTAATTCCATTACTTTAATGAATCGAGGTATGTATATAGAGAGATATCCTTGGACAAGTAATAAAACGATAAAAACTCATTTCCCACACATGTTGTTTCATATTGCAAGGGACACGCTCACTCTGTCTTTGTGTTCTTATGAATGTTCCCACCTATTCTGGGGCCCCTCATTTGTTTCTGTATATCACCCTATGTCATTATTTTTATGGCCACACGGTTGACACGTTCACTCTGTCTTTGTACTCTTATGAATGTTCCCACCTATTCTGTGGGACCCTTCATTTGTTTCTGTATATTACCCTATGTCATTATTTTTATGGCCACACGGTGCTGTGTTAGAAAGTTCAATACATTATGTTTAAAGGAAGAGTAAATAGGAGGTTTTGACTGAGAGGTTAAGAGACTTTTCTATATTAAAGTTTATTTTAGCTCATGTGTTTTTTTTATATATGTGTTAAGTAAGAGATAACACTTCCATGGGAGCCAATATATATATGTATATATATAGGCTCTATATCAATGAGGTTTCCATAAAATTGAGCTATTACAATAGACAAGGGATTGATGTACATTTAATGAGATTTCCTTATGGATTTATTTATGCCTTCACCATAAACTCAGATGGTTAAGTAATACTGCATTCTTGCCAACCAGTTCTTCATGTCAGAATTCTAGGTATCTTTCTTGACACCTGCCTCTCTCTCCATCCCTATATCCTATCCATCATAGGTTCTTATTGATCCTATTTTCAAAATGGATCTTGAGTCCTTCCAGTGCTCTTTATTTCCACTGTCAGCACTTTGATCCTGACTCAGGCCTTGATCTCTCACACGTGGATTACTAAAATTGCTTCCTAATTACACTTCTAGCTGTATCTCTTGATTCTTTCAACCCATTTTCCACATAGCAATAATAGTAGTGCTTTTAAAAAATGCAAATTCAGTCACATGATTCCCCTGCTTAAACCTCTTCAGTGACCTCCACTGCTCTTCAAACAAAACCTCAACCCTTTAACCATGCTTTTCATGAAGTGGCCTCAGTTAGTCATACTCCTTGCTTTCTTGGTAAGGAGATGAGTTCTTTCCTGCTTCAGACCCTTTGTACATATCTTCTTTTCTTGAATAATTCCTATTCTTGATTCAGATTTCTGATTAACTACCATTCCTAAGAGAAGTATTTTTGGATTCATTTTCTGTACCGCAGGTCCCACATGGTAACTGTCTTTGTAATTAGCTATTTTTTGGCTATGTGTTTAATGGCTATCTTTCCCACAAAACCTTGAGCCCAATGAGCCCATAAATGATGTACATTTTGTTTGTTGCCACCTTCTCGATGATCAGAACCATGCTTGACTTTAAGTAGTTGATGAAACAAACAACAATAAAAACAAACAATGACAGTGTCTGGTTTGACAGTCATGGCAACTAAGACTTAGATCTGGCCCCTGAGATATTGGTCAGCTCAATCCTAGTGAAGCTTCCGTAGATGACTTCTCTCAAGCTATTGTGGGTATTAATTCAGTCAGAGATGTGATCATTATGGCCATGGGCACTTCTGTGTGTATTTTTTCCCCCTGAAATTAGAAAGGATTTCATGGCTCTTGAAACAAACTGGAGAACTAAAACTCAGTATTTCAGCATTAAGAATGAAGAAAGATGACCCAGCACAACAAAGTAGCAGATGCCTGCTCTTGCCTTTTAATTCAAAAGGCACTATGCATGGGTAATATATAATAACCATTTATCAGTGTGCTAATAGTGTTTGAAATTCTATTAGGTGACATGATGAGGAAGCTCAAGATGGATGGAGTTGTTATATATTTGGTGTCTTGACTGTGCCTGCCAGAGCCTTTAAAGTCAGTTTAGTGGTCTATTAATGTGTCCATTATGAACCCAATTTCTTACCTTAGTCATTTTAAATCTCATCTGTCTATAACTTAGTATATGTTATTAGCCCAAATTCAAACATTTTATACCAACTATAATTCTTAGTTGTTAAACTGGTTTTGACTTATTGGTGCCACATTAAAACCTTAATAGGTAGAATAATTGGCTCTCATAACAATTTGGAGTGAGAGAGGTCTAGAAGTGAGTGCTGTTTCCAGACACCTGAAGAGCTGTGAACTAGTCCCGTAGGCCCTCCACTGCATCTCCCCACCCCTGCTGATTGTATACTCTCCTGGTTTCCCAAGTCTGTCTTAATTGCATGCAAACAGGAGCCATTAAACCAGGCATGTCTCTAGGGAAACCACTTCCAGGATTTCATAGGGGAATCTTTCTCCAGTAGCAGCCAGCATCCGCTGTTGATGGTATAAAACGATGGGCTTTAGATGTTCTTGCTTCAGAGGTGCAAGCCTGAGGCCAACCTCAGGGAGAAAAAATGATTTGCCAAGCATCTAAGCTCTCTGCAGCCTGAAAGCATTCCAGATGCTTCTTTACATTTTAAAAGGATGCATGAAAATCTGCCTTCCCACCAATTTGTACGCCTTTTCCACCTCTGTTTCTTAGTAGCATCCTGAGCTTCATCCACTATATGGCAAAGTCAGCTTTTTCACCACAAAACGGACTCTGAGACACAGGTCTTCTTGAATTGTAATCTCGAAGCCAAGCGTCAGCCAGGCCCACACGTGTCTAAGTGCTACAGGATCAGATATCTGTGTTTCTGGGCTCTTGAACCTCTTTATCCTCTTCGCCTACCTGCAAAGTCTCTGGTGCATCCTGTATATCTTTGAGTGCTTCTCCCCTCTCTAATTGAGAGAAGTAAAGCCTTCTGGGGTGCAATAAAACTGCTTTAGGAAGGCAAGAAACAGATGGAAAATAAATGGGTTCAGGTGCTCCAGGGACCCAAGTGCTGCTGCAGAAGGCAGACAACAGAGAAGCAAAAAAAAATTTTTTTTGATTTTTGTCTTTTAAATCTTGCAGTGGGGCAGAGAAAGTTTCAAGGTGAGGTTCTCTCCTTTGTGCAACTGATACATGGATTGGATACTGGTTAAAGCCAGTTTCTTCCTATATCTCAGGAGACATTTACTGGTGGCTCTAATCTGTGTGCAGGGTGAAAGGCAGACCCTAAATCTGATTTCTAACAAAGTGATTTTTCTACTACTATTTCATAGAGATAAGGATATCTTTGAGTGATTCAAGAATTCAGATGAAATGATCCTAAATTCAGTATTTGCCCTTTGTCTCACCTTAGACAAGTCACTTAAATTCCAAGAGTCTCAGTTTTGTAAATTCTAAAATGGGAATACTAAAACCTATAGTGAAGTGTTTGTGGAAGTATGTAAGTATGCATGCAAAGTACCAGCAACCTGAACAGATAGATAGTTCATTTATTTCATTCATGTGCATGAGAGACAAAGAGCAAGAGAGACAGAGAGAGAAAGACAAGTACTCTCAACAGATTCTCATGCCATAATCCCTTCCCCAACCTTCCCAACCAGCCAGGATCCAGCATGCACAGGGACTTAACTTCTGATCTTCAGCATGGAACCAGCATCACAAGCAGTGCACTATGGCTGCACCACTGAGCTAGCCCTCAGACTGCTATTGCAAGGTCACCATATGCCTTAGCTTTGCAGTTCCTTATTCTACTCATCTTCTTAGATAAATAATTGACATTTTTATGATTTCCCCCTCCTCAGTGACCAGTTCATGCTTCTCAGGAAATTTCTAAGTAAGGGTCTCTCTAGGTATCACTTAGTCTCTCCTTTTCTCTCCTTTATTTCTTTTTAGCTTTCATCTATAAGCCAGTGTGATTTAGAGCAAAGGGAAAATCAATCAGCAATGAGATACAGGATGAACTTATCAATTTGAGAGGATTAATTTTGTCAGATTCAAGAAACTTAATGAAAGATATTGTTACCAAAACGTGCTGCTTCCAAAACGCAATTATTGGAAAATAGTGCTTATTAGATGATCATTTTTATGCCACATGTTCTAGATGTGGACATGAATTTACTAATTTAATCGCACCACCCTCAAATTCATTGAGGAAGATCCTATTTTTATTCCCATTTCACAGAGGAGGAAAGTGAAATATAAGGGGATTAAGTAACTTGTACAAAGGAGAATTGAGATGCTGATCAAGGCAAAGGCTCTCCAGCGTTCACATTCTTACCCACTAGGAAGTGCTGTCATTTGAAACAAAGAGAGGAGATTTGTCCTGCCCTCCTGGATTTTCTAACTAAATATAAATCTAGTCTCATGCAGAGCAACAGGTCCAATATAGTTTTACTGATACACTTTCTGTGCTATAACTTATATATAATGGCTTGGGGCAACAGGGAACATATCCGCTGAGGTTTATTGCCTGGCATTCTAAGATTTATAACCTACATATGGTGGTGCTGTGTTTTTAACGTCCCCTCATGTATATTTTCTTAGTGAGATAGTAAGTTTCTCAAAGGTTGGTGTACAGCTTTTTCTTTCTCTTGCATATCCCTTACTTACGACACTTTGGGGCTCAGTAAATGGTTTTGATTGATGGTCTGAATTTCAGTGACTCTGCATGGTGGTCACAATGTCTACATTAGCAAAATGTAAAAGAGCTAGGGGCATAGTTCAGCTGTTTGGGGGTTTTATTTCAAATTCTGGGACTTTACCTTTAGACTGGTTTTATAAGACAAGAAACCAAGAGACATTCGATGTTTATTTCTTGAGTGTTCTCCAATAGCCAAGGCTAGTGCTGGGTATTGTGAGGACAAAGGCACACAGGAGTCAGATCCTGCCCTCCAGGAAATCAGAATGTATCCCAAATTGAGTCAAATAATATAATCTAACTAGAAGAATCTGGAATGGTTCCTAGGAGGAGATAAAAGTTAGCTAGACTTTACAAAAAAAAAAAAAAAAAAAAGCAATGGAATTGAGAGAAATTCACTGAGCAAAGAAATTCTAAGAATGCTCCACTTGCCTATGAACAGTGGTAAAATTTAAGCCTGAGCTGATACAACCATCTCAGGAGAAAGTCTGTCTTATTCTTACTCAGGAGGGCAATTAGGTCTCCTTAAAAGTTTTGTAGGATTTAAGAAAGAGAAAACTGATCATCTCATGATCTGATTGGAAAGGGAATTGGGAGAACTAAATTGTTAAAAGCTCACATATGCAAAATAGTTCATGTGCGGTTCAGAAAACCATTGTTTAATCCTCACATCAGCAACAAATGAGGAAACCCCAGGAAAAAATTTAACTTGCCCAGCATCATAAAGGTAATAAGTGACAGTGCAGAAATTCAAACCCAGGTCTGTCTGACTCTGAAGTTCATATATTTGTATAAACTATACCTTGTTCTGTCAAGTTGTTGGAGCCTCATTCTGCCGTGGTTTCTTGTTTATTTTCCTCTGTGAATGCTGCATTTGTAGAAAAATAAAAAAAAAAACCCTAAATATTCTAAGTTTTCTTTTATTCATTATGTATCAGAGTTTCACATTAAACCTATTTTTCTTTTCTTTTTTACTCCAAAGTTTTTTCTTTCTTATTTTTTTAACTAGAACTTTTCAACCTTCTGTGATCTCTTTATAATTCCCTTTAGAATGCATAATTGTGCTCGATCAATTTGTTAGAGGCTTTTGAAGTGTTAAAAAAACTACATTAAAATTATTTTCTTTCAGGTTTTATGTTAATGAACATAGGTGCTATTCAGAGCAAAGTCAGAATGTCAAGGGAACTTTAGTTAAAGTTATTCATACATAAACTAAAAAAGGAAACATCTTTAGTAGAGGAAAAATACATTTAATGAGTAAGTGCGGCACACAATTCCTCCTTTCAAAAATGTCAGCTCGTATTGAACCTCCATTCTAGATATCTTACAATTACTTTGTCAACAGAAGGTAGAGTAGTGATGGATGACGCATTGGTTCTTGAAACCAAACTTTCTGTGAGTTACTTAGGCTGAAACTAAGTGCTTTTACATTCCAGTCTTATTGATGATAGTGGTTTTATATTTATCACCCTGTCATTTCAGTTGACTGTATCAGCCTCTTCCCTGTAAGAATATGGACACTAATGGAGGTGTGTCCTTAGTGCTCTGAAGGGTCACAGATTCATTCTGCGAACACCGTCAGGGCACAAACTGCTTTGCGTTGAAGCTCAGAGGCAGCTTTACCCATTTCAAAAAGGGATCAGCAAAGAGTGCCTTAAAAGGCCTTTGGAAATTGTGTTCTTATTGGCTCTCTTTTGACCATGACCCATCCTTGTGGCACTGTGCACAGAGGCTTTCGGCTCTCACTAATGGAGCGTTACTATTTTGCAGCCTCCCCTATAATAGGAAGAATTCTACCAGGACCTTGGCAAGTCCGGGACCTGATTGCAACACTTTATTTATAAGAAATTCTGTCAAGAATCAATAATAGTCTTGGGTCTCGAGTTCTTTCTTTAATAATACTTTGATATGATTTGTCACAAGCTAGCCCAGAGTATCTACCAGATTTTATTACTTAGCTTGCAGCACAGTGTCTTATCTTTGAGTCATGAGATCAGCCATGGGGAGACCTTTAAAAAGCTATATTCTTTACTGTTTGGTTATTACAGAAAGTCTATATTACTCAATAATACCTTTTATAGGGTGTGCTGTCACATCTTCACACAGATGTTTAACCCCAATGTAGATATACTGGATGCCTGGAGGCCATTTTAGTGACATAGACATTGTTTTTCATGATTGGATGCCTGATGTATCAATAGCAGCAAACACAGAAAATAAACAGAACTATACGAAAAACAAAACAAAAAAATGAACAACAACAAGAAAGACACTATCACCGTAACAGAAAATGTTGACTTATTTTCCCCGCCTGACGTTTCTGACTGGATCTCATACTAAGCATCCATTTTGACAGAGATTTTGTTTAGAGTCCAGAGGGTTAGGTTTTTATTACCTAAAAGCAGCAGAAATGTGGAGAAGTCCATTTAGATGCCTTTCCTGTGTGTGATCAGCTCCTTAGGTTTCACTGTACATCTCAATAAACACGATCCTACTACATCAGTAACACGCTGTACAGCAATAGCTCTAAATATGTTTTATACTGCTCAGCAGTGGAATTCATATTGTTGCGGCTAATGCCTGTTGGTAAATGCTTGTATCGTTACATGTTGTATTTACAAAACTATATATTGTCAGCTGAGAGTTTTGGCTCTGCAATCTGTTTTTCTTCTTCAGAGGAAAATAGCAGAGAAAGTACTAATACCCACTGTAGACAAAACACACACATACACACTCAAACACACTCACATACATACATACACACAAACCAAGATTTTAAAATGCTAATCATTTTGAATTTTGAAATTAGAGGAAATGAGGGAGAAACACTCCTTGGAAAGTTATTATTTTAGATCTTTCATCTGTCTCCAAATTGGTACTAATTTTCGATGTAGATTTAAGAAAATTGTTCGTATGTGAGCAAACATTTTATTTAAAAAGTTTTCTATTTTGTTCTTGCGGCTGCTGCTATTGCTGGTGCTGAAGAGGATTATCCTTATGAGGCCAGCTGGTTTCCCCAGCAGCTCCCTTTCTGGATGACCGCGTCCAGGGTTGGAGGAATGTTCTGTCTGGGCTTGGGTGACCACACCGCCACTGCCCAGAAGACATCCTGGCTTTATTTCATTGCCTTGTTGAACATAAGCAGAGGCAGCAAAGCCAGAAGGCAAGGGTGGCCATAGTTGCTGGCTGTGAGAGGCTGCTCTAAGAACTTGGCCTTTCCCCTCTTGTAAGACCAGGCATACTTTCCAGAGATTGAGGACAAGTCCCATCTCCTGCTCACATTCTCTTCAGACTGTGCTTATGCTGTGGCTGAGGACTGATGGCTGATAGGCCTCTGCTCTTGCACTGCTCTCCTTCACTGAGCACTGGAAAGAACATGCCATAACCTGCTAAGAAACCCTGGTTTACCTAAAGAACTGTGTCCAAGGGCCATGGAAAGGGATCTGTATTTGCTAAATATCTACTGGATGCCAAAGTCTGGACTAGGCCCTTTACATCCATTGGTTCATTTAATCTTCCTGTCTCTGCCAAGAGAGAGTCCTCTGATACAAATGAGGAATCCTGCATTGAGAATAGAGAGTTAGCTGCCATCATTGAGATGAGAGTATTGGAACTGCTCTGCAAAGTGAAGGAGAGTGCCGACTCCAAAATTCACACATTTTCTACGGAAAATCATACCCTTATTTACTAAACCGTGTTTCTAGGTGCTTCATTGCTAACATGGATGACTGTTCCTTTGAGATTCTCCTAAGCCCACTTGCCACATCACTTATGTGCTCTCTTCCCTTTCTATCCTAGTCCTTCCTATCCTCTGAGACTGTATTCAGTCTCACTTCACTATGAACCCTTCTCCAATAAGCCTGTCTAGATGTTTTATTATTTTTTGGTATAAACTTGTTACTTTGAGATAATTGTAGATTCATATGCAATTGTAAGAAATGATGCAGAGGGGTCTTGTATATCCTTCACCTCGTTTTCTTCAAATATAACATTTTACATCAACTATAGTACAAGATCACAAGAGAATATTGACACTGATCTACTCCATCAACCCTATTCAGATTTCACCAGTGTTACCTGCACTTGTGTGTGCATGTGTGTTTAGATTTCTGAAATTTTATCATATGTAAATTTGTGTGAATATCACCACAATCAAGACAGAAAATAGTTTCCTCGCAAGGAATGCTTGTAATACCCTCATATAGCCATAGCTCCCCTATGCTGCCCCACCAATCCCTGCCAATCACATCTGTTCACCATGTTTATAATTTTGTTATTTTAAGAATGTTACATAAATGAAATCATGCAATATGTAGCTTTTTGAATGTGAATCTATTCAGTTTTCACACTTTTAGTCTTGACAGGTGTACATTTTGCGTGAACTCATTCTTTCATTCAAACATACTTGGAGGCTACCTACAATTTGCTATATACTGTCTGAGACACCAGAGACACATGGCAGATGGCTTTATTTCCAGTATACTACGGACTAACACACATCTCCCTGTCAAATATTTTAATCCTTATAAATAGGGCATACATGGTTCTTGAGGTATTTCCTGGGTATGTTCTTCCTAGTAATAGATTGTAAGCTCCCTGAGAGCAGAGAATCCATCACATGAGTCTGTTGTTTTTACATATAAAGCTTAGAGTGGCAAACCTTCACCAAGCACATAGACCTTAGACTTACTGTGCAAAAGATCTGTGGAGATCATCTCAGCCATTCTCCTACTTCAAGATGATTAAGGAAAGAGATACTCTTACTCTCTTAAGAACTATGAAAGGCCTTGCCCTGAACAATGACATGTAAAATAATCTGAGTGGGACCAGTAGGTGGTATGATGGTGAAGATGCTGGACACATGCAATGTGCAACTTTTTGAACGTGAATCTACTCAGAACCATGGCCGATCATTGGACCTGGTGGCTTGCTTTCTCACTTTCCCTGTGGGGTGTGTGTGTGTATGTGTGTGTCTGGTCAAATTAAAATAAGTGAATAAATTAATAGGATTAAATAAATAATTCTAAACAAAAATAACCAACCTAAGTATATCAGCTCTCTTCACTGTCCCTTCAGTCTTTAGCACCTCTCATGCACAGACATCACAGAGTTAATATTTAGGCCTTCCTTTCTATTTAAGCTGTCTTTCTTCTTCATTTTGTTACTGGCCTGTGCAGCATATGCTTACCATCTTCTGGACAAAGATATGCACATCAGGAAAGAATAGGGACCGCCTCTATGCAAATGGAAGGGTTGTCTCATTTATGTATCATCCTTGGCTATATCTGATACAAAGCTTCCTTTGTTCACTACCATTCAGTTCTTTACTTGTGCAGAAAGCAAAAGATAAAGTTCTTCTCTCTCATGAAGCTTCTGTTAGGTCCTTTAGCAGATCTTGTGATGAGTCTCTCAATCTGGTACAGAGGAGAGAAAAATGAACTCAGTGAGTTTGATAAAGGTTTATTGGTCTCCAGAAAATTGGTTTGGGTTACCAGCAAATTTAAACCTATGGAAACAAACTTCCAATATGAAATGTGACTTTTATTACACTCCCATAGATTTCTGCTGAAGAATAAACCAAAGATAGGGGATTCTCCTATGGGTTTCTCAATCAAAAATTTTGTGAATACAGAGCAGAAATTTCCACACGTAATTCTTTAAATTGAGTTATATTCTTCCTGCCCAATTACAAGTCTAGTTTATTTTTATTATGTAACAATTGTTGACAAAGAATGGAAAATTAAAATTCTCATTGAAGAATGGCATATTGAGTTTTCTGTTTCTAGAAACCATAGGATACACAATAAATCAGTTACAAAAAACTACCATCACTCTGATGGGATTTCAGGAAAAGAGTATAGTTTTTACCTCAACGTCTCCAGAATATAGACTTGGCACAATAATCATTTACTGACTCAAAAGTGGTGGAATGAATTCCTGTTACAAATGGTACATTGGAAATATGAGAACTGAAGTATTCCATGAATTGGAAAAGATTCCCTTATTCAATATATTATCTGTACAGAGGAGTGAGCTGTTGGCACCAGATGAAATAGACAAGCTTATTGGCAAAGTGAAGCATGTAGACATTTATGCCTGGCTATTGATGAGCTAGCTGACCTTGCTTGCCACCCAACGTACATTTCTTAGACTTTGTGTTTTAGGAATCACAATTTCATTGAGGAGTATAGTGGGTAGGTTTGGCAGTGAAACATTTTTATGGCTACTAGGGCACAAAGGAAATTTTAGTATAACAAAACGGACTTAGCCAGTGATGCATTTGGGCATAATTTTAAAGAAAAATTCAGTCCTGAACTGGTCACCATCTTCCATACATAACACATTTCATTCTGCCTATCATTCAGAGAAGAGAATATAAAACACATCAGGAAATAGACTGCCCTGGGGTAAAAATCTACTTGGACATTGCAGGTTTTTTGGATCTGCTCTCTTTGGTTGGGATTTGGAAAGAATAAACCATCTCTGTCATGAAGGAGTTACGGAAGTATGCCCTTCTGTCAATCAGCACAGTTTATGAGTCAGGTGCAAAGTCTTGCTTTTTGTATTTTACATAGAATACAATGAAGAATTGGTGCACATTAACGAATTACTTGGCTTCAATAGGCTTTGGAAAGAGTTGAGGAAATAAAAATTTCCAGCTTAATAAGCCAAAAAGAAGAAGTAGTTCAAGATATTTATAGCAAATTCTTTCACTTAATATTTGGAATTAAATAATTACAGAATTCCAGAAAATTATTAAAGACTTAGTAGGAAAACATTTTTATTTCTCAAGTTATCATAATTTTGTCTTAGAAGGAATTTAATATTTTTGCCAGGCCCTAGAGGGAAGATATTGAAAGAACAATGGCATGCTTACAAAAGTTAGATCTAGAAATTACTGAAGCTATTACCAATTGGGACATAAACTAAATATCTTTTAAGAAAGAGGCAAAAGCCAGTCTTAATTTACATTAATTTGAATAAGATGAGAAGTTTTTGGAACAGACACTCTCATGCAGAATATGCAGAGTAAATGATTATTATTTTTGTTTGTAATACTATCACCAACTGGCTGTAGATTGAGAAGATCTGCCATAAAGGGGGAAATACATGTAGGAGAGTGGGATTACTTCCATTTTTTTAATCCTATAATGGAGTGGCAGAGGATTTGTTGCTGGAAGCACCATCAGAATTGCCAAATTACTTATATTCACTGTAAGCAACTATAGGCAGTCAGAATTTGCCATCATAGTTTGGGTGGATGTATCCTGTATTTCTGGATTGTTTCGTCAAGTAATTGGTTCTGATTAACTGGACTGATTATTTATTTATTTATTTTAGTCATTGTACTTTTGTATGTAAATATTGTATTAAGCACTTCATATACGTTTTACTCATCTAATATCTAAATAATAGCAATATTATTGTCACCTCCATTTTTTTTTTTTTTGGAGAGGTTTTTGCTATAGGGCACATGCGCTCACCAGAAAGACAGAGACAGAGAGATAGAAAGCAAGAAATCACCCC
This sequence comes from Tupaia belangeri chinensis, assembly GCF_000334495.1. NCBI lineage: Eukaryota > Metazoa > Chordata > Mammalia > Scandentia > Tupaiidae > Tupaia > Tupaia belangeri. Next base: position 967,067 of record NW_006207268.1, read on the forward strand.
GTTCCCCCCCCCCTCCGGGGGGATGGCCATGTCGCAATCCCCTCTCCTCCATTCTCCTCTTGGGATCTTGGGCACACACACACATATGCACCTGGCATGAGTTTATGCCACTGACTCTGAGACTCGAACCACAGTCAACTACATGGGAACCCAGTGACATAGCCATTACACCAACTGCTGGTCCCATCACCTCCATTGTTTAAAGAGTTGGAACAGAAATTTATAAGGTCTCTAAGTTCTTGCAGTAAATAGGACTGACAACCTACATCTTCTTTTGGCCATGATTGTCTTAGGGGTGTGTGTGTGTGTGTGTGTGTGTGTGTGTGTGTGTGTTTGTAGCTAATCTTCATCCTACTTGGGAAAACGATCTATTAAGAGTTCGAGGAAGGGACTAGCAGTTAGCGTAATGGCTACGTCGCTGGACTCCCACGTAGTTAAATGCGGTTCGAGTCCCGGACCCGGTGGCTTGAACTCACGCTGGGCGCGTGTGCATGCATGCCCATGATCCCAAGAGGAGAATGGAGGAGAGGGGATTGCAGCGTGGCCATCCCCCTTGGGGGTGATTTCTCTCTTTCTGTCTCTCTGTCTCTCTCTCTCTCTGTCTGTCTGGCAAGCGCACGTGCCCTATAGCAAAAACCTTGCAAAAAAAAAAAAGAGTTCGAGGAAAAGGGAGTTAGGGCATGTTTATGTGCCAGGCAATTTATATGTAATAGCTCATATAATTATTACCATTGAGAAGGAAGTCTCAGAGAAGTTAGCTTACTTTAATGACGAGGATATTAGAACCCAGAATGGTTGTCTAATCATACTGTATTGCAGCAGGATATAAAAACAAAATTTAAAGAATTCCTATATCTACTATCACATTACTACTCAAGTTAATTGGAAAAGGAAGAGAGGATAAACAGATAGATGTATAGTTTTCTTTCAAAAATTATTTGGTACCTACTATTTGTTAAATGAAGATGATATTTTTTCTACTGCAAGTGGATATACCTGACCCTTAAACAACAACATAATTTTTAAAAAACCCAAACCACCAAATAAAACAATAACTATAGAAAAGGCTCAAGGATACTAGGCACAGAGGCAAATGAGAATTGGTGAGGACTGCAGGGTTTTAGGATTAAAGGAAACATTTTTCTAAAGAAGTAAAACTCTCTCTATTCACATAAGATATGATTAAGTATATTAAAATTTGTGAATAGTCTTGAAAAACCATTAAAACTAGTATGTGAATTTATCAAGGCCACAAAATTCAAAGTGAATACATAAAGAATCAAAGTCTTTTTCTGATTAAAACACTTTGGGTAGATACCCATGAATGGAATTGCTGGATTATATGGTAGTTCTATTTGTAGGACTCGGAGGAACCTCCATATCATTGTCTAAAATGGTTGCACTAATTTACGTTCCCACCAACAATATAAGAGTGTTCCCTTTTCACTGCAGCCTCATCACCACTTATTGTTCTTTACTTTCAAATCTTAGCCATTCTGAGTGGTGTTAAGTGGTATCTCATTGCAGTTTTAATTTGTATCTCCCTTATGATGAGGGAGGTTGAGCATTTTTTCACATGCTTTTTGGCTGTTCATATGTCTTCCTTAGACACTTGTCTGTTCAGCTCATTTGCCCATCTTTTAATTGGATTGATTATTTTTTGTGGGTAAGCTGCTTGAGTTCACTGTGTATTCTGGTTCCCAGTCCCTTATGTGAGGCATAGTTTGTAAATATATGCTCTTCAACCCTCAGTTGGAAAAAAACATTTGCACATTCATTTTTATTGCAACATTATTCACAATTAGTAAAATATGGAATCAACCCAAATGTCCAAGAACAGATGAACAGATGGAAAAAATGTGGCACATATATGGAATACTACTCAGCCATAAAAAGAAAAATAATGAAACCCTGACAATTGATAAAGGAAACTCTAATAAATAATAAATACTGAGACCACCTCCCATTTCCTCATACCAGTTCTACTTTTGAGCCCAACTCTCAATACTAGCAGCAGTGGGGAAATCAGAGAATCCTTTTCCAGAGATACTAAAGTACTATGGGCAAACAAATAAGCATAGTTTGATGGTCCCATGCAAAACCAAACTGGCCACTCTTTTGTGCTATAAAGAAGTTCATTAGTTACAGCTGCACTATCATATATGGTTTTCCATCAATTCTTTAATGCCTAACTATGAATAGAGAAGTAAGAATTATCAGACACTTTATTTTTTTGTAAAAGAAGTAAACAAAACAATGAAACTGATAGGAAACCTGTACAATGAAAAGAATGGATATTTTTGGAGAGATAGACAAGATATCTCACTAATGAATCAACAACAGAATGTTATGAAAAATGGAACAATCTGAAAAAAGAAAGTGTTCTTAAAATTAATATGTGGCAGCCAAAATCATAATAAAAGTGTTAGAAGACGCAGTCAAAAAATAATCTCAGAAAGAGCAAAAATAGAGAAAAACATGAAAAAGTTGAAAAGAAAAGAAAATTTGAGGAAGAACCAAAAATGAAATCTAATGTACAATGAGTAGTCATTTTAAAAAAGGAAATAGAGAAAATAGTGAGGTTATTTTAAAAACGATACAAAAAAATTCTCCAAAAGGAAGAACATAACTTCAAAATGAAAAGGCCCTTCATGTGCTCGCAAAATGACTGAACAAATGATTACACCAAAGTGAATTACGATGAAATTTTGGAACATGAGCGAGAAGGATATGGCATTGAACTTCTAGACTGCAATATTGTGAGCCAGAAAATAATAAAGTACTGAAGTTCCAAGGGGAAAAGATTTCTAAATTCACCTTTTCTCTGGAAGTTACTAGAGGATGTGCTCCAACAAAACGTGGCTATAAAAGAACAGATCTAACATTGTGGAAAGGAGAAAGTAATTTCCTGATGATGCAAAGAAAAATACAACAAACCATTCCCAAGCACTAGGCCTAGAAGTCATCAGGTAAGACTGAAGCTGGAAAAGGCAGAATGCCAGCGTTTTCATGAGAAAATAGATATATTACTTAATAAGTTTTACTGAGGGGGAAATTGTATTAAGTGGCACACTTTACAGTATGAATCAATAATTAGAGATTAAAAGAAGCCAAGTAAAGGAAGAAATAATATAATTATTAGTTTTAGAAAATAAGTTGTACCAATAAAATGTAAGTAGAGTCAACTTCTTGGCTCATCAATGAAATATATGTGCATAGTAAACAAAACAAAACAAAACAAAAAACAACAACACAAACATACACACACATTAGGCTATCAGGCAACTCATGATATTATTTTCAATGCAAACATTCATCGTGACTTTCCCGACTATATATATATATACACATATATACATATATCCCTATATGTATATGTGTGTATGTGTGTTTGTGTGTGTGTATGTGTGTGTGTATCTACTTAATTCCAAATTGATGAACTCTACTGCAAGAATTTAGAGAAAAAAAAAGAGGTTATATGTACTCTGTGTGTGTATGTGTATATGTGTATATGTGTGCACATATAAAAGCTGAAATACTCATCTACTATGTAATATTTAAAATTGAGAAATTACAGCATAGTTGCATAGTATATATCTCAGTATGAAAAAATAGATTATATTATGAAAAAAATAGATTACAGCAATCTTCTGCACCAAAATAAATTTGCACATTCATTTCATTTTCACCCAAACATTTTAAAGTCCGTGTGTGTGTGTGTGTGTGTGTGTGTGTGTGTGTGCATGTATAGGAGTGCTTTTAGCAGTGGCTACTTTTTTTTTTTCCTTTGAGGATGGCCACACCACAATCCCTTCTTCAAAATTCCCCTCTCGAATTTTGGGCATGCATGCATGCATGCACATGTGCCTGACATGAGTTTTAAGCCATCGGGTCTGGGACTCGAACCGTGGCCAACTACATGGAAGTTCAGTGATATAACCATAACACTATCTGCTGGCCCCACCAATGGCTAACTTCTTAAGTCGTGTACTTATGTTGCTTTGCTCTTTAAAAACTTTGTAAAAATTTTGCATTGAGGTACTTGTCCACCCCTGAATCTATCAGGTTCCGCCTCGGCTTGCAATGTCTCTATTTTCTGCCCTGAAATAGTCCTTTCAGTAATCTGGAATTGGCTAATAACAATTCCTAGAAAGTTAAAAATTTATTGCCCTCGTGGTAAATCTGTTTCAATTCCAAGCAGAGCAAAGACATGTTATGTAACTTGGAGTTTCAACAAACACCTGGAAATCTGGCTGTATGTATCGCTCAGATGAGACCAGACATGAAGAGATTGGAAGTGACAAGTGTTGTCACTTCTCTCTCTGACAGCAGGCAAGTGGCAGGCTGTATATACAAGGTCTGATACTGTGCTCTCAAGATGAAAAAAAAAAATTGAAAAGGCAAGTGAAAAATAACATTTCAGGCAGAGCTATCTGGGAAAATCATGGCAAATTACACATGATTTAGCTTTGCTCTTAGCTTTTATAAGGACCCAAGAACTATGAACTGAGCAGTTGAGCCCTAATTAAGCCTCCTCTTAATCATTTGTGTTATATACCCAATTCTTAGGCTGTGTTTTAAAAAGGTATCATATCATCCTGTAATTCAACTGCTCTTTATCCCTGCCTGACTGTATTTTTAAAAATTCCTTGTGTTGTTGTTTGTTTTTTTCTCTTGAGTAAAAGGATATTAATGTGAGTCATTGAGACTTAAAGAACAATTATACAATAAAAAATTGTTCCAATGAATTTTAATTAGAGATTAATTTAATGAGATTTGAACCCAGCACACCAGCAGTATTTAGCAGTAACTTTAGCCATTAAATTGTATGGCCTTTGATTAAGCTCCAGGCAAATTTAGAGAGATTATTTTGGCTGCTTGAAGACACCGTGTTTTTTCCATTAATGCCAGAGAAATATATTGAGCAACTTAAATATTACTAATAAAAATAAATGTGAAAGTTGTAAATTTCAAACAATATAAGGCTTATAGTTTATAGCCTGACATGAGTTTTAAGCCATCGGGTCTGGGACTCGAACCGTGGCCAACTACATGGAAGTTCAGTGATATAACCATAACACTATCTGCTGGCCCCACCAATGGCTAACTTCTTAAGTCGTGTACTTATGTTGCTTTGCTCTTTAAAAACTTTGTAAAAATTTTGCATTGAGGTACTTGTCCACCCCTGAATCTATCAGGTTCCGCCTCGGCTTGCAATGTCTCTATTTTCTGCCCTGAAATAGTCCTTTCAGTAATCTGGAATTGGCTAATAACAATTCCTAGAAAGTTAAAAATTTATTGCCCTCGTGGTAAATCTGTTTCAATTCCAAGCAGAGCAAAGACATGTTATGTAACTTGGAGTTTCAACAAACACCTGGAAATCTGGCTGTATGTATCGCTCAGATGAGACCAGACATGAAGAGATTGGAAGTGACAAGTGTTGTCACTTCTCTCTCTGACAGCAGGCAAGTGGCAGGCTGTATATACAAGGTCTGATACTGTGCTCTCAAGATGAAAAAAAAAAATTGAAAAGGCAAGTGAAAAATAACATTTCAGGCAGAGCTATCTGGGAAAATCATGGCAAATTACACATGATTTAGCTTTGCTCTTAGCTTTTATAAGGACCCAAGAACTATGAACTGAGCAGTTGAGCCCTAATTAAGCCTCCTCTTAATCATTTGTGTTATATACCCAATTCTTAGGCTGTGTTTTAAAAAGGTATCATATCATCCTGTAATTCAACTGCTCTTTATCCCTGCCTGACTGTATTTTTAAAAATTCCTTGTGTTGTTGTTTGTTTTTTTCTCTTGAGTAAAAGGATATTAATGTGAGTCATTGAGACTTAAAGAACAATTATACAATAAAAAATTGTTCCAATGAATTTTAATTAGAGATTAATTTAATGAGATTTGAACCCAGCACACCAGCAGTATTTAGCAGTAACTTTAGCCATTAAATTGTATGGCCTTTGATTAAGCTCCAGGCAAATTTAGAGAGATTATTTTGGCTGCTTGAAGACACCGTGTTTTTTCCATTAATGCCAGAGAAATATATTGAGCAACTTAAATATTACTAATAAAAATAAATGTGAAAGTTGTAAATTTCAAACAATATAAGGCTTATAGTTTATACCTGAATTTCCAAATACGGATGTGACATTTCATTAAGCTTAAAGCTGAAGGCACTCTGTCTTACCTCTGAACTCTTTCAAGAAGGAACTTAGGTAGTTCCACAATTTGTCATCATTTGGAATCTAACAATAATAGGTGAGAGAATGTGAAAGGGTCTGTTCTAAGCCAAGAGAAGGCCCATGTAAGCACTCTGGCTCAAATGTGAGGCTTTGCCATGCCCACTCTACAGTCTACCACTGGGCTGTTGCATCCATAAAATGGGAACAGTGAAATACAGCAGTGGAGACTGTGAGGTAGATGAATGAAAATTGAAACATACATCAAACCTCTCCAAGAATGGTAATGCACATTTAAGAGAGAGACAAAATTCCCAAAGGGATTTGAACTCATCTTAGAAGTAACTGATTCCATGTTAAACCACGAGGCTGTACGGCCTTGAGAGATGCCCCTGAGGTTTCACCAGAGCTCAGTCAGCCACTGGAGGGAGCCAGTATGACTCTCACAGTATAGTGGAATATGATGAACTGGAAAAGAAAGATAATTTTAAAGTGGCATGTGAGGATGACAGAATTTGAACAAAATCCCGTTTATTTATTTATGCCAAAATCTGTGTGAATGTAAAATGCCATCTCCATCATGCTTTATTTATGGCGTGGCTTTTTCTTTAGAAAGAGAGAAAGGAAAAGGAAGCATGTTGGCTCAAGGCTCTACTCAGACGGAGCCTCGTCCCCATGGCAAATGAATGACTTGAAGTGCTCAGACGCAGGAGCAAGCCTCAGCACTCAGAGAACCTGCTGTGGGCACGCTGTCTGACTCCGCTTGCCTGTTCTGATCTGGGCAGCTTTTAAAAGGCATTGCCTGTCATTCAGTGCAGCTAGAAATCATGTCTGTGCCTCTCCATGAATAGAGGGATGTGCAATATGTAAAATTCCTAAAGACAATTTTATTTATAGCTATTGCAAACAATGTTTATACAAAGTTTATTAAATATGTCACCCCCATTGATTTATCCCAACCAATCTCTTCAATCACTAATATTTATGTGATGGGTTCGGTTGCAACAATTATTTTATATGCTGTAGAGTATGTTATAACTAGGGATTCACCCTGGCAATTATATCAAAGATAAAATGCTTCCCAAAGACCTCAGGGCAAGCCAAGAAGTATATTATGGGAAACAAGGTGGTTTAAACTGAATGCCAGGGCACTAAATTCAGAACAAGAAATGCTGTGCCTCTTAGGCTTAAAAATTGAAACTCATTTTGTGTCTTTTGGAGTTCTCTAGTTACCATCTTCTACACATTCACTTGTCCACACCCAGACCTTGGGGCTGGAAATGTTTTCATTGTGATCTCTTTGAATTTCTATTCATTCTTGTTCTTCAGCAGCATTTATCTAGTGCCCAAAGTGGGCAGAAGAGTCTACTTGGCTTTTACAAAGACCTACAAAGAAACTAAACACATGTTACTTGCCTGCAAGGAATTGGCATCTGAAGTGAGTGGCTGAAGAGTTGTTAAAAAAGAAACCAGAGTTTTCTGAAGAGTTTAAGATGACAAACTCAACAGAAAAAAAAGTTTCTGAAAAAAAACTACAATTAAATGCAACTTCTGTTGCCTAAGAAGGGCTAAATAGCCTTTTGTTTGGCAAAATGAACTTGAGGGACTCACTTTGGTTCAGAATAAGGAAGCCCTCAGGGTATGAAAGTAGAACTGAAACAAAGAAGTAGTTAAATTGCTTTGGAAAAAAAAAAAGTTACAGTACTTAGGGCTGGAGTTCACTGTAGAAAGGCTAGGATAAGGGTTTGGGATCCAAAAAGATAAAGGAGAGTGATCATGTAGAAGATGATTACAGGGAAATGCTCTATGCTAGTAAAGCTGAAAAATGACCTTTAAACACAGGTGTGTAGAATATTCAGTCTGAAATACTTTGCTGTCTTATATGCTTCTTGCCATGTCTCCAAATCAGTGTTTTGGGAAGTAGGACTTTCAAACTGAAGGAAACATTTTCAGAAAAATACATAATGATAATAAACTGAAAACATTTGGTTCAAGCAGAAATACAGAGCCACAGGTAACTAGAAGAGTTTGATCCACATTCAACCATTACTCTGAGGAGAATGAGGAGAATCTTCACTAAGAGATGAGAGTTCACCTTAAAATAATTTAAGTCTGAGAGTGCATAATGCACCCTCTGATTTAAAGGTCATTGCAACTCTTCCTCAGAGGATGAGTTCCTCTAGTACTTCAGTGGCAGTCTGGTTCTATTGCTTTTTTTTTTCTGTATTATTACTTTTCATTTTTTCCTTTAGAACATTTTTTTCTTCTCTGCCAAGAGAGATTTCCCTCCCCATAAACTAGATCTTCCTTGGAAGGCGCCATTGGATTCCATTCTGAGGCTGCTTTGTCTTACAACCTTTCTGTAACAATTAGCGGTACAGGCAGGAGAAAAGTTTGAGCTTTGGATTTTGGAATAAAAACCAATCACTTACAAATAGAACTTATTGAATCTATAGCAGTTTTGTGGCTACTTCTTAGGAAAGCAATTACTCATGAGCTGCATGGATCAATCAATTAATTATGGGGTGAGCTATCCAGTGGACAAGAGACCCAAGGAAGACCAAGATCCATGGGGAGTTTGCATCTTCTTGAATGAGGGTCGTGAAATTGCATTTTTTGACAGAAAAACTTTCAAAAATAGTATGGAGAGATTCTGATGTTTCTGTCCAAATTATTGTTTGATGGAAAAAAAAAAGATTTGACTTGAAATTGATTGTAGTTAATTTGGGCTTTACATTTTATATCCAACAGAGTTGTCTGTGGGACCAGCAGTTGGTGGAATGCCTATGTCGCTGGACTCCCATGTAGTTGATGGTGGTTCGATTCCCGGACCAGGGAGCTTAAACTCATGCTGGGCATGTGTGCATTTGTGCCCAAGATCCCGAGAGGAGTATGGAGGAGAAGGGATTGCAGCATGGCCATCCCCCTTAGGAGTGATTTCTTGCTTTCTGTCTCTCTGTCTCCCTCTGTCTTTCTGGTGAGCACATGTGCCCTCTGGCATAAACCTCTCCAAATAACAAACAAACAAATAAACAGAGTAATCTGTGAGGAAAATTTCACAGAACCTGAGTGAGAGATTAGACTTTCCCATTGTGACAGTTAAGGAAAAGGTTGTAACCTTAAGTTGGTAGCCAGAAAAAAGAAAAATATCTGTATATAACCAATTTAAGGGCTTCGTGGTTTTACCTGGTACAATACTATAGTAAGTATTATTTTGTACTTTTATTATAAAGGTTCTGAGTTTGCAACTCTCGACAAAGAATGCTCATTCAGCAGAACCCCATTGGGCCAAATATAGGATAACACCGAGAACAGAATAAGATTCCACCACATTTCTGTGTCCTATGGGCCCATAATAACAGAGTGTTTAGAGTCTACTGTATTCTCTCCAAATTCCAAGTTCCATTGAATTGCCAATCTGCACTACTATCTGATTTCTGTGATACCTCGTATATGAAATCATGGTGGAATTTCCTTGGAATTATATATCTTAAGCCATGATAGCATTCAATAACTTCCAGATGCCTTGACAATGATGGTCCACTGCGTAAGGCATTACCACAGATTAGCTCCTCTTTGATTTGTTTCAGTTTTATATGGAGTTTATTACCAGTAGAAATAGTAACCTAGCCTCCTGCAGCTGCCTATTTATGAGAATTTTAGGCAACATTGCAAAAAAGGGGATCAGTTCTTCTTTTTATTAACATGGAGATGGTCAATGACTCTGTCAAGCTCCTGGAAAAATCAAGTAAAGAACCATAGTCCTGATGTGCATCCTGCCCTGGCCACAGAGCAAATATCCAGTGCTCTAGAGACTGCCCATTTTTCACATGAACACGATGAAAAAGGAAAGAGAAGTGGTGATATACTGTCAACACGTCGTGTGGGATAGAGCAGGCGTTCTTCCCGTCTGAAATCTACCTTGGCCTTCAAACTGCTGCCATGCGTGTGATCTCAGAGACTGCACTACAGACCTATACAAAACTAATTGTTCATGTGATGTTCTTTCTGAGCCACTGCAGATGTCCCTTTCTGTAACAATTTAATTAACACTTTAAAATAATGATGCATTAATTAATGCCAAATTACAATGAAAATCCTGGAGAATTACACTTTATATCAACATTAATGCAAAATGAGTTCCTCCTGGATAATTTTTCTTACAATGAATACAAAAAGAGATAATACTAATTAGCCCATCAATTTAAATTTACCATAATTTCAATCCATGTCATTTATCTGTTCCCGAGCACAAAACAATTGTGGTCTACCATACGTGTGTACAGCAATAGAGATGTTTGCATAGCAACCAGACCTGGGTCATCTTTAGGGTATTGTGTGATGAGCTTGAATTTTGCATTTTGTATCTCAGTTATAAAAAAACAGTGTATTTGGTGGGGGGGGAGGGGAAGTTGGGGTAGGAAAAATATCTGCTCTTTAGTAAAATAAAAAGCCCTGGCCTGACTAAACTAAAATACTCAATCACATAATGCACGTGGCACAAGGCAGCAGGCTCCGTCTATCAAGTTGCACGTAATGTGGCTTATTTCTACTCTCAAGGCTGTGACCCAGGAGTTAGAAGAATTGTATATCTGCGGGGTCACTTGTTCATGAGCATATCTAAGTCACATCTTGCCATATCTAAAAGTGACATATTTGTGCCTGTTACATTTTATTTCCATTGCTTCTAATAAGGAGATGCTCCTTTTTACATCGGCAGGAAAAAAAAAGGGCTCAAAGATTACTTACCAATGCTTATTGAAGAAGGAAAACTTCATGGAGATTCCTTTCTTGCAACTATTTTCTTTCTGAAGTGGCCCTTATATTGAGGCACACCTGGTATCTAGAAAATTGTTTCTAAACCCAACACCACTGACTATGATCATTTTAAGTATTTTATCCATATGAAGTCTTTCAACAGTAAGAGACCGTGTTGGGGAACATTCCTTCAAGGATTAATCTTAAATAATACCCTACTTTGACAAGGAACTCCAAGATGAGATTCTTACCTCATGTTTAGGAATCAAAAAATTCCCCAGGTTTATTATTTAATAAAATAGCCATTGACAGTGCATAAGTGGATATGGGCATTTGCTACCAAATCATCTTTCAACATCAAAAATCTCTGACTTGGGAACCAGCAGTTAGCATAATGGCTATGTTGCTGGACTCCCATGTAGTCGACCGCAGTTCGCGTCCTGGACCTGGTGGCTTTAAACTCATGCCCAAGATCCCGAGAGGAGAATGGAGGAGAAGGGATTGCAGCGTGACCATCCCCCAGGGGGGTGATTTCTCGCTTTCTATCTCTATGTCTCTCTCTGCCTGTCTGGCGAGCGCATGCACCCTATAGCGACAAAACCTCTCAAAAAAAAAAAAGAATCTCTGACTTCAGAAGGGATAACATCGGAGTGTAATCAGGGCCCTTTGTTCTTCTAGGGCATTTTCTTGGATATGTTGGTGACTTTTCTTTGCAATTTGAGCTATCAATATGCCCCTCTTGATGGTTTCTTTCCCCTTGTATTCAATGACAAGAGAAATCTGGCTCTTTGTGATTTAGTTTTTCCATGTTCTAAATTAGCTATGGAAAGTTCTGCTTGCCCAGGTGTTCTCAAAGAAAGTAGGCAATGGGCCTAAATGAAGTCTGGCAGAAAGAAATTAATTTTAAAAAATCAATAAGCTCTGCCTTTGTTTTTATTCAGCTTTAGGGGAATACATATCAGTGACATTTACCTTGGACTATGTCTCCATGCCTGAAATAACACGAGCGTGGCAGAGTGGATCAGGTGGCATGGGTCATCCATTCCACCTCCTTAGCCTGGTTGACTGCCAGGCAGTAGATGATGAAGACAGTGAAAATTTGACCTTGCAGGGCTTCTAAGTATCATAGAGTCATCTTTCAACCATATATATCTACCAGAGGTCTCAGAATGACACAGTTTGACGTGTGTTCTCAGTCTGTACCTATAGACTGTTTCATGAAAATGACAATGATTTTGTCAGCTAGCTTTTTGTAAGCTAGCTTATCATATTTGTTATTAAGCATATACTTGAAATGTCTTGAAATAATACCAAAAGTTAAATGACACCTATGTATTGCTCTGCCCATTACTTCAAGCTATGTTTGTTGCTCTCCCCCTTTCAGCACAACCCTCATGTTCTCTCCCTACCCTGTCTCCTTACCAGAAAATAGTAAGAAAAACTATGCAAGTTTATGAGCATTTGGGGCTAGAACTGTTAAATGAAGTTATGGATTAGGTCATGTTGAAGACAGATGAATGTTTTCAAGCCTGTCCTTTTAATAGTCTCCTAGCAAAGGTTATTACAAAAAGAAACTATTTATATTATTTCTCACAGTTCATAGAACTTAATCCTTCTAGTTTAAGGGTTATTTTGAAATAATTGGATAGTGAAGGTGCTGTCCCTAAAATATTGACTTATATTAGTTTAGAAAAATCAACTTCACAAAGAATACTAACAAGTCTCTTTATTAAAAAATAGTCCTATTTTCTCTACTCATATTCAGAAAAGTACAGAACCAGCAGAAACCATAAGATCCTAGTGGTTAAGTCTCAACTTTGAATTAGATAGAAATTTAAATCCTAGCTCTGCTTTGGGCTTGAGCTACTTTAGCTTGCTACAACTTCAGTTGTCTCATCTACAAAGTGGAGATAATAATACCAGTGTTGCTGAAGACTGAATGAAAGTGCTTAAAAGTATTGTACACACTTAGTTCAGGTTCTGTTGGGTATAGTCATTCCTTAATACCTGCAGGGAATCGATTCCATGACTCCCTTTGAATTACAAAATCCACAGATTCTCAAGTTCTTTATATAAAATGGCATAGTATTTGCATGTAACTGATGCACATCCTTTCTTATATATTTTAAATCATTTCTCAATTATTTAGAATACCTATTACAATGAAAATACTATGTAAATAGTTTTTATACTGTGTTTTAAAATTTTCTATTATTTTTATTATTACATTGTCATTTTTTAATTTTTTAAAAAATATATATTTTAAAACATATATATTTACTTTGTTCATGAGCAAGCAAGACAGAAAGAGAGACAGAGGTATAGTACCTTCCTTAGGGACTTGATGCCTCAATCCATACCTCGCTTCAGTCAGTCTCAGATCATGGGCATGTGCTTGCCCTGTGTATTCAGGGAGGTCTCTGGAAGAATACCCAGAATCTTCCCATATGGATCAGAATATCATATTTCTCCACTTTGCCATTACCTAGCCCCTGTTTTTTTTTTTTTATTTAATTTAAACCATGATTGATTGAATCTGCACATGGGAAATTTGCAGATATAGAGGGCCACTGCATTTGCCAGCAATGACTGATCACTTAGCATGGTGCCAGTCACAAGCCTTTGACAATTAAAAGATGATTAAGATAAACTTCATCCAAAGAACTTCACAGTTAAGGGGCTCATACAGGTATAAAATTAAATAATTAAGGTACACCTATCTATAATAGATGCATAGAAGTGCTATAAAATAACAATAATAGGAATAACAACAAAAGTAGAAACTAACACTAAGGAATTTGGGGAGGGATCCAGACAATACGTGATATTGAATTAAATCCAGCAAAGAATAATGGCTACACCATTCATTCCAAGAAGCAAGGGCAGACATAGGAAAGAGGTACGTTCGTCATATGACAAACTACTCTATGTGGTTGCATATGGCACATACAGATTCATGAAAGCCTATTTATGAAGACATCAGATTGTTCAGGCAAGACTGGATGTAAATTATCAAGCAATATATGGTTTCCTATTTATAATTCTGAGCAGTTTGGCAAACATATCAAAAGCCTTAAATTTTAAGGAACACTAGGCCACAGCATTTCTATTTCTAGAGGCTTATCTTAAGGAACTGGCATTATGTGAATGAAGATTTTATTATGAGCTTCTGATTCCTACCAAGATGGCCAGCTAGGGTTATTGGATCTTCCTGCCCCAAGTGAATCCTGGAGATACAGAGAAAAAAGGAGAAGTAGCTTTCTAGGAGCAAATAACACTACACTGTGGAAACCAGTGTGGGAACACAAAGGACCTCTGACTTTTGTGTGTGGCAATGGCTAGATGTCACAAACACAGAGTGGCTATAACTGGAGGGATAGGAAAACTGGATATGGCAGTGTACACATGGACTGGAGAAAAGCATTTAATTTTTGTTCTTACCTTTTATCCCATTATCTAGGGATCATCCATACCTGCCATCTTGCTGATGACCCAGATTGTATGTACCTGGGTCTTACGGGCATGATAAAAACAGCATAGTGGGAACCAGCAGTTAGCGTAATGGCTATGTCGCTGGACTCCCACGTAGTCGACCTCGATTTGCGTCCCAGACCCGGTGGCTTAAAACTCACGCCAGGTGCGTATGCGTGCGTGCCCAAGATCCCAAGAGGAGAATGGAGGAGAAGGGATTGCGGCGTGACCATTCCCCCTGGGGGGTGATTTCTTGCTTTCTGTCTCTATGTCTCTCTCTGTCTGTCTGGTGAGTGCATGCACCCTATAGCGAAAACCTCTAAAAAACAAACAAACAAACAAACAAACAAAAACCCACCAGCATAGCAAAAATCCCAGAGGAATTGAAGAACTGGGGTATATAGGTTCCTAGCCACCAACTTTCCTCAGGCACTAACCCATCCATCATCCAACCCAACTCTGAATCCCTTGGATTTGACAATTTGAGGGTCTGCTTTTTGCCATTGCTAGTTAGTTAAGCCTTTCCCAAAGGAATTACTTGGTGGGGTTTTAGCAAAAAGCAAAAGGTCAACAATTCTACATGTTTTCTCAGGTTCCTGCTCTGGGCTCATACTTCCTTTTCACCTTTAACTTTCCTGATTTGACCAAACTAGGTCTCTGGTACTTTGGCTCTCTTGCATATGCTACCAAATAGAGCAGCTACCAGAAGAGTATGTGGTCTTATGGGTTAAAAAAAATGAGCCTACTTTGACATTCAGTTACTTAACAGAATGCATACTACACTCATTCCACATGGGACAGTATACATCTTCTGTCAATGAATTTTTAGACTAGATAGATAAATGATCCAAAAATAAGTATAATAAAAATCTTACATAATTAACAAACAGGACCAGAAGTGATAAAAGGAGTTTAAGATTCAGATGAATACTGCTAAAGAAAAGAAAATAGTGAGCTAAAAGATTAGGTTGACACAATTTCTCAGAAGGCAGAATAAAAGAATGAAAAGGTCAAGAAGACCAAAAAGGAAGAGTTAGAGAGAATAAAAGCATCATTTTCTGAATACAAGGAGCCCCAGTGAGAAAAAGCAAAATAGGATAAAATATTTAAAGAAATGATGGAGAAAAATATTCCAGGATTTTTGAAAAGCGAATATTTCTTAGAATGAGGAACACCAAGTGAGAGAGAAGGAAAACTGCACAGGAAATAACAAAGACAAAAGTAACTTCTACCACTTTCCAGAAAGGAAGAACACTTATAAGGTAAGAAGAATGAGATTGATATCAGATTTCTCTACAGTAACACTGGATGGAAAAAACAATCAAATAATATTTTTAAAGAAAATATTTAATTATGAAGATGTTAAGTCAGCATTTCTTGTAATAACAAAATATTGGAAGTGACCTAAACGTTTATACAATAGTACATCATACAGCCACTTAAAAATTTTATGCAAATGTGTAAAACATAAGGACTTTGCAGAGTGTGTGTGTGTGTGTGTGTGTGTGTGTGTGTGTTGCTCTGTGAATGAAAGAAATTATGCATATATCTAGGATGATTCTGTTTATATTTAAGTAGAAGGACTGAATGAATATATATAGGAATTCTAGCTTCTGTTTCTGAAGAGTGGATAGGACTATGGTTAATATTATTTCTGTTTTGTGTTCTATCATCATCCAAGTTTTCTGTGATGAACTTTTCCTGTTTTATTTAAGAGAAAAATATTTGTTGATGTAACTCTTATAGAATTCAAGCTGGATACTAATTGGGAGCAATTTTAGACACGGGAAAGCCGATGCAAAGATCCTGGTGAGGTTTCACAAAGGGATGAATCCAGAAAGATCTATTGCATTAAAACCTAAGAAAGATGAACAGGAATTGGTTAGCAAGTGGATAGGGGACATGTCAAGGATGACTCTGAAGTTTCTAACTGCTCTGATATTTTACTTATCATCAATTCCTAAATTTAGGCTTGAAAGAACTATTAGATATGCCCTCCCAAAGAAATGTTGTGACAAAAAAGACAGATATTTATACTATATTTCCAGCAGCTCCTTCTGTGAAAACGTTTTTGAAGCTGATTTGTACGTCCACCTACATTGTGAGCCACAGATATTTTATTTTCAAGAAAAACATGTTCTACAAACTCTTTTCCCACCCGTGTCATTAAGCACAAGCAATTGCTTTATTCACCACTAACCTCTGCCTGGGTTCTTTTGAATGCCGGTTCAAAGGCACATTCCATGAATATATCTTTTTCCCATGTGTGTTGAAACCTGCTGGCAAAATATGTGTTATTTCATACTCTTATGGAAAAATGGGCCAAGTACATGAATAGACAACTTACAATAGAAGCAAACAAAGGGCCAATATCCATAAGAAAAAAATATGTTCAATTACCTTACTTATAGAGATTAAACCTAGTCTTAAAGTGACAAAAATAATTTTTTAAAAGATAATACACAGCAGGGGCAGGAAGTTGGTGTGATGAATACTTTTTCATATGGTTGGTACACATTTTTGCAACTTAAATAATCACATACAAAGAACATTACATTTTTTTAATTCTAACCCAGAAATCCTATTTCTAGGAATCACTATTAAGTACATAATTAGTAATATAGTTAAGAATTAGTTAACATTTAGGGTGACTAACAATAAGATAATGGCTAAAGAATTTGTATCTCTACTAAAAGCACATTTTAAAAAATCAATATGGTACAATGCTGATGTTAAGTAAGTAATGAAACTCTATATGGCATAGTTCATTGATAGAGAAAGAGAGAGACAGGCATCCTAAAAAGGATCTCATACCGTGATCCTTTCCACAGCCTTCCAAGCCAGCCAGGACACATGTGTGTGAGTTTGACATCTACAGGTCAACCTAGGAACTAAACCCTGATCTTCCAGATGTCTCCAGAATCCTGAAGCAGCATACTGCTACTGTACCACACTGCAGCAGAGCTGAATTACAGTATGAATTATTTCTATAAAAAAGGATGACTAGTATTTTTTTACTATAATTATTGTTCCAATATTTGTTTTTCAGTCTCTAAAGTAAGACATTAAGGTTTTAAAATCAGAGGCAACTATTAAAAGCAATGTACTTTCAATATATTTTCAGTGATGTTGGATATTTTTAAAAATTCTCCTGATAGTTTTTCTTTTTGTACTGTATGCCTTATAGATAGACGGATAGGTAGATGATAGATAGGTGATAGGTAGACAGATAACATGCATAGGTGTCAAAGTCATTCCAGTAACTTAGGATAATAACCATTTGGCTATCGTCATATGTTTATGTAACTACAACCTTGTCTAGGAATTGTACCTCACATAGTCAGCATTAACTGAGAAGCGTAAATTCATAACATGTCAGTGAAGAGAGGGCGTGAGAAATAATATAGTCCATACTCTTCCTTTACAGGTGAAATTTATGAACATTTACTTTTATTCAGAGGCACTGGGAAGCCATTGGAAGCTTTCAAATATAAGAGTGAGATAATTAGATAATTTTGGTGATAATGTAGATGATTAGTGAAGTCAAAGTTGAGGGACAGAACATTGGGACTGTAGGTTTAGAAAACAGATGAGGTTTTGGGAAATATTTAGGAAGCAGAACGGACATAGAGTCAGATTAATTATGGTGAAAAGAAGAGCGCACATTCAGTATAACTGTGTTTTCTAGGTTAAGTAACTACAGAAGGTGATGTCATTGCCTGACATAAGCTATCAAATATGTGTCCACACTTTCATTACATTGAATAAATATCAGTTTATTTATTTATTTATCTTGGAGAGTTTTTTGCTATAGGGAGCATGTGCTCGCCAGAAAGACAAAGAGAGACAGAGAGACAGAAAGCCAGAAATCACCCCCCAGGGGGGGATGGCCACTTCGCAATCCCTTCTCCTTCATTCTCCTCTTGGGACCTAGGGCACACACGCAGACGCGCCTGCCGAAAGTTTAAGCCACTGGGTCCGGGACTCGAACTGCTGTCGATTACATGCGAGTTCAGCAACATAGCCATTACGCTAACTGCTGGTCCCAGTATCAGTTTATTTGTAATAAATATCAATTCATTGACTTTTAAGGCTACTTTTTGTTTTTTTTTTCTTTGAGAAACCTGAACTGCAATAAAAGGTACTTATTTTTAGCTTCACATAGTTTTGAATAATTTAAGAGATGACGTATTGATAGGATATAGGCCTTGAACTCAAAAATGCATTAATACAATTTACCTTGAGAATGCCAATATGTTTGGTGCCATTTTTGTTTAGGCCATCATTGTCCCAGCACCAACACTGACAGCAACTCCTAAAGAAATGGGACTATATTTTCATTTTCCACTTTTCTGTCAATTAAAAGCTATTTTGAAATGTTTTAGTATAAAGGTAGAAGATATTTCTGGTCCAGTTACTAACTTTAATTAGTTCTCTTTAAACCAATATATTTTCTTTCTTTCTTTGGGTTCCATATGTTCTTCTCTGCTACGCCAGGAAGTTATGCCCTTCCTGAGACAGGGTAAACAGGCACATTCACCAAGTGTGCTCTCTCGTAGCCATGTCTTCTTGACACCATCTTCATGCATATAAGGATGGTCTTTGGAAATAGGAAGATCACTGAAGTGGGATACGTAAGAGTGCATTTTCGTATTTGATCAAGTCATTTTAGATCCAACTGCATTCGCATTACACCAATCTTAAAAATATTAGACTCTAACCTCCCACCTAGTGCTTCTGTTACACCCTTAGCAGATAGCCAAGTCCTTGTTTAAGTACCCTACAAAGGACTGTTTGCTCTGCAAATATGCTGTGAAACATATTACTTATTAATATATTTTGATTGTTAATATACATTTTACTATACCTTTAAATAAATTAAAATTTGCCTCCCTGTAGCTCATATTTATTGACCCTCATTCTATCTTCTGAAGCTTGGTCTTCATTTTGTATACTAGCTCTTTACCATCTAAAGTCCTTCTCAGTGTTTTCGTCTTCATTTGTTCTTAATAAGGCTTCATTCCCTTCATTATACTGATTTCTATATTCTGAACATGCACTAGCTTTGCCTTTATTTCTATATTCTGAATATGCACTAGCTTTGTCTTTATTCCTACATTTTTTAAAAAAAATTATTGTTATAAAAATAAGGGTCTTCTGAACAATTACTGAGTTTGATAAACAAATACTTAAAGTAAGTTTTAAAGAAAAGTCTTATCAGTGATCCTCCTGCCTCCACATGTGTTTCTGTTAAATTCAGTTTTTAATTAGAAATTGGAGTAATCTATCCAAACTACATTTCCTACTGTGCTGGTTCAGGTCCTTCAATAAGCAGATGCCAAACAGAATTATAAATATATAATAATTATTGAGGGACTTGCCTGTGTACCTGCCAAAAGGAAGTTGCAGAAGGTAGTGAGAGTCTGAGATGTAGATTTGATATCTATAAAAAGAGAGACACAGAAAAGGGGATAAAGAAAGTCCCAATCTTCTACAGAAAAGCAAACAAAATAAATGGAAAAGAGACAATGTAGTAAATGCTAGTTTCAGATTTTGCTCTTGTAAAACAAATGACAGATATTCTTCACATTAACAATAGAGTTTTGTGGCAAATAAAAACACTGCTGAACTAAAGATTAGTCAAAGGTATATATATGTATTATTTGGGAAAACAAATGCTCACTATAGATACTTCCAACAGATTTTAAAATGAAAAAACTGGTGTATATTGAAAGAACTGGGATGTATAGTAAGTCTGTTTGGCCTGCTACCACAAAGTACCGTAGACTGGGTGGCTTATATAAATAATACAAATTTATTTCTTACCATTCTAGAGGCTGGGATGTCCAAGATCAAGGTGCCAGCAGATTTAATGTCTGGTGAGGTTACCATAGATGGTGATTTTTTACTGCATGCTCACATGGTAGAAGGAGCAAGACAGTTCTCTAGAGGTTCTCTTTTAAGCACACTTTTTCCATTCATGAAGGCATAGCCCTCTTGGCCTAATCACTTCCTCAAGTCCTCATTTTTTAATACTGTCACAATGGGGATTAGGTTTCAACCTATGAATTTTGGAGGGACTCAAAGATTCAGACCATAGCAGATAGCAAAAAGAAGAAAAGAATGTCAGAGGAACAAAGATACGGAAGGGGTGATACCAAGAGATTGAAGGTGGTAAAGGTTTTGGGAAATATTTAGGAAGCAGAACGGACATAGAGTCAGATTAATTATGGTGAAAAGAAGAGCGCACATTCAGTATAACTGTGTTTTCTAGGTTAAGTAACTACAGAAGGTGATGTCATTGCCTGACATAAGCTATCAAATATGTGTCCACACTTTCATTACATTGAATAAATATCAGTTTATTTATTTATTTATCTTGGAGAGTTTTTTGCTATAGGGAGCATGTGCTCGCCAGAAAGACAAAGAGAGACAGAGAGACAGAAAGCCAGAAATCACCCCCCAGGGGGGGATGGCCACTTCGCAATCCCTTCTCCTTCATTCTCCTCTTGGGACCTAGGGCACACACGCAGACGCGCCTGCCGAAAGTTTAAGCCACTGGGTCCGGGACTCGAACTGCTGTCGATTACATGCGAGTTCAGCAACATAGCCATTACGCTAACTGCTGGTCCCAGTATCAGTTTATTTGTAATAAATATCAATTCATTGACTTTTAAGGCTACTTTTTGTTTTTTTTTTCTTTGAGAAACCTGAACTGCAATAAAAGGTACTTATTTTTAGCTTCACATAGTTTTGAATAATTTAAGAGATGACGTATTGATAGGATATAGGCCTTGAACTCAAAAATGCATTAATACAATTTACCTTGAGAATGCCAATATGTTTGGTGCCATTTTTGTTTAGGCCATCATTGTCCCAGCACCAACACTGACAGCAACTCCTAAAGAAATGGGACTATATTTTCATTTTCCACTTTTCTGTCAATTAAAAGCTATTTTGAAATGTTTTAGTATAAAGGTAGAAGATATTTCTGGTCCAGTTACTAACTTTAATTAGTTCTCTTTAAACCAATATATTTTCTTTCTTTCTTTGGGTTCCATATGTTCTTCTCTGCTACGCCAGGAAGTTATGCCCTTCCTGAGACAGGGTAAACAGGCACATTCACCAAGTGTGCTCTCTCGTAGCCATGTCTTCTTGACACCATCTTCATGCATATAAGGATGGTCTTTGGAAATAGGAAGATCACTGAAGTGGGATACGTAAGAGTGCATTTTCGTATTTGATCAAGTCATTTTAGATCCAACTGCATTCGCATTACACCAATCTTAAAAATATTAGACTCTAACCTCCCACCTAGTGCTTCTGTTACACCCTTAGCAGATAGCCAAGTCCTTGTTTAAGTACCCTACAAAGGACTGTTTGCTCTGCAAATATGCTGTGAAACATATTACTTATTAATATATTTTGATTGTTAATATACATTTTACTATACCTTTAAATAAATTAAAATTTGCCTCCCTGTAGCTCATATTTATTGACCCTCATTCTATCTTCTGAAGCTTGGTCTTCATTTTGTATACTAGCTCTTTACCATCTAAAGTCCTTCTCAGTGTTTTCGTCTTCATTTGTTCTTAATAAGGCTTCATTCCCTTCATTATACTGATTTCTATATTCTGAACATGCACTAGCTTTGCCTTTATTTCTATATTCTGAATATGCACTAGCTTTGTCTTTATTCCTACATTTTTTAAAAAAAATTATTGTTATAAAAATAAGGGTCTTCTGAACAATTACTGAGTTTGATAAACAAATACTTAAAGTAAGTTTTAAAGAAAAGTCTTATCAGTGATCCTCCTGCCTCCACATGTGTTTCTGTTAAATTCAGTTTTTAATTAGAAATTGGAGTAATCTATCCAAACTACATTTCCTACTGTGCTGGTTCAGGTCCTTCAATAAGCAGATGCCAAACAGAATTATAAATATATAATAATTATTGAGGGACTTGCCTGTGTACCTGCCAAAAGGAAGTTGCAGAAGGTAGTGAGAGTCTGAGATGTAGATTTGATATCTATAAAAAGAGAGACACAGAAAAGGGGATAAAGAAAGTCCCAATCTTCTACAGAAAAGCAAACAAAATAAATGGAAAAGAGACAATGTAGTAAATGCTAGTTTCAGATTTTGCTCTTGTAAAACAAATGACAGATATTCTTCACATTAACAATAGAGTTTTGTGGCAAATAAAAACACTGCTGAACTAAAGATTAGTCAAAGGTATATATATGTATTATTTGGGAAAACAAATGCTCACTATAGATACTTCCAACAGATTTTAAAATGAAAAAACTGGTGTATATTGAAAGAACTGGGATGTATAGTAAGTCTGTTTGGCCTGCTACCACAAAGTACCGTAGACTGGGTGGCTTATATAAATAATACAAATTTATTTCTTACCATTCTAGAGGCTGGGATGTCCAAGATCAAGGTGCCAGCAGATTTAATGTCTGGTGAGGTTACCATAGATGGTGATTTTTTACTGCATGCTCACATGGTAGAAGGAGCAAGACAGTTCTCTAGAGGTTCTCTTTTAAGCACACTTTTTCCATTCATGAAGGCATAGCCCTCTTGGCCTAATCACTTCCTCAAGTCCTCATTTTTTAATACTGTCACAATGGGGATTAGGTTTCAACCTATGAATTTTGGAGGGACTCAAAGATTCAGACCATAGCAGATAGCAAAAAGAAGAAAAGAATGTCAGAGGAACAAAGATACGGAAGGGGTGATACCAAGAGATTGAAGGTGGTAAGACCCTTGGGCTAGAGTTAAAGAGCCTGACCTTTCATGCCTTTTGGAGCTGGTGTTGCCATTGGTTCTAAACTGCCAAAGATGTGCTGCCTGCATTAGAACCAAGATTAGATGTGCTGCCGAGATTAGAACCAAGGAAAAGATGCTATCTGTGCTCATTCTACTCATTCTAGAATCTGTCCATTTCTACTACTCCTAGAACTACTGAGAGCAATTGCCAATAACTGCCAAACTATTAGATCAGAAGGAGTAAACTTTGTTGTTCTTGCTTGTTCTCTCTCACTAGTACCTTTTATAAGTGGAAGTCATCAGGAAAGTAGCTAGCAAGGAAGACAGAAACAGCTTGCAAACGTCTAGCCTCTTTAATACATGGAAAGACAAAGAAGAGTGAGGACAAATATGTAAATAAACTCAAGTAAATGGAATATAATGTAAAGTGAAAGTGAAAGCTTAAACTACATATAGAATTGTTAGTTTATTGCATTTTCTACTTTTATTAAGAACAGTTTTTTCCCTGTACTTTTTATTTTTAATGAGTTTTTTTGTATTTTAATGTATGAATTTTTATGTTAAAAGAACTAATATTCTGTGTCTCTAGAGTACAAATGATGCTAATAATACACACATACATAAATTTATTTTTTCTTCATGCCCTTATTGCCTTTATTTCATGCCCTTATTGCCAAATTCCTAATAAAAAGAAACAGAAGTCAGTATTTTCAAAGGAGAGAGATTCTGGTCAGTTGGGCCAGGTAGGAGCACAAAATAAATTAACTATTGGCTGTATAGCTTATAGCCTTGGAAGGCCTATCAAAATTAATATCTGACTTCTCCTGGATCCAGAATAACATCCTTTTAGCCTCACCTCTAATTTCAGCTATGGTTGCAAAAGACAGTTCCTTGAGTCTTTTACTTTTCCAAACTCAGAGTGGTCAAATGAAGACCTAATGTCTACATCTGCATGTCTTTTGATTTCTGTTCCAGTTTTTCTCATTTCACAGAGACTCGGAGAAACAACAAACCCATGAAACCAAGAAGTACTGAAGAAAAAAAGAGACATATCTTAATCAGTGAGGATAGTAACCAAGTCATAAATAATTATACTGGTTTATCTTCTATAACACTATCATGAGTGTTAAAGTTCTTAGCCACACTTGTCATTCTTTCAAGGACAAGTGTTTTGATTTGTTTTCTTATAGGGTATGTGCACTTGCCAGAGAGAGAGAGAGGGAGAAAAACACCCCCTCCCCCCCACTGAAATCCCTTTCTTCTCCATTCTCCTCTTGGGATTTTGGACACGCATACACACATGCCTGGCATGTATTTTTCAAGCTGTCAGGTCCAGGACTTGAACTGCAAAATTGACCATGTAGGATCCAGTCTCTTTAATCATCATGCCACCAGAAGTTTTAAACAATGATCATTATATTGCCTTTTCCTGCCTTTATTTCTCCCCACTTTTCATTGCTACTTCCTGGCATTACTTTCTACTTAAACTACCTACATGTAAGTCTATATTTTAGGTTTTGTTTTACAAAAAAAACTCAAGGTAAGTTACAAGAGTAATTCCTATCAGGCGTAGTAGAAACCAAAAGGCACTAGTGGATTTGGAATAGGGTAGAGGAAGTAGGGTCTGACAGAACTATTCCACATTTCCTGCCACCTTTACAATGGAATCAAAAGTTGTAAACAGTGTACAGAAATGCTCTTCCCAGAACCAACAGTTAGCGTAATGACTTCGTCGCTGGACTCCCATGTAGTTGATCTCAGTTTGAATCCCGTACCTGGTGACTTAAACTCATGCTGGGCATGTGTGTGTGCGTGCGTGCCCAAGATCCCGAGAGGAGAAAGGAGGAGAAGGGATTGTGGTGCAGCCATCCTCCCCTGAGGGATGATTTCTCCCTTTCTGTCTCTCTTTGTCTTTCTGGCGAGCAAACACGCCCTATAGCAAAAACCTCTTTAAAAAATAAATTAAAATAAAATAAATGCTCTTCCCTCCACAGCCTCACTTATCATTCTCCCTGTCTAAAGTTTTTTGTTTGTTTAAAATTATTATTATTATTTACATTTAATCGCTGTGTGTCATTACAGCATACAAAATGAGTTTTCCCAGCATGAATACACTGTATATTAGTCCATTCAAAGCTATTATCATACATATTATCAACAGATAACTTTCCATTTTTGTGTCTCTCAAATATTTTGCTTCTTTCTTTTTCCCCTTAGTGCTCTTCCTCTCACCTTGCCCCATTTTCCACCCTCCTCCCATAGTGCTTCTCGTATCTACAGTTGTTCTCTGTGTTTTTGTACCTTCCAATCTTTCAGATTCTGCTGTAGAGTGCTGACATTCAGTATATATTAAATGGGGAAATGCAATGCCTCTATTTCATAGTTTGAATTGCTTTGTTTAGCATTCAATCTTCTATAGTCATCCACTTTCTATCATATTCTAGGGTTCTATTTTTTTATGACTGAGTAGTATTCCATAAGTATATATGTGCCACACTTTTTCTATCTATTCATCTATTCTTGGACATTTTTTTTTTTGTCTTAGCAATTGTTAGTAAGGTCACAATAAACATGGATGTACAAGTGTTTTTATGACTGAGTATATTACTGTCTTTTGGGTAGATACCAAGGAGTGGAATTGCTGGATCATATGGTAGTTCTATTTATAGGTTTTGAGGAACCTCCACATTGCTCTCCATAGTGGCTGTACTAATTTACGACAACAGTGTAGGAGAGTTTCCCGTTCATCCTAGCCTTGCCAGCACTTACCATTTTTTTTAACTTAGCAATTCTATGATCTTGGACAATTTTTAAATTATGAGATATTTATTTATACATTATTTAGAATTTTAACTATGGTTTATGGTATAAATACAATCAATTTATATCTTTGTGGGCACATCCTACATATTTTAAAGTAAGTTTATTTATTTATTCAGAGAGTGAGAGGAGCACTTTAAATAGGTTCTTTCATATATTGATCCTCCCCAGACTCAGTAAGCCTGTATCACAGAGAAAGACCCAGTTTCATGGTTTTCCTTCCTCTAGCTAGGCTGCTGCTTCATGATGCCATATTGAGACGATGGCAATCTAGGTCCAAAAGGTCAGAACCCCAGCTGGCCCTTGTCACTTATAGCAGCAACTTTATCCACTCAGTCAAGATTTTGGCCAGTTCCAGCCCGTGTGCCCTCCCAGGCTCAGTAAGTTAGAATCTGAGCCAGTGTCTAGCTGGGTACTGTTTGCTGGCAGAATCTTTCCCCCATGGGCCCACAAGAGAGGCTGGAGGTCTTGTGACCAGCCACCAGTCAGTGCCAGGAGTGGCGCCTCAACTTAAACTTGCCAAAACATCCCAGTGAAACACTCTCAAGCTCAAAATGCACCTGGAGTTGCAGAAATAACTGTGCCCATTATAGGTCCACCCAACCTTTATATAAATTGAGTTCCAGATGGTTAACCAGCCTCACAATCTTTTGTAGCTTAGGCCAACATAGATGTAGCTGATACTACATAGAACAAAAGAAACTGAATAGAGACCACAGTACTACATTTATCTGGAACCAAAGCCATGGCATTTTAGTCAAGTAATATCACCAGGAGAAAGTCTCTCAACATGAAAAACATACTATAAAATTAATAAAGACATTGAATGAATAAAGTCACCCAAAAAAACCCCATTAAAAATCAAGATAATATGGCTCTTTAAAAGAAAAAAAATTCTCCAGCAATAGATCCCAAAGAAAAAGAAAATTCTCAAAATGACTAAATAAAAATTCAAAATAATGATCTTAAAGCAACTCAATAGGATAAAAGATACAGATAGACAATTCAATGAAATGAGGACAGTGTATGACATGGATGATAAATTCAATAAAGAGATAAATATCATTTAAAAAGAACCAAACAGAGGCTACAGGTAGCATGGTGGTTAAGGCACTGGACTCCCATATGGCTGACTGCATTGAACTGTTAATGAAGTAGTTTGAAAATCACCCCGGGCACATGTGCATTTGTGCCCAAAGTCCAGAGTAAAGAATGAAGGAGAAGGAATTGCAATGTGGCCATCCTCTGAGAGGGATAATTTCTCACTTCTCCTTTTTCTGTCTCTTTCCAGTGAGTGCCTATGTGCTATGACAAAAACAGACAAACAGAAGTCTTAAAACTGAGAAATTAAATGAATAAACTAAAAATATATTTTTAAGTTTCAGCAGGCTAACTTTAGCATGAAAAAGAATTTCTAAACTTGAAGATAGGTCATTTGAAATAATACAGAAGAAAAAATTAAAACAAGAAATAAGGAGAAGGTTGAAATAATACAGAAGAAAAAATTAAAACAAGAAATAAGGAAGAAGAAAGCCCACAAGATTATGTGAACAAATATTAAGTGAACAAATTTTCACATATGGGAGGCCAAGAAGGTTAAGAAGTAGGAAGAATTATAGAAATACCTATTTAATAAAATTACAGCAGAAAACTTCCCAAGTCTTGGTAAGGATATGAAAATGCAGACCCCATTCAGAGTCAAAGATCTTCAAATAAATGAAGCATAAAAGGTCCCCTCTCAGCCATATCATAATCAAGTGGTCTATGAGACACAGAAATGGATGATTATCTGTTGATGATAACATGTGTAATTATCTTCAATTTGACTGCTGTGAAGCGTATTCATGTTGGGTAAATTCACTTTACAAGTTGTAGTGATTGAATGTATAAAATTTTAAAAATATAAAAAAAAATTAGCTAACAAATTTTTAAAAAAGAACAAGAGACAATAATCAAACTGTCAAAAATCAAAGACAAAGAGAATTCTAAAAACAGCAAGAGAAAAGCATCAAGTCATTTATAAAGGAATCCCCAACAGACTAACAGCCATACTTTTCAGCTGAAACCTTATAGGAGAGAATGAGATGGCATATTCCAAGTACTGAAAAAGAAAAACTGAAAGCCAATAATGCTATGCCTAGTAAAACTATCCTTCATAAATGAAGGAAAAATAAAGATTTTCCCAGGGGAACCAAAACAGAAGGAAATTATCACCACTAGACTGGCCTTACTAGAAATGCTAAGGGAGGGACTAGTGGTAGGCATAATGGCTGTGTCGCTGGTCTCCCATGTAGTTGACCATAGTTTGAGTCCTGGACCTGGTGGCTTGAACATGCCAGGCGCATGTGCATACATGCCCAACATACTAAGAAGAGAATGGAGGAGAAAGGATTGCGGTGTGGCCATTTCCCGAGAGTGGGGGTGGGGTGATTTCTCACTTTCTGTCTCTCCGTCTGTCTCTGTCTTTCTGGCGATCGCATGCGCCCTGTAGCAAGAACCTCTCAAAGAAAAAAAGAAAGAAATGCTAAGGGAGTTCTATATTTAGAAATGAAAGAAGGCGCTTGAGTTCCCAGTATATTCTATCTGTCCCTTATCTGAGACATATTTTACAAAGATATTATCCCATTCTGAAGGTTTTTGATTCACACTTGTTACTATGTCCTTTGCTGTGCAGAAACTTCTTAGTCTGATATAGTCTCATGTGTCTGTTTTAGGAATTATTGCCTGTGCTTTGGGAGTCTTATTTAAGAAGTCTTTGCCTACTCCAATGTCTCTCAGAGTTTCCGCAGCATTTTCCACCAGTAGTTTTATAGTTTGAGGTCTTAGGTTCAGATCCTTGATCCATTTTGAGTTGACTTTTTAATGGTGAAAGATGGGGGTTCAGTTTCATCTTTCTGCAGGTGGATACCCCGTTTTTACAGCACCATTTACTAAAGAGGCTTTCCTTTTCCCAATGGATTGACTGGTATCCTTTTTCAAAAATTAGTTGGCTGTAAGCTTTGGGGTTTTTTTCTGGGGTCTCTCTTCTATTTTATTTGTCCACATGTCTGTTTTTGTGCCAATACATGTTGTTTTGGTGACCACAGCTTTATAGTATATCTTTGGCTCAGGGAGTGATATGCCTCCCACTCCACTCCTCTTGCGCAGGATTGCTTTGGCAATACTAGGTCTTTTATTGTTACAGAAAAATTCTATGATTATCTTTTCTAGATCTGTGAAGAATATCTCTCATATGTTGATTGGAATTGAATTAAATATGCAGATTAATTTGGGTAGGATTGCCATTATGTTAATTCTTCCAATCCAGGAACATGGGATGTCCTTCTATGTTTTTTTATGTCACTTTCAATCCTTTTTTTTTTTTTTTTTTTAGGTTTTTCTTGTTTTTTTTTTTAAAGTTTTTGCCTTTTTTGACTTTCTTAAAGTTTTTTCCTAGGTAGTTATACATTTTGTGGCTATGGTAAAAGGGATTCCTTTCTTCAGCTCTACTTCATTCAACTTGTTGTTCATAATAGAAATGTCATAGATTTTTGGATATTGATTTTGTATCCTGCCACTTTACTGTATTCACTTATTACATCCAGAAGTTTTTTCATGGAGACCTTTGGGTCTTCTAAGTATACCACCATGTTATCTGCAAATAAAGATATTTTCAACTCTGCCTATTCGAATGCCTTTTATATTGTTCTCTTTTCTGATTGCATTAGATAAGACTTCCAGTACTATATTAAAAAGCAGTGGAGAAAGTGGGCAGCCTTGCATAGTACAAGATTTTAGTGGAAAAGCTTTTAGCTTTTCCCTATTCAGTATAATGTTAACTGTAGGTTTTACATAGATGGCTTTTATTGTGTTGAGAAATGACCCTTCTATACCAATCTTACTCAGGGTCTTAATCATAAAAGTATTTTAGCAAATGCGTTTTCTACATTATTTGAAATGATCATATGGTTTTTTATCTTTCTTTCTGTTAATGTGCCATATTACATTTATGGTCTTACATATCTTGAACCCACCCTTGCATCTCTGGGATAAAGCCTACCTGGTCGTGATGAATAATCTTTGTTGTATGTTGTTGGATATAGGACCAGCAGTTGGTGTAATGGCTATGTCGCTGGGCTCCCATGTAGTCAACTGCGGTTCGAGTCCCGGACCTCCCAGTTTAAACTCTCACTGGGCGCATGTGCGTGTGTGCCTAAGATCCTGAGAGGAGAATGGAGAAGGGATTGTGGTGTGGCCATTCCCCCTGGGGGGAGGTGATTTCTCGCTTTCTGTTTCTCTTTCTCTCCCTGTCTTTCTGATGAGTGCATGTGCCCTATAGCAAAAACCTCTTAGGAAAAAAAAAATGTTGTTGGATATGATTTGCAAGAATCTTGTTGAGAATTTTTGCATCTATATTCATCAACAATATTGGTCTGTAGTTTTCCTTTTATGTCATGTCCTTTTCTGTTTTGGGAATGAGGATGATGGAGTTTTCATAAAATGAATTAGGAAGTTTTCCTTCCTTTTGAATCTTTAGAAATAATTTGAGTAGGATAGGGGTTATCTCTTCCTTAAAAGTTTTGTAGAATTCAGAAGTGAAGCCATCTGGACCTGCGCTTTTCTTTTTTGGGAGGTTATTTATTACTGATTCAATCTCCTTGCTTACTATGGGTCTATTCAGGTTTTCTATGTCCTTCTGATTCAATCTTGGTAGCTTATACGCATTCAGGAAATGTGTCCATCTCCTCCAAGTTCTCTTGTTTGTTGGCATATAGTCGCTCATAGTATCTTCTAATGAGATTTTGTATTTCTTTTATGTCTGTTGTAATGTTTCCTCTTTTATCATGTATTTGATTTATCTGGTTTCTTTCTTCTTTATCAGTCTAGTCAATGGTGTGTTGATCTTGTTAATCTTTTCAAAGAACGAGCTTTTGCTTTTATTTATTTTCTGTATAGTTTGTTTATTTTCTATTTCATTTATTTCTGCTTGAACCTTTATTATTATTTTTTTCCTGGCATTTTTGTTGTTGTTGTTGTTGTTACAATTCCCTGAGGCATGATGATAGGTTATCTATTTGCCATCTTTCCATCCTTTTCTTACGCACACAAATTGCTTTGAATTTCCATCTTATGACTGCTTTTGCCATGTCCTCTTTTATCATGTATTTGATTTATCTGGTTTCTTTCTTCTTTATCAGTCTAGTCAATGGTGTGTTGATCTTGTTAATCTTTTCAAAGAACGAGCTTTTGCTTTTATTTATTTTCTGTATAGTTTGTTTATTTTCTATTTCATTTATTTCTGCTTGAACCTTTATTATTATTTTTTTCCTGGCATTTTTGTTGTTGTTGTTGTTGTTACAATTCCCTGAGGCATGATGTTAGGTTATCTATTTGCTATCTTTCCATCTTTTTCTCATGCACACCAATTGCTATGAATTTCCCTCTTATGACTGCTTTTGCCGTGTCCCATAGATTATGGAAACTTATGTACTCATTATCATTTGTTTCCATAAATCTTTTGATTTCAGACTTAATTTCTTCAGCAGTTAAGAAGTCATTCAGAAGTAGGTTGTTCAGTTTCCATGTGTTTTGTGTATTTTTGAGGGTGTTTCTTAAAATTAATCTTGAGTTTAATTTCATCATGGTCAGAGAAGATGCTGGATATAGTTTCTATGCCTTTGAATCTATAAAGGCTTGATTTGTGTCCTAACATATGGTTAATCTCTGGAAAGAATCCATGCCAGGGTGAGAAAAATGTATATTTTGTGGACTTAAGGTGGAAAGTTCTATAGATATCTATCAAGCCCATTCCATTTATAGTATCATTTAGGTCTTGTATCTCTCTATTTATTTTTTGCATGGAAGATCTGTCTAAAGGAGATAATGAGGTCTTGAGATCGCCAACAATTACAGTGTTTCTCCCTATCTCTCCTTTTAGTTCCAGCAGTCTTTCCTTCACATATTTAAATTCTCTTTAGTTGGGTACATAGATATTCATAAGCGTTATGTCTTCTTGCTGGATTACCCCATTTGCTATTATATAATGCCCTTCTTTGTTTCTTCTTAGTTTTTGACTTAAAGCCTATTTTGTGTGAAATCATTTTTTTCCACTTGTGCTCTTTGTTGTTAAAATAATCTTAAGACAGTCAGTTTTTACCATATACTATTTTTTTTTTTTGGAGAGGTTTTTGCTATAGGGCATCTGTGCTTGCCAGAAAGATAGAGAGAGACAGAGAGAATGTGAGAAATCACCCCTCCCAATGGGGGTCACCATGCTGCAATCCCTTCTCCTCCATTCTCCTCATGGGGTTTTGGGCACGCATGCACATGTGTCTAGTGTGAGTTTAAACCACTGGGTCTGGGACTCGAACCGCTGTCGACTGCATGGGAGTCCAGCGACATAGCCATTATGCCAACTGCTGGTCCCCAGTCAAATAAATGTTTTATTTGTTTTGTTTTTGTTATAGGGCACATGCACTCACCAGAGAGACATAGAGAAAGGGAGAGTGAGAAATCACACTTCAGTCATAATCCTCTCTCCTCCATTCTCTTCTTGGGATTTTGGGCACACATGCACATGCACTTGGCATGATCTTCAAGAAACTCAGTCTGAAACTAAAACCACAGTTGGTCATGTGGGATTCTAGCACCTTAACCACTGTGACACCTGCTAGCCCTATTAAATAATTTTTATAACAGCTTTATTGATATATAATTTATGTACTATAAAATTTAAATAGCAAATTTAGTATTAGTATATTCACAGAGTTATACAACAATCACCACTATCTAATTTTGGTACATTTTAGGCACCCTAAAAAAGAAACTCTTTGTCCATTAGCAGTCATTCTTCATTCATCCTCCTTCTAGTGCTTAAAAATCTAAATTCCTTTCTTAGTATATGAATTTACCTATTCTGAGTATTTCATAGAAATGGAATCAAAGAATATGTACTCTTTTGTGCCTAGCTTCTTTCACTGAGTATAATGTTTACAAAATTTATCCATTTTATACATGTACCAGTATGTCATCTCTTTTCATTGCCAAATAATATTTCATTGTATAGGTATGCCACATTTTGTCTTCACCTCAGTAAGTGAATATCTGGGTTGTTTCTAATTTTTGTTTCTTTGTTTAATTTTCCACATTCTACATGCATTCACCAAAGAGAAAAGGAGAGAGAGAGGGAAAACACCTCCTATTGGGGAAATTCCCTGATATCATGCTCAGATCCCCTTTCCTCCATTTTTTCTTTTAGGATTTTGAGCATGCATGCACAAGTACCTGGCATGCTTCTCAAGCCTCTAGATGTGAGACTTGAAGCACACATTTGACCATGTGTGTTATAGCTGCCTCAACCACTACTCTACTGGCTGGCATAATTTTTTGATGTTATAAATAATACAGCTTTGACCATCTCTATACAAATTTGTGTGAACATGTTTTTATTTCTTTTAGCATGTGCCTAGGAGGAGCATGACTGGGTTATATGTTAATTGTATGTTAAACTTTTTGAGTATTGCCAAACTTCTTTTTTTTTTTTTTTTTTTTTTTTTGAGAGAGAGAGATTTTTGCTATAGGGCAGGTGTGCTTGCCCAGGAGACACAGAGAGACAGGGAGACAAAAAGCAAGAAATTAATCCCCAGGGTGATTGTCCATGCATCAATCACTTCTCCTCTATTCTCCTCTTGGGATCATGGGCATACATGCACACGTGTTTGGTGTGAGTTTCAAGCTGCCAGGTCCTGGTCTCAGACTGTGGTTGGCCAGGTGAAAGTCTAGTACTTTAACCACTACACTAACTGCTGACCCAAGGACTACAAAACTTCTCTTTATTTTTTAGAGGATTTTTTTGCCTTATAGTATTTATGTGCTCACTGGAGAGAGAGAGAGATAGAGTGAGAGAGAAAGTGAGAAATCAGCCATTGTGGGGGACAGCCATGCTGCAATCCCTTCTCCATTCTTCACCTGGGATCTTGGACATGCACGCATGCCCAGTGTGATTTCCAAACCACCAAATCTTGGACTTGAACTGCTATCAGCCATGTGGGACTCCAGTGATGTAACCACCATGCCATCTGCTGACTCCACAAAACTTCTCTAGAATCTTCACTTTATTACATTTTCAGCAGCAACACATTATAGCTTCAATTTCTCTCTATATTTTTGGAAGTACTTGTTATCTGTCTTTTTAATTATTATTATCCTCATGGGTATAAAATTGTATCTCATTGTAGTTTTAGTTTTTATTTTTCTAATGACTAGAGATGTTTAGCATTTCTTTATGTGTTTATAGGCTATATTATATCTTTTTTTTTGAGATATCTGTTCAAATAATTTTCCCACTTTTAAATTGGGGTATTTTTAATTTTTATTGTTCAGGTATATGAGTTCCTTATATACCTTCAATACAAATTCTTGTTATGTAATTTGCAAGGATTTATTTCCATTCTGTGGGCTGTCTTTTCATTTTATTCATAGAGTCTTTTGAAGAATGAAAGTTTTGAAAAATTTTGAAATTTTGAAATACAATATATGCATTTTTGAATTCTTTTTATTTTTGGTGTTATATTTAAGAAATTAACTAGGGTTGTCTCCATGGCCTGGTGATTAAGAAAGTCAGATTCTACCTGGTTCTAAGTCAGATTCCAACTAGGTTTGAACCTCAGTTCTGGTGACTTGAACAACATTCCATATATGGAAGATGCAGGCCCTAAATTCCAACAGAATGGAGAAATGAACAAAGAATTTTGGTGTAACCAAGCTACGTTGCTGGGTGCTTTCTCTCTCTTCCTCTCTTTCTCTGTCTCTTTCTCTCTCTCTGGCAAGTGCACATACCCTCTCAAAACTAAAAAAAAGATCTAATCTAAAGTCAAAGAAGGATCACCCCTGTTTTTTCTAAGACCTTTATAACTCTAGTTTATATATTTTAGACTATGATTCATGTTCCATTGATTCCTACATAGTGTGTGAGATGGGGTTAAGCTCCTTTTTTTTTTTTTTTTCTCTTTAATGTGAGGGTATTTACTTGTCCCCAGTACCAATTGTTGCAGACTTCTTTTTCCAAATTGAATTGGCTTGGAATAGTTGGAAGCATCAGTTTACCATAAATGTAAGAGCTTACTTCTGGACTCTCACTTCTGTTGATCTATTTATCTATTATTCCAGTATCATACTGACTTGATTACTGTAGATGTGAAATTAATTTTGAAATTGAGTGTAATAAATATGACTCATATTTTCAAATATTCAAGGAAATATTTTCAATGTGCACCCTCCAATTCATTCTTTATTTCAGGATTATTTTTGTTACTTCAGTTCCCTTGTATTTTCATGTAGATTTTAGGATAAGCTTGTTAATTATTGCAAAAAAGTAAGCTAAGATTTTGATAGCTAAATTTTCAGATTAATTTCGGGAATATTATACTAATGATGTTGTGCTCCAGTCTATTATTATGAATTGGCTTTTATTTATATGTTCTCTTTGATTTCTTTCAGTAATGTTTTGCAGTTTTTGTCTTTAAATATTACGCTCTTTTGTTAAACTTATTCTGAAATATTTTATCCTTTTTGATAATATAAAATTTGAGTTCTTGGGACCAGTCAATGGTGTAATAGTTACATCACTGGATTCTCATCTAGTCAACTGCGGTTTGAGTCCTGGACCTATTGTCTTAAAACTTACCCTAGACACATGTGCATGAGTGTCCCAAATCCCAAAAGAATAGAGGACAAGAGATTATGAGGTGGCCATCCCCCCATGGGAGGTTTCTCACTTTCTGTATCTCTGTTTCTCCCTGTATCTCTGTATCTCCTTATTTCTCTGCATCTCTGTCTCTCCAGCAAGTACACGCACCCCATAGCAAAAAAAAAAAAAACCCTCGAAAAAAAAAACATGTTCTTTTCCTTTTTTTTTTTTTTTCTGGTTAGTCTTACTACAGATATGCCAACTTTTAAAAATCTTTTCAAAGACTACATTTTGTTTTTTAAAAATGTTTCTGTATTATTTTCTATTCTCTATTATTTCAACTCTAGTTTTAATTACTTCCTTCTGCTCAATTTGAAATAAGTTTGCACTTCCTTGGGAATTAAAACAATTATTATTCATGATGGAATGTGTGTGCATTAATGAAAGAGTAAAAGAGAGAGAAGCATTCTTTTTAAGATTCAGTCATTGGGACCAGCAGTTGACATGATGGCTATGTTGCTGGACTCCCATCTTTTCGACTGCAGTTTGAGTCTCAGACTCGGTGGCTTAAACTCACACCGGGCGTGTGTGCATGCGTGCCCAGGATCTTGAGACTAGAATGGAGGAGAACGGATTGCAATGTGGCCATCCTCCCAAAGAATGATTTCTCACTTTCTGTCTCTCTGTCTCTGTCTGCACATGCCCTGAAGCAAAAACCTCTCCAAAAAAAAAAGACTCAGTCACACCATGATCCTCTTATTTCTGTCCATCAGGATCTTAGGCATATGTACACCACCCAGTGTGTTTTCAGAAAACCAGGCTAAGATTCGAACCACAGTTGGCTGGCATATGGCTCTTAGTTCTGCCATCTAATGTGCTAACAAGTATCCCACAAAGGCTGGTACATTTTTTAAAGGCAGAAGTTTAAGTTATTAATTTGAGATATGTTTTAATCTTGGCATTTATTATAGCTATAAAGTTCTCTCTGATTACTGCTTTAGCTATACATTGTAACAGTTTTAACATGTTTTTTTTTAACTTCTCTCAAAAATCTTCTAATTTCCCTTTTTTTTTTTTTTTTTTTTTTTCTTTTACCTACTGGTGATTAGGAGTAATGAAATGTCATACTTTTCCTTAGCTTATTTTTATTTTATTTTTTGAATTATATCTGATTTAAAGTTTTTGCCTTGTTAAGTACAACATCTGGGTTCCTTCTGGAAGAGTTTTTATTGACTTTTTTCTTCTCTATATATTGGAAATCCTTTCCTTTTTCTTCATGTGTCATAATTTTTTGTTGAAACCTGCAGGTTTAAAATAATATAGTGTGGCAACCTTGGGAATTAGATATCTGCACCTTACTCCAGGGTTTTGTATGTGTGTGTGTGTGTGTGTGTGTGTGTGTGTGTGTGTTTGTTTGGTGACTTTCTAGAAGAACCATGGGATGTCTGCATTCTTTGTTGTGTGTAACCACTAAATTCTTGTCATCACTTAGTTATTTTAGTAGTCAGTTAATTTCTAGACAGAGGCTTCCTAAAATACCATGAATCAATGTCTTACTCTTTGCTGAGAGATCCAGTGTGTGATCTGGCATGTTTTCAATGCTCTAGTAGTTTAAAAGTATGTCTTAGTCTATACTTCTTGCTTGCCAGAGCCTTAGTTCAGCCATGGATAAAACAGGAGAGCCTTCTCAGTGTCTCAGTGATTTTTATTTTTTATTTTTTTTTAGTCATGTACATAGCTCTGCACATATATGTGGGATTCTAGATTCCCAAAAACACACAAGAATTATTCAACCTCCCATGAAGGTCTCATTTTCCTTACTTTATTTTGAATTTTTTGATTTCTTGATTATCTCAGCTAGCATTACCACCGCAGGTTGCTATGATGTTATTAGTTGTCTCTGTTTTTTGTTGTTGTTGTTGTTCTTCTTCTTCTTCTTCTTTGGCAAATTCTTTATATACATAACTTTTCTTACCCAGTGAAATCCAAGTCAGTTGAAATAAAGACAAACCTAGAAAATTTTCTGGGGATATAGCTCTTGGTGGACCTCAAACTCATTCTAATCCCTCCAATAGTTGCTAGACTGCTGTGTTTCATAGTTTTATTGTGGTTTCAGATGTCCTGGTTCTAAAAGCTACTATAGAGCATGAAGATATGGAATAGGAAAGGAAAGAGCAGGTTGGAGTGTTATAAAGCTGAACGTTCTTAACGAGATTCAACCATTTTTCTTAAATATACTTTCTGAATTGTTGCAAACCTTTGGATAATTTACAGAGTGTTTAAAAAGATTTTGACAATTGTTTACCAGTATTCTCATTAGTTTTGTGAAGGGGAAGATTTTTGGAGGTCCTTATTTTGCCAACCTTGAATTCCGATAAATTAATTATGGCCATTTGTTTGTTTTTAGCTTTGTTTTTGTTTTGTGTAGGATGCATGCACTTGCCAGAGAGCGGGAGAGAGGGAAAGTGAGAAGTCATCCTTTTGGGAGAATGGCCATGCCACAGTTTCTTCTCCCCAGTTTCCTCTAGGTCCAGGACTCAAACCACAGAGTCAGCCCTGTGGGATCCAGCTTCTATCTCCACACTACCTGCTGTCTCCAATTTATGTACTTTTAAAATATGTACATTTTGGGGCTGGTAGATGGCATGGTGATTAAGGCACTAGACTCCCACATGACTGACCATGGTTTGAGTCCCAGACATGGCAGCTTGCTTTCTCACTTTTCTTCTCTTTCTTTCTCGGTCTCTCTGTGGTGAGCATATGTGTCCTATAGCAAATTTAAAAAAATAAAAATAATAAAGTTAAATAATTCTTTTGTAAAATCTGAATTTATTAAAGCACTGCTATATTAAGCACATCAAGAAGTATTAGGAAATGAAAAAAAAAAAGGGACTAGCAGTTAGTGTAATGGCTGTGTTGCTGAACTCCCATGTAGTTGACTGCGGTTCGAGTCCCATACATGGTGGCTTAAACTCATGCCAGGCACGTGTGTGTGTGTGCCCAAGATCCCAAGAGGAGAATAGAGGAGAAGGGATTGTGGTGTGGCCATCTCCCCTAGGGGGGATGATTTCTCGCTTTCTGTCTCTCTGTCTCTCTCTGTCTTTCTGGCGAGCGTACGCACCCTATAGCAAAAACCTCTCCAAAAAAAAAAAAAAGTATTAGGAAATGGAAATTTAAAACAAATGTGGTAGAAAGTAAATATAAATAAAAGCCCCTAATAGTTCCTATGAGAGACTCAATAGATCGTCTTCTTAAGATATGAGTTTTCAGTTTGGGGATTTTTTTTTTATTTAAATGTATTTGTTTACGTTCATTCACTGTACATCATTACAGCATACAAAATGGGATTTTCCATCCAGAGTATGCTGTATATTGTCTCAATCAAGCACATCAATATACATGTTATTGTCAACAAATAATTTTCCATTTCTTGTTTCCTGTATGTTTTTCTTTTTTTCCCGCATCCTTGATTCCCTATCTCTTACCCTCTGCCATCTCCCACTCTCTTCCCACACTGTCTCTGGTATCTATGTTTGCTTTCTATACTGTTTTCCCCCCAATTTTTATTGAATTACTAAAGATTTTAATTAATCTAAATATTTTCATAGCAAACACAGCTGATATATATGTTTCCATGAACACAAGTCTAACTTTAGGCATCCTATAAAGTAGCACCT